>NC_092379.1:145835643-146153698 GCF_030028105.1 Mobula birostris
TATCACTGGGCACTGGGATGTGGACAGCAGTATCACTGGGCACTGGGATGTAGGCATTAGTATCACTGGGCACTGGGATGTGGGCATTAGTATCACTGGGCACTGGGATGTGGACAGCAGTGTCACTGGGCATTGGGACTGTGGGCATTAGTATCACTGGGCATTGGGACTGTGGACATTAATATCACTGGGCACTGGGGCTGGGCATTGGGACTGTGGACATTAATATCACTGGGCACTGGGGCTGGGCATTGGGACTGTGGACATTAATATCACTGGGCACTGGGGCTGGGCATTGGGACTGTGGACATTAATATCACTGGACACTGGGGCTGGGCATTGGGACTGTGGACATTAATATCACTGGGCACTGGGGCTGGGCATTGGGACTGTGGACATTAATATCACTGGGCACTGGGGCTGGGCATTGGGACTGTGGACATTAGTATCACTGGGCACTGGGATGTGGACAGCAGTGTCACTGGGCACTGGGACTGTGGACATTAATATCACTGGGCACTGGGGCTGGGCATTGGGACTGTGGACATTAATATCACTGGGCACTGGGGCTGGGCATTGGGACTGTGGACATTAATATCACTGGGCACTGGGGCTGGGCATTGGGACTGTGGACATTAATATCACTGGGCACTGGGGCTGGGCATTGGGACTGTGGACATTAGTATCACTGGGCACTGGGATGTGGACAGCAGTGTCACTGGGCACTGGGACTGTGGACATTAATATCACTGGGCACTGGGGCTGGGCATTGGGACTGTGGACATTAATATCACTGGGCACTGGGGCTGGGCATTGGGACTGTGGACATTAATATCACTGGGCACTGGGGCTGGGCATGAGTATCTCTGGACATTGGAGTGGTGGAAGTGAGTGGGTACTAATATCTCTGGGACAGTGGGAACACAGTGACGTGTTTAGTCTCGTTGTTACTGGATGGTCAGGTGAAATCTGATCAGTCTGCTGGAGGTCAGGTCCTGTACCTCTCATTAGCAGCAGTTAATAACAATTTGCCACTGGGGGTAATTGCAACATTAAAAGGAATCCAGGAGCATTATAATTTGGAGAACTGAGAGGTATATCTGCAATTTGTAGAGTTTTATATAAAACAGCTGTACGGCTTTTAATTTTCAATTAGTGTTTAATATTCCCCACACCACAGCAAATTAGTAGAAAATAAGCAAAACATTTGGTACCAGTCATCACTTGTGGAGAGAGAAGTGTAATAACATTTGATACTGACAAAGGCCGAAGCCTTTTATCCCTTCTACCATTCGACAGGTACACGGGCAATGGGGATGGGGGAGAGGAAGGGTTGAAGAAGGGAAGAGGGTAATCTCGTGAACAGGCATGAAACAGTATGCACTGAAGCCTTCCTGATCATTGCCAGAGGTTTCAACCAGGCCAGTTTGAAGAAGTCTCTGAATGACTACCACCTGTGGAACCAGAGGAGCAAAAACACTTGGCACTGCTGTACCACAATCAAGGACACTTACTGTGCCATTCCACTCCACACCCACACTTTGGATGGTCCAATCACCTGGCTGTACTTCTATTCCCAGCATATAGGCAGAGACGTTTTTATTATTAATGAATTGCAATGTACTGATGCCACAAAACAAATTTCATGACACAAGAAAATCTGCAGATGCTGGAAATCCAAAGCAACACACGCAAAGTGCTGGAGGAACTCAGCAGGCCAGGCAGCATCTATGGAAAAGAGTAAACAGTCGAGGTTTCGGGCCGAGACCCTTCATCAGAAATTTCATGACATATGCTGGTGATAACAAAGCTGATTCTGATTCAGCATAGAGGGGGTACGAGATGGGGTGTCACCAGAAGAGGTAAGGGTATTACAGACCTCCTAATCTTGCACTCTACCTCAGAGTGACTAACCCCATATAGCTCAATTCCTTTAATGTTGGATTTACCTTATTGGAAATATCTGCTTCTCTCCCCCTCCCCACATGCCCAGACTGACCTTGTCGGTATTCAAAGCATTTTCTGATTCATTCCTGATTTCCATTTCCCTGCTATTTTGCATCTGAATAACGTATTAATCATCATAACGAAGAGCAGGAGAGGAGTTATTTGAACCCTCGACACTGCTCTGCCATTGAGGAAGATCATGGCCAATGCTGCATGGGTTAGGGAGATGTCTTACGATGAAAAGTTCAGCGAGCTAGGACTTTACTTTTTGGAGCAAAGAAGAAAGAAAGGTGACTTGATAGAGTTATACATGATGATAAGAGATATAAATAGTGTGGAAAACCAAAGTCTTTCCCAGGGTGGAAATGGCCAATACGAGAGGGTACTAACCCAAGGTCGAATTAGAATGCAGAATACAGTGTTAATAGTAGAACTTTTGGTATTGTGGAGGAACAGAGGGATCTTGGAGTCCACGTCCATAGATCCCTCAAAGTTGCCACGCAAGTTGATAGGGTGGTCAAGAAGGCGTGTGGAGCAGAGTGTTGACTTTCATCGGTCGAGCAACTGAGTTCACGAGCTGTGAGGTAATGTTTCAGTTGTATAAAACCCTAGATTATACCACACTTGGAGTATTGTGTTCAGTTCTGGTCGCCTCATTATAGGAAGGACATGGAAGCTTTAGAGAGGATGTGGAAGCTTTAGAGAGGATACAGAGGAGATTTAGCAGGATGCTGCCTGGATTTGAGGACATGTCTTATGAAGATAAATGGAGCGAGCTAGGGCTTTTCTCTTTGGAGTGAAGAGATGTGACTTTGTGGATGTGTACAAGACAAGAGGCGTAGATTGAGTGGACAGCCAGGTCCTTTCCGTAGGGTAGAAAAGGCTAATACAAACAGACATAATTTTAAGGTGACTGAAGGAAAATATAGGGTGATGTCAGAGGTATGTTTTTTTGCACAGAAGGTGTTGGGTGTGTGGAACACGCTGCCAGGGGTAGTGGTAGAAACAGATACATTAGGGACATTTAAGGGACTCTTTAGATAGGCACATGGATGATAGAAAAATGGAGGGTTATGTGGAAGGGGAGGGTTAGATTGATCTGGAGTAGGTTAAAAGATGCAGGCAACATCGTTGGCCAAAGGGCCTGTAGTGTACTGTACTGTTCTATGTTCTGATCTGATCTCATTACCATTTTCTGATCAAATTTCTGAATGGAATTCATTATTCGTAGATATATATATTTATTATTGTGATTTATAGTTTTTTCGTTATGTATTGCAATGTACTGCTGCCACAAAACAAGTTTCACGACATATTCCAGTGATATTAAAGTGGATTCTGATTCATGAACTGTCCCTATATTCCTTAACTCCGCTAATATCCTCAAATCTATCGATCCCTGCTCTGACATTAATCAGCATCTGCGTTTCTACAGTCCTTCAGGGTAATCTTGGAGATAACAGTTACATTTCAATGTTTTGTTTCTAATCTCTGGAGCATAAAAGAAGAAATGTGATGTGAATGATAATCGACTGAAGCAAGAACACGACATTTTTCTCAACCCATTGCTCTACTCCCTCTACAACCATGACTGCCTGGTTAGGCACAGTGCAGCTGCCATCTACAGATTCACCAATGTCATTCACCGCTGTTGTTGGCAGAATTTCAGCTGGTTATGAGGAGGCAGACAGGAGTGGGATAGACTTCCTGGTTGAGTGGAGTCGCAACAACAGCCTGTAAGACCAAAGAAATATTTGTGGATTTCCGGAAGGGGAAGCTGAACACTCTCCTGTCCTCCGTGCAGGATCAGCAGTGGAAAGTGAGCAGTCTCAAGTTCCTGGATGTCAATATCTCAGAAAATCTGTTGATGTTTCAGACCGAGACCCTTCCACAGGACTCAACACAAAGAATTTCAGCCAGAAACGTTGACTGTATATTTTTCCTATAGATGCTGCCTGGTCTGCTGAGTTCCTCCAGCATTTTGTGTGTGTTGCTTGGATTTCCAGCATCTGCAGATTTTCTCTTGTTTGTGATCTCAGAAGATCTTCCTGGACCCAACATATTGATGCAATTACAAAGCAGGCACATCGGCAGCAATATTTCATTAGGAGCTTGAGGAGATTTGGAAAGTCATGAAAGACTCTTGCAAATTTCTTCAGATGTACTATAGGCAGCATTCACCATCTGGTACAGCAGGGCCACTGCACAGGGAGGGAAAAAGCTGCAGATGGTTGTAAACTCAGCCAGCTCCATCATGGACACCAGACTCCCCAGCATTAAGGACATCTTCAAAAGGCAATGTCTCATGAAATAAAAGCAGCTTCCATAATTGAGGACCCCCAGCACCAATGACATATCCTCTTCCCATTACAACCATCAGAGAGGAGGTACAGGAGCCTGAAGATCCATTATTTTAGGAACAGCTTCTTCCCATTTTCTGTTGGATTTCTGAACAGTCGATGAACCTAAGAACACTACTTCAATATACTTGCTGTCATTTTGCACTTGTTAAAATTTATATACTATCTGTATTTCTTATTATAATTTATACTATAATTTATGTATTGCACTGTGCTGCTGACACAAAACAACAAATTTCACAACATATGTCAGTGATAGTAAACCTAATTTTGAATCGGATCCTGTAGTGGATATTATCTTATGCGTGAGTTTAGGGACATAGTGATCTCCTAACAAGATTTTACAGAGGAAGAATTTTATAGATCCTTTTCCTTAATTGGAGCTGTTTATTTTAAATTTGTTTGATATGTGGAATGTGTATTTACTGATGCAGAAGGACAATGTGGGATGTATGTTAGAGACTGTGGAGCATGGGACCATCAAGGATAGGAAGTCCAGCGCCAGTTGCACAGTGGTGTAACCAACCTCCAGGAGGACCACAACCCTGTCGTGGTTTGGCAGCTTGTGCTCCTCAATGATCCGGAGAGCTGTGTTGGATGCTTCGGCTCCTGGTAGGGTCACCTGTGCCAAACAGGTCAAAGGGTAGAAGCCAGACTAAGGGTGGTCCACCAGTCCTCCGGGTTTGATGTTTAGGTCGGGGCTAACAACCATGACTGGTCAAAAAAGATTGATATGGAAAGAGCAATGAAGAACCTTCTATGTCTGCGTATGATGGTATGGCCAAGGACAGAGAGAGAAGGAGGATCTTCATTACTGCCCTAAATACAAGAGCTGTAACAGAGAGTAAGTATTAGGCCGAAGAACAGGAGTAAGTTCTGGCACCCACCGACCCACCATTAATGATCTATGTACAGAAAGGTGCTGGATAAGGGCCTGTAACATATTGAAGGATCCCACCCACCCTGCTCATGGACTGTTTGTCCCACTCCCATCAGGGAGAAGGCTATGTAGCACCACACAAGGACCACCAGCTCAAGAACATTTACTTTCCCCAAACAGTAACACCTCCACCCACTAACCCACCCCTCCACACTCCCAAACACCAATACTTTATCATTTCCTGTCAGTCACCTTATGTACAGACACTCCTGTGTCTAGAGTCACTTTATGGACATACAATCAAGGTATATGCTATCTTATGCACTTACATTTATTGTGCTTTTATTATTATTGTGTTCTTTATCTTATTGTATATTTTTGAGCTGCATCAGATCCACAGTAGCAATTATTTTATTCTCCTTTACACCTGTGTACAGGAAAGGACATTAAACAACCTTGAATCTTGACACGAAAATCTTAACCAACAGTTTTGTAATCGTTACATAAGCTGAGACTGTAGAGTTTGTTTTACTGTGCTTTCAAAGGCATTTTATAAAGCTCTCTATCTATAGACTTCCTCCAAAGGTTTAGAGATTGTCTTCTTACTGACAGTGTTTCCATGGGAAATCTAACCACAAGCATGGTAAAATTCCTTGGTGTACTTCTTATCCCAGTCATCTGAACTGCCTGCGAAGTATGCCGGAATTTTAGCAGAGGAGTATTAACTGTTCGTGGTCGTTGGCTATTGTGGCATGTTGGTGTACCTCTTATCCCAGTCAGCTGAGCTGTGTTAAGACCTGTGAAGTATGCCGGAATTTTAGCAGAGGTGTGCTAATTGTTCGTGGTCGCTATCTATTGCGGCATGTTGGTGTGATTTCTGACGGCACTGCAGTGTTGAGGGTTTACTCCTGAGTTTGTGGTGAGGGCACTGCCCTTATAATCTCCCTCCACAGCACCACATGAAATGCAGTCACAGATATTCCACCCATTCCCGTTCTGGCATGCCAGAGCATGGCTTCCTGGTTTGCCATGATGTTGTCCACTCTCCAGTTGGAGGAGCAACACCTCATATTCCATCCATGTAGCCTCCAATCTGTTGGCATGAACATCGATTTCTCCTTTTGGTGTTCTTTTCCTCTCCATTTCCCTACTCTGAAATCTTACTCCTTCCCATCACCTGCCTATCACCTCCCCCTGATGCCCCTCCTCCTTCCCTATCTCCCAGTGTCCACTCTCCTCTCTGATCAGATTCCTTCCTCTCCAGCTCTTTGTCTTTTCCTGCTATCAATTCCCAGCTTTTTACTTCATCCCTCCCCTTCCCCTATCCAGCTGGGTTCACCTATCACTTTCTAGTTTGTCCTCTTTCCCCTCCCCCCACCTTTTCATTCAGTTTATTCAGGTCAGGCAGCATCTATGGAGGGAACAAACAGTCAACGTTTCAGGCCGAGACCCTTCATCAGAGCTGGAAAGGAAGGGGGAAGTAGCCAGAATAAGAAGGTAGTGAGAGGGGGAGGAAGACAAACTGGCAGGTGATAGGTGAGACCAGGTGATGGAGAAGGTGGATAGGTAGGGGAGAGGGGATGCCATGAGAGGCTATTTGGCCCACTGAGTCTGCTCTGCTCTGCAATTTCACCATGGCCGAAGAAGCCATCCCTTCCTCTCACCTGGTCTCAGCCATGACCTGTCAGCTGGCACTCCTCTCTCTCCCCCGACTTTCTTATTGTGGCTTTTTCCCCTTCCTTTCCAGTACCCGTCCATTCCCCTTTGTTCACATATCTGTCTAAACACCTCTGAGATGTTGCTGTTGTATCTGCTTGACCACCTCCCCTGGTAGCCCGATCCAGGCATCCACCACACTCCGTATAAAGAAACATGCCCTGCACATCTCCTGTAGACATTCTCCTTCTCACCTTAAGCTTGCGCCCTCTCATATCGGACATCGCTAATCTGGGAGTAATACTCTGACTCAAACCATCCTCTTGTAATTTTATTTGTCCTACTTTTTCATTTATTTAGAGATACAGTACAGAACAGGCCCTTCTGGCCCTTCGAGCCGTGCTACACAACAACTCACTGATATAACACTAGCCTAATCACCGGACTGTTTACACAGACCAATTCACTCACTAACTGGTACGTCTTTGGACTGTGGGAGGGAAGAGGAGCACCCGGAGGAAACCCACACACACACGGGAAGGGCATATAAACTCCTTACAAAGCACACCATGATTAAACTTGAATTCCGACGCCTCAAGCCGTAATAGCATCACACTCACCGCTGCACTACCCTGTCTCCTTAACTTCTCCTAACAGGGCATGCTCACTAAAACAGGCAACATCCTGGTGAACCTCTTTTGCACACTTCCCAAAGCCTCCGACCTTAGCTTACTTCCCTACGTTTGGCAGTAATGCACCATTAAGCTGGATGCCAACCGCCGTAAAACAAGATACAGACAGACTTCCCTACGTTTGATAACTCTCCTGTGACAAATTTTGGTAGATTTTTCTACACTAAGGAGACAATATTAAATTGTGATTGTCATAGAAATCTAATTGGTCTTCAGTCTTCTTCAAATTCACTTACATCCACCTGCAAGAAGAGAGGCCTCAGTCAAAAAGCTCAAGCAGGAGAAAATCTGTCTGATAATGTAGCCCAGTGCTTGAGAGGGTCAAATCCTATGGAATTACAAGCACTGTCAAGGAGCCAAAAATTGGATCTAGCTTCGATATGGGCTCCAGACCCAAAGCATTAACATCTCTCCACCTCCACAAAGTTCAAAGTCCAAAGTACAATTATGTCACTATCTACAACCTTGAGATTAATTTTCTTGCAGGCATTAACAGTAAATATGAAGAAACACAACAGAATCAATGAAAAACTGCACACAACAGACAAACAGTGTGCAAAAAGCAACAAACTGTGCAAATACAAAAAAAAACAAAAATAAATGGATGGATGGATAGATAGATAGATAGTTGGATAGACAAGCAAACAAACAAGCAAGCAATAAATATTGAGAACATGAGTTGTAAAGTCTTTGAAAGTGAGTCTATTCAGTGTGATTTGAATGAAGTTATCCCTTTGGTTCAAAAGTCTGATGGCTGAGGAGTAATAACTGTTCCTGAACCTGGTGATGTGAGTCCTGTGGCTCTTGTACCTCCTTCCCAATGGCAGCAGTAAGGAGAGAGCGTGACCTGGGTGGTGCATGTCGTTGATGATGGAGAGGGCTTTATCTATGTTGGACGGGGCTGTACAGGTACCAGTAGCCACTCTATGTGCTGTTTGACCCTCTGAGTTGCTCTTGTGGTTTGCTTTTACATTGGATCTACTCTGCTGGCTAAAGGTATGTGAATTGCTGTGATAATCAATTAGCTATTTAATCAGTGACAATGTTCATAACTCAAGCTTGGTAATGATTTTGGACATTTTATTAATGGGTTCAGGATTGCACAGAAAAGCTATCGATCACATGCCAGCTTTATAATCTTTGATTGGCTGGCGTGGAATCGTAGTTAAACAACGTGATCAGATTACTCCCTTCACAGCAAGAATTCCATTGAGGTTGAGTGAGACTAGAACTGGAAGTCATGGGTTAAGGGTGAAAGGTGAAATATTTCTGGGAAACATGAAGGGGAATTTCTTCACTCAGAGAGTGCTGACAGTGTGGAACAAGCTGCCAGTGGAAGTGATGGATACAGGTTCGATTTCAACATTTTAGAGAAGTTTGTATAAGTGCATGGATGGGTGGGGAATGGAGGGCTAAAGTCCAGGTTCAGGTCAATGAGACTAGGCAGAATAATAGTTCAGCATGGACTAGATGGGCCAAAGAGCTTGCTTCTCTGCTGTGGAGTTCTATGACTCTGACACTAAAGTGATGAGCATCTGATGATTGAGCCTCGTCAAACTGCTGGGAAATATCTGAAGATTAAGTTGATCTTCAAATAGTTAAATCCTGAACATGTTTCTAAGAGACAAGATCTTTTAACTTCTTCTTCTTCTTCAGCCCTTTACCTTTTCCACCTATCACCTTCCAGCTTCTCACTTCATCCTTCTCTGCCATCCACCTGGCTTCACCTATTACCTTCTAGCTTGTTCTTCTTCACTACTACCCCCACCTCCTTATTCTGGCAACTTCACATCCTCTCCAGTCCTGATGAAGGGTCTCAGTCTATTCAATTCCATAGATGCTGCCTGATCTGCTGAGTTCCTCCAGCATTTTGTGTATGCTGCTCTTGAATTGCCAATAAATGTCACCTTTAAACTAATCCAGATGCAACAACGTATCTGGGTCTAAACCTGGGAGCAAGAACAGAGTCCCACGGATATTGGAAATGCCAGATCCGCTGAGAATTGCCAGCATTTTCCTTCTATATTACAAACTCCCAGGAGATGAGTGCATGGACAAATCTCGGAGCTGTAATGGTTGTTAGGTACAACTGCAGTCACATCCATCATGTTAATGCACAAGTCAGGCAGACAGAAGCAACACCGCACTGTGTCAGACTGCAGTTTATCTCAGATCGGTTAAGGAAAACATTTACATCAATAACACGTCTACTAAATATCATAATAAAAAGAACAAAGAAATTATTTAAATTCATACATCAGCTTTCACAATCAGTTCTTCATAGCTGAGTCTAGTCACTCATATATCTCTTTCCATAAGACCATAGGATATAGGAGCAGAAGTAGGCCATTTGGCCCATCAAGTCTGCTCCACCATTCAATCATGGGCTGATCCATTTCTTCCAGACATCACAACTCCCCTGCTTTCACCCCATAGCCTTTGATGCCCTGGCTAATCAAGAACCTATCTATCTCTGCCTTAAATACACCCAATAACTTGGCCTCCACAGCCACTCGTGACAACAAATTCCACAGATTTACCACCTTCTGACTAAAGTAATTTCTCCGCATCTGTGTTCTAAATAGACGTCCTTCAATCCTGAAGTCATGCCCTCTTGTCCTAGAGTCCCCTACCATGGCAAAAAACTTAGCCATATCTAATCTGTTCAGACCTTCTAACATTCGGGATGTTTCTATGAGATCCCCCCTCATTCTCCTGAACTCCAGGGAATACAGCCCAAGAGCTGCCAGACGTTCTTCATACAGTAACCCTTTCATTCCTGGAATCATTCTCGTGAATTTTCTCTGAACCCTCTTGAATGTCAGTATATCCTTTCTAAAATAAGGAGCCCAAAACTGCACACAATACTCCAAGTGTAGTCTCACGGGTGCCTTATAGAGCCTCAACATCACATCCCTGCTCTTATATTCTATACCTTTAGAAATGAATGCCAACATTGCATTCGCCTTCTTCACAACCGACTCAACCTGGAGGTTAACCTTTAGGGTATCTTGCACAAGGACTCCTGAGTCCTATTATATACCTGCATTTTGAATTCTCTCCCCATCTAAATAATAGTCTATCCATTTATTTCTTCCACCAAAGTGCATGACCATACACTTTCCACCATTGTATTTCATTTGCCGCTTCTTTGCCAATTCTCCTAAGCTATCTAAGTCTCTCTGCAGGCTCTCTGTTTCCGCAACACTACCCGCTCCTCTACCTATCTTTGTATGACTGGCAAATCTAGCCACAAATCCACTAATACCATAGTCCAAATCATTGACATACATCGTAAAAAGCAGCGGTCCCAACACCAACCCCTGTGGAACTCCACTGGGTAACCTTTATTCCCACTGGAACTCCCTTTATTCCCACTCCCTGTTTTCTGCTGACTAGCCAATGCTCCACCCATGCTAGTAACTTCCCTGCAATTCCATAGGCTCTTATCTTGCTAAACAGCCTCATGTATGGCGCCTTGTCAAAGGCCTTCTGAAAATCCAAGTACACCATGTCTACTGCATCTCCTTTGTCTACCCTGCTTGCAATTTCCTCAAAGAATTGCGGTAGGTTTGTCAGGCAGGATTTTTCTTTCTAGAAACCATGCTGGCTTTGGCCTATGTTGTCATGTGCCTGCAGGTACGCCGTAGCTCATCCCTAACAATCAATTCCAACAACTTCCCAACCACTGATGTCAGGCTAACAGGTCTATAATTTCCTTTCTGCTGCCTCCCACCCTTCTTAAATAGCAGAGTAACATTTGCAATTTTCCACTCATCTGGTACAATGCCAGAATCTTTATCAATTCTTGAAAGATCATCATTAATGCCTCCACGATCTCTCCAGCTATTTCCTTCAGAACCCAGGGGTGCATTCTATCAGGTCCAAGAGATTTATCCACCCTCAGTGACCATTAAGCTTCCTGAGCACTTTCTCTGTCATAATTTTCACTGCACATACTTCACTTCCCTGACACTCTTGAATGTCCTGTACACTGCAGATGTCTTCCACTGTGAAGACTGATGCAAAATACGCATTCAGTTCCTCTGCCGTCTCTGCATCTCTCACTACAATATCTCCAGCGTCATTTTGTATTGGTCCTATATCTACCCTCGACTCTCTTTTACCCTTTATATACTTAAAAAAGCTTCTTTTTTTGATATTAGTCGTCAGCTTCCTCTCATAATTTTTCTTTTCCTTCCGAATGACTTTCTTAGTTTCCTTCTGTGAGTTTTTAAAAACTCCCCATTCCTCTATTTTCCCACTATTTCTTGCTTCCTTGTAGGCCCTCTCTTTTGCTTTTACTTTGGCTCTGACTTCACTTGTCAGCCACAATACTGTCCTTTTTCCCTATGAAAATTTCTTCTTAATTGGAATATATCTGTCTTGCACTTCCCTCATTTTTCACAGAAGCTCCCGCATTGCTGCTCTGCTGTCATTCCTGCAAGTGTCCGTTTCCAGTCAACTTCGGCCAGTTCATGCTATTGTAAATTCCTTTATTCCACTGAAATACTGACATGTTAAATTTTATTTCTTCCCTCTCAAATTTCAAAGTGAACTCGATCGTATTGTGATCACTGTTCTCTAAGGGTTCTTTAACCTTAAGCTCTCTTATCACCGCCAGATCATTGCACAACACCCAATCCAGCACAGCCGATCCCTTAGTGGGGTCAACAACAAGCTGTTGTAAAAAGCCATCCCATAGGCATTCTACAAATTCTCTCTCTTGAGGTCCAGTACTGACCTGATTTTCCCAATCCACTTTCATGTTAAAAATCCCCAATGATTATCATGACATTGCCTTTCTGACACGCCTTTTCTATCTCCTGCTGTAATTTGTAATCCACATCCTGGCTGCTGTTTGGAAGCCCGTATACAACTGCCATTAGGGTCCTTTTACGCTTGCCATTTCTTAACTCAACCCATAGAGACTCTACACCTTCCAATCCTATATCATCCCTTTCTAATGATTTAATATTATTTCTTATGCACAGAGCCACACCATCCCCTCTGCCTACTAACCTATCTTTCTGACATACCATATATCCTTGGACGTTCAGCTCCCATCCTTTAGCCAAGTTTCAGAAATGGCCACAAAGTCATACTTGCCAATCTGTAGCTGAATTTCGATACCTCAAAAAGGCAGCCTCCATCATTATGGACCCTATGATCCAAAGCAAGCCCACTTCTCATTGCTACCATCAGGGAGGAGGTATAGGAGCCTGAAGGCACACACTGAACGTTTCGGGAACAGCTTCTTCCCCTCTGCAATCAGATTTCTGAATGGACAATGAATCCATGTACACTACCTCAGTACTTTCAGTTTTACATTACTTATTTAATTTTATATATGGCATCATATAATCAGAATACACATTATATAAGTGGTAGAGGAAGCTACAATTCAAATGTTCAAAAGCAATCCTTACAAAAAGGTGGAAGAGCTCAGCAGATTAGACAGCATCTATGCAGAGGGATAAACAGAGACATTTCAGATGGGTTCTGAGCTCAAAAGATTGCCTGTGATCCATTTTCACACATACACACACGATTAGCTCAGCTAGAGACTTGGATCGACATGAACAAGTTCAGCTTCAATTTCCAGGGGGTCAACATCTCTGAAGATCTATCCTTGGCCCAACATATTGATACTGTACAATTATGAAGAAGACATGACAGAAGGTATATTTCATTAGGAGTTTGAGGAGGTTTGGTATGTCACCAAAGACTCTAGCAAATTTCTACAGGTGCACCATGGAGAGCATTCTGACTAGTTGCATTACCATCTGGTATGGAGGGGCCAATGCATAGGATTGTAAACTCAAGCCTGATTTATACTTGTGCATACGGGCTACGCCATAGCCTATGCCGTAGGCCTGATTTATACTTTCGCGTAGTGCTACACCGTAGCGAGCATGTGTAGTTGTGTCTGCGTCGCTCTGCAATTCACCGCCAGAACGCTAGTTGGCGGTGGGGTTTCTATGCCACTGTGTTGAGATTCTTCATGAGAGACATGGACGAGGAAATGCATTTCAAATATTTTCAGATGTCGGCAGGTAGATTTGACGATTTGGTTCATCGTCTCCAACCATTTATTTCGCATCAGTGTGCAGACATGGTGGAGAAAAGCAACCGGAAATGCATAGGAGGAAATGCGATGCTACCAAGCGGACCAATCACAGTTGTTGCGGTCTGTGTCGCCGCAACGCATGAGTTACATTTTTGGGGAGGTGCACGTCACCCTATGGCGTAGGGAACGCATTACCTATGGCGCACGTTTGACATACAAGTATAAATCAGCCTTCAGCTAGCTCTATCGTGGGCACTAACTTCACCACCATCAAGCACACTTGTCACCTCATCATAGGAAGGATGTGGAAGCTTTACAGATTTACCTGGATGCTGCCCGGATAAGAGAGCATGTCTTATGCCGATAGGTTGAGCGACCTCGGGCTTTTCTCTTTGGAGTGAGGCAAGATGAGAGGTGACGTAAAAATGTAAAAGATGATAAGAAGCATTGATGGAGTGGACAGACGGAGAGTTTTCCTGGGGTGAAAATAGCTAATATAAAAAGGGTTGTTAGGTATGGGGGGGGTGTCAGATGTAGGTTTTTATACAGAGGGTGGTGGCTGCATTGAAATCACTGCCAGGGTGGTGGTAGAGGCAGATATATTAGGGAAACTTAAGAGACTCAAATAGGTAGATGGATTGTAGAAATGAGTTCATGGTTGCACAAGGGAGGAATACTGAAGTGGTTTCCAGTTGCCTTCTTCAGTTGCAGTGTCCATACTGGACGGGTAACCCTGGCCATTGATCAGCAGATTTATCTGCCCAGCGTTTTTAGTTTTACAACCATAAATTCCAATTGTAGAATCTGCCTGTAAAAACCATCCACCACCTGCAAACCATGGCTTCATGTGGAGGCTAAACAGGTACTACACCTTTCCCCAGGGTGACCTGTAGGCTATCAGGCGGAAGGAGCGCCTTACACCTCCTTTTGCTGAGCTATTGCACAGCACTGACACCGAATGGAGCCTTCACCGAAGGAACCTCATCCGGTAGAGGGTCTCATGCGCCACAGGTGAACCTCGACCGTTATCCAGCGACTGTCGGCAGATTAAAAGCAAAGAAGATCAGACTAGCAACCTGGAATGTAAGAACCCTTAACCAACCTGGTAAACTAAACAACATCAAACAGGAAATGGAAAGATTAAAAATCAACAACTTGGGAATGTGCGAGATGAGGTGGAAAGGAGCTGGTAAAACATGCTCAGAGGGATATACCATCATTTACTCAGGAGGAGAAATACATGAAAAAGGTGTTGGAATTATGTTAGATGAAGAACTGCAAAATCAATAAAAGGCTATTGGACAATATCAGATCAAATGTTACTTGTGAAACTACATACAAAACCTTTTGACATTAACATCGTTCAAATTTATGCCCCAACAGCAGACAGCAGTGAAGAAAGCATCAATCAATTTTATGATGAACTAGAAACAGCATTAAGACAATATAAAAGCTCAGAAAATACCATTATTCAAGGTGACTTCAACGAAAAAGTAGGCAAGACCAGGGATGAGGACAGTATTGGGCATTACAGCATCGGTGAGAGAAATGAGAGAGGTGAACGACTAGCTACATGGGTCACAGAAAAAGATTATATAATTGGTAATACCGTCTTCAAGCAGCACCCGAGAAAACTATGGACATGGAAGAGCCCAGGGGATAACGCCAGAAATCAGATTGATTACGTGCTTATAAGGAGAAGGTATAGAAATGCTCTGAAATCATGCAAAGCATATCCGGGTGCAGACTGCCACAGTGATCACGTACCAATAATCAGCGTGATGTACCTGAGACTCAGAAAGCTTAAAAGACCAAGAGTAGAGCCAAAGCTGAATTTGGGACTTTTGAGAATAAACAGTGACATCAAAAATGAATTGCAAATAACAGTGAGAGGCTCTACAAAACATCACTATTATAGAACAGCAATGGGAAAATCTCAGAGACAACATAACACAAGCAGCACAAGAGGTGATTCCCAAACAACAGAAAAAACCTAAAAAGAAATGGATGTCAGAAGTAATTCTGAAACTTATGGAACAAAGAAGAAAATGTAAGGAAAATGAAAAAGCCTGCGTATCCTTGCATGCACAGATAACAACCAAGTGCGAGGAAGCAAAAGTAAAGTGGCTTAAGGGCAAATGTGAGTTAATAGAACAATTGCAGAAGACCAACAACAGCAAACGTATGCACGACAAAATCAAAGAGGTCACAAATTGGAAGAAAAGCGGGGCAACAACAGGATGTATAAAAGCAAAAGATGGCTCTACAATTATGGAAAAAGGAAAAATAATGCAAAAATAGTCAGAATACATCAAAGACCTATACGACGACAAAGACCGCGAGGACAACTTTGATATAGGCAACAACAACGAGGGCTCAGCAAAAGTGAAAGAAGAAGTGGAACATGCTATGAAGAACAAGACCTATACTTCTCTTTCATTGACTACACAAAAGCCTTTGACACAGTGAGACACCAACTCATCATGAAAATGCTTGAAGATATTAATATTGATGGAAAAGATCTAAGAATAATCAGGAATCTCTACTGGCAACAAAGTACAGCCATACAGATAGACAACGAGATTTGTGAATATCAGCCAATAAAGTGAGGAGTCAGACAGGGTTGTGTTCTATCACCAGACCTGCTCTCCCTGTACAGTGAAAACATCATGAGAACCATACAAGACCTACCTGGAATAAGCATAGGAGGATACAATATCAACAACCTCCGCTGTGCAGATGATACAGTACTGATAGCAAACAGTGAAGTAAATTTACAGAAACTAGTATCTACCATCAACACAGAGAGTGAAAGACTTGGCCTAACCTTAAACAAAAAGAAAAATGAAGTAATGGTAATATCAAAGAAACCTGATACCCCAAACTGTGGGATCGTATTGGGAAATGAAATCCTGAAACAAGTTCACAACTTCAAGTACCTTGGATCATGGGTAACATCTGATGGCAAATGCAAAACAGACATAAAAGCAAGAATAGCAATGGCAAGAACAGCATTTACAGAAATGAGAAACATCCTAACAGACAAGAAAATAGAGATTGACATCCGCCTTAGAACTCTCAGCTGCTACATTCTTCCTATATTAGAAACATAGAAACATAGAAAATAGGTGCAGGAGTAGGCCATTCGGCCCTTCGAGCCTGCACCGCCATTCATTATGATCATGGCTGATCATCCAACTCAGAACACCACCCCAGCCTTCCCTCCATACCCCCTGACCCCCATAGCCACAAAGGCCATATCTAACTCCCTCTTAAATATAGCCAATGAACTGGCCTCAACTGTTTCCTGTGGCAGAGAATTCCACAGATTCACCACTCTCTGTGTGAAGAAGTTTTTCCTAATCTCGGTCCTAAAAGGCTTCCCCTCTATCCTCAAACTGTGGCCAATTGATGTATGGCTGCGAGTCATGGACCATCACAAATGCAATGGAAGAAAGAATCAATGCAGCAGAGATGTGGTTCCTCAGAACAATGCTGTGCATATCATATACGGACAGGATAACCAACGAAGAAGTTCTACAGAGAACGAAAACAAAACGTACATTACTTAAAAAAATCAGAAAATAGCAATCAAAAATTTTTGGACACATAATGGGAAGAGAGACATTAGAACATTTAGTTACAACTGGAAAGCTGGAAGGAGAAAGAAGCAGAGGCAGACAGAGAATGAAAATGAAAGATGGAATAACATCATGGTTAGAAACAGGGGAGGCAACAACTATAACTCAGAGGGTCAGGGAACATGATGGATGGAGAGACATGATCGCCCACGTCGAACGGCAAGGCACCTGAATGAGTGAATTGTAGAAAATAGAGAGCTGTATAGGAGGGAATGATTACATTGAGCTTGAAGTACGTTAAAAGGTTGGCACAACATTGTGGGCTGAATGGCCTTACCATGCTGTATTGTTCAATGTTCTATGTTTTAATGAAGCCAGGTAGACATACGTCACTGAGTCTAAATCAGTGATAGGGAATTATTGAAAAAGCTTAAGAGAGCTACAGGAAGGCAGAAGCTGTCATGTTGCTCTGTTGGTAAAAAATGAAATCAAATCATTAGAAAGAGGTGATATGGGGTTGGAAGGTACTTAATCATTGTGGATAGAGCAAAGGAACAGCAAGGGTAAAAAGACCCTGATGGGAGTTTTATTAGAACACCCAAACAGGATTAAGGATGTGGTCTACAAGTTACAACGGGAGATAGAAAATGTATGTCAATAGGGCAATGTTACAGTAGTCATGGGGGAATTTGAATATGCAGGTAAATTGGGAAAATCAGGTTGGTGCTGGATTCTAAGATGGGAATTTCTAGAATGCCTGTGAGATGGCTTTTTAGAGCAGCTCATGGTTGAACCTACTAGTGGACCAGCTTTGGGTGTTCTGCGATTAGCAGAATTAACAGAGCTTAAAGTAAAAGAATCCTTAGGGGAAAGTGGTCATAAATTCCCTTGAAATTTGGGAAGGAGAAGCTAAGGTGAGATGTATCAGGATTACACTGGAGTAAAGGCATGAGAGAGGAGTTGGCCAAAGTGATTGGAAAAGAACACTGACAGAGATGTCGGCAGAACAGCAATGGCTGGAATTTCTGATAACAATTCGGAAGGCGCGGGATATATACATCCCAAAGAGGAAGAAGCATTCTGAAGGAAAGGTGTCACAACTGAAGTCAAAGCCAACACAAAAGCCAAAGAGAGGGCATATAATAGAGCAAAAATTAGTGAGAAGTCAGAGGATTGGGAAGCTTTTAAAAACCCACAGAAGACAACTAAAAAGTCATGAAGAAGGAAAAGATGCCATATGAAAGTAATCCAGCCAATAATGTTAAAGAGGATACCAAATGTTTCCTCAGATAAATGAAGTGTAAAAGAGAGGCTTAATAAGAGAGAATGGATAAAAGAGAGAAATAAACGAGAATGGATATCAGACCACTGAAAAGCAATGCTGGAGAGGTAGTAATGGGTGACAACGAACTGACGGACAAAATTAATAAGTACTTTGCATCAGTCCTCACTGCGGAAGACATGAGCAGTGTGGTGGAAATTCCAGGTGTCAGGGGTCATGAAGTGTGTGAAGTTACCACTATTAGGGAGAAGGTTCTCGGGAAACTGTAAGGTCTGAAGGTAAGTAAGTCACCTGGACCAGACGGTGTACACCCCAGGGTTCTGAGCAAGTGGCTGAAGAGATCATGGAGGCATTAGTAATGATCTTTCAAGACTCATTAGATTCTGGAATGGTTCCGGAGACTGAATAATTGTAAATGTCACTCCACTCTTCAAGAAGGGAGAGAGGCAGAAGAACGGAAATTACAGGGCAGTTAATCTGACTTTAGTGGTTGGGGAGATGTTGGAGTCGATTATTAAGGATGTGGTTTTAGGGAACTTGGAGGCACATGATAAAATAGGCCGTAGTCAAAGGAAAACCTTGCCTGACAAATCTGTTGGAATTCTTTGAAGAAATAACAAGCAGAACAGACAAAGGAGATCAATTGATGTTGTGCACTTGGAATATCCGAAGGCATTTGATAAGGTGCCATACATAAGGCTGCTTAACAAGCCATGAGTACATGGTATTATAGGAAAGATTCTAGCAGGGAATCAACAGTGTTCGATTGACAGGAGGCAAAGAGTGGGAATAAAGGGTGGCTTTTCTGTTTGGCTGCAGGTGACTTAGTGGTGTTCCACAGGGGTCTGTGTCGGGACCAATACTTTTTAAATATAAGACCATAAGATATAGGAACAGAATTCAGCTATTTGGCCCATTGAGCCTGCTCCACCACTTCATCATGGTTGATCCAATTTTCTCCTCAGCTCCAATCTCCTGCCTTCTCCCCATATCCCTTCATGCCCTGACCAATCAAGAGTCTATCAGCCTCTGCCTTAAATGTACATAAAGACTCGGCCTCTGCAGTTGCCTGTGGCATCGAATTCCACAGATTCACCACTCTCTAGCTAAAGAAGTTCCTTCTCATCTCTGTTTGAAAAGGACATGCCTCTATTCATAGGTTGTGTCCTCTGGTCTTAGGCTTTCCCACCACAGGAAACATCCTCTCCACATCCACTCTGTCAAGGCATTTCACCGTTCAATCGGTTTCAATGTCAGCCCTCTTTCTTTTGAATTCTAGTGGATCAGAATCAGGTTTATTATCACCGGCATGTGACGTGAAATTTGTTAATTTAGCTGCAGCAGTTCAATGCAATACATAATATAGAAAAAAAACAAAATAAAATAATAATAATAATAAAAAATAAATAGCTAAATCAATTGCAGTATATGTATTTTGAATAGATTAAAAATTGTGCAAAAAACAGAAATACTGTATATTAAAAAAGTGAGGTAGTGTCCAAGGGTTCAATGTCCATTTAGGAATCGGATGGCAGAGGGGAAGAAGCTGTTCCTGAATCACTGAGTGTGTGCCCTCAGGCTTCTGTATCTCCTCCCTGATGGTAACAGTGAGAAGAGGCCATGCCCTGGGTGCTGGAGGTCCTTAATAATGGACGGCATCAAATTCTCTTCATATGGCAAACTATTCAATCTTGGCAACACACATCAAAGTTGCTGGTGAACGCAGCAGGCCAGGCAGCATCTGTAGGAAGAGGTGCAGTCGACGTTTCAGGCCGAGACCCTTCATCAGGACTAGGGTCTCGGCCTGAAACGTCAACTGCACCTCTTCCTACAGATGCTGCCTGGCCTGCTGCGTTCACCAGCAACTTTGATGTGTGTTGCTTGAATTTCCAGCATCTGCAGAATTCCTGTTGTTTGTATTCAACCCTGGAATTATTTTCGTAAGTCTCCTCTGAGCCCTCTCCATTTTAAGATTATAAAGTTTCAATATTACATCCTTGCACTTGTATTCTAGTCCTCTTGAAATGAATGCTAATATTGGATTTGCCTTCCTTACCACAGAATCAGCCTGTAAATTAGCCTGCAAGTGAGTCCTGCACAAGGGCTCACAATTTCCTTTGCATCTCAGTATTTGTATTTTCTCTCCATTTAGAAAATATTCAACCCTTTCATTTCGTCTACCAAAGAGCATGACCATACACTTCCTGACACTGTAACCCAACTGCCATTTCTTTGTCCATTCTCCTAATCTGTCTAAGTCTTTCTTTAGCCTCTCTGCTTCCTCCAAACTACCTGCCCCTTCACCTATGTTCATAACATCTACAAACTTTTTTATTTTTAAGGCAGAGGTTGACAGATTCTTGATTGATCAGGGCATGAAAAGAATACGAGGAGAAGGCAGGAGACTGGGGCTAAGAGGAGAATTGGATGATCCATGATGAAATGGTGGAGCAGACTCGATGGGCCAAATGGCCTTACTCTGCTCCTATATCTTATGGACTATGGTCTTAGGAGTCAAGGTTAATCTGCACTTGGAAATGCAGAGTGATACTCTTTGTTCTGATGAAGCCTGAAGTGTTGACTGTTTATTCCTCTCCATAGATGCTGCCTGACCTGTTCCTCCAGCATTCTGTGTGCGTTGTTCTAGATTTACAGCAATGTGCAGAATCTCTTGTGTTCATGAGATCCTATCTGACTAATCTGATTGAGGTCTTCAAAGAGGTATGGCAATAGCTCAATGAGGACAGTTGCAGGGCTCAGTGCTAAAGAAATTCATCAAAGCAAAGAAGGTTTGTCCAGCTATTGTACGTTAGAAACTCTTCCTCGTATATGGATTGTCCGGGCTGTGTTGCTTTGCTTGTATATTTTTCCCTGGAGGATTGAAATAACAACAGTTGACATTTTGTGGAGTTGGAATACCAGGACATATATCATAATGTGAATTGGTTGAATAGCTTTACCCACTATACAGTTGACAGTGCCAACTGATTGTCCTACAGATGGCCGTGATGAATTCAGTAATGAGATAATTAGCCTGCTGCACAGGAACTGTTGACAGTGGTCGATCTGCAGCGTCTGGCACCTCTTGGAGGAAAACTTTGTTCCCTTCTGGGTCATCAGAGGTGGACATGAAGCTCTTCTACACCATCACACTATCAACATTAGCTGTTTTTTTGAACGACTTTATTTACTGCTATCTTATATGTCTTAAACGTGCCTTGTGCTGTGTATGACTGTTGGTACTGTGTTTTGGACCTTGGGCCCTGGAGTAACACTGTTTTGTGTGGCTGTATTTATGGCTATTCATGTATGGTTCAATGACAATTAAACTTGAACTTGGCTCTTATTCGCCCACCCCTCCCCTGACTGGATGCTTGACTCTGTGAGGTCATTCCCACTAAAACCATTACTGGGCACTTCATGGCTCTTGAAACGTATAAAATGTCAGGGGCATATGCCTACGTGAGGTGTTCCCCTGTGTGAGCGGCATTTTCCCACGTGAGGGGCAATCCGCGTATCAAGGGCACTTTCCTGTGAGGGGTCTTTCCCCACATCAGGGGCATTTCTCCTTGTGAGATGTATTTCTCAAGTGAGGGGCATTTCCTGCTGTCAGTGGCATACCCCCTGTTAGGGGGCATTTTGCTGTGTAAGGTCATTTCCTATGTAAGAGGCGCCTACATGTACGATGCAACTTCACAGGCAGAGTACTGCGAAGCCTTGCAAAGCTCCTCTGGGACGTTCCCAAGTTTTAACACTGTGCTGCTGGAGTGAGTGGGCTGTGTTGAAGGGGTCAAGGAGGAGCACAATACACTTCCACACTTCTTGGGGAGGTCCTTGGATAGGAGAAGCGTGGAGGGACAGAACACAGAACATTACAGCACACTACAGGCCCTTCAGCCCTCAATGTTGTGCTGGCCTCATAACCTACTCTAAGATCAAAGTAACATTTCCCTCCTACACAGCCCTGCATTTTGCTATCATCCATGTGCCTAAGAGTCTCTTAAAAATCCCTAATGTATCTGCCTCTACCACCACCCCGGCAGGGCTTTCCATGCTCCCATCACTCTGTGAGTAAAAAAAACCTCTCTGACATTGCCCCTACACTTTCCGTAAGATATTGAACCAGAATTGGGCCATTTGGACTATCGAGTCCTCTCCGCAATTTCATCATGGCTGATCCAATTTTCCTCTCAGCCCCAATCTCCTGCCTTCTCCACATATCCCTTCATAACCTGACCAATCAAGAATCTATCAACCTCTCCCTTAAGTATGCGTAAAGACTTGGCCTCCACACCTACCTGAGGCAATGAATTCCACAGATACACCACTATCTGGGCTAAAGAAATTCTTTTTCATCTCCATTCTAAAAGGACACCTGTCTATTTTGAGGCTGTGTCCTCTGGTCTTAGACACTCCCACCATTGGAAAAATCCTCTCCACATCTACTCTATCAAGACGCAAGCATGAGGAAATCTGCAGATGCTGGAAATTCAAGCAACACACAAAATGCTGGTGGAACACAGCAGGCCAGACAGCATCCACAGAAAGAAGCACAGTTGACGTTTCGGGCCGAGACCCTTCATCAGGACTGGGGTAGATAAGAGGAGGTATCAGCGAGTTCTCGCTGTGCCTCGACAAGGTAGAGGTCAGTACGCCAGACCACAACAGCACCCCCCTTATCGGTGGGTTTAATAGTAAGGTTAGGATTGGTGCAGAGGGAGTGGAGAGCAGAGCGTTTGGAAGGAGTGAGGTTGGAATTGGAACAAGATGTGGTGAAGTCGAGATGGTTGATGTCCTGTCGGCAGTTCTGGGGTAAATAAGAGGAGGTTTCAGTGAGTTGTTGGGCTATATAAGAGGAAGTATGCACCACAGACTTAACCTGAAAATTAGCCTTTAGGTGCATTCTGCACAAGGACTCCCAAGTCCCTTGGGACCTCAGATTTTTGAATTTTATCTCCATTTAGAAAATAGTCTACCCTTTATTTCTTCCACTAAAGTGTATGACCATAGACATAGACATAGAATAGTACAGCACAGTACAGGCTCTTCGGCCCACAATGTTGTGCCGACCCTCAAACCCTGCCTCCCATATAAACCCCCACCTTAAATTCCTCCATATACCTGTCTAGTAGTCTCTTAAACTATACATGTCCTAACAGTGTATTCCATCTGCCACTTCTTTGCCCATCCTCCTAATATGTCTAATACCTTCTGTAACCTCTCTACTTCCTCAAAATTACCTGTCCCTCCACCTAACTTCATATTTTAACCAAATAACCATATAATTTTCTGCAATCTTTGCAACAAAGACATCAATTACATCATCCAAGTCATTGATATATAATGTAAAAAGAAGTGGTCCCAACAAAAACCCTGTGGAACACCACAAGTCACCTGCAGCCATCCAGAAAAGGCTTTCTTTATTCCTGCTCCTTACCTCCTGTCAATCACCCTTTGGTTTATCCATGCTAGTATATTTCCTGTAATACCATGGGCTCTTAGCTTGTTAAGCAGCCTCATGTGTGGCGCCTTGTCAAAAGTCTTCTGAAAAGCAAAGTGCACAACATCAACATGAAACCACATCCTTACCAATCAATTCCAACTTCTTCCCAACCACTGAGGTCAGAATAATAGGCCTATAATTTCCTTTCTTCTACCTCTCTCCCTTCTTGAAGAGTGGAGTGACATTGCAATTTTCCAGTCTTCCAGAACCATTTCTGAATACAGTGGTTTTTGAAAGATCATTGCTAATGCCTCCACAATCTCTTCAGCCATCTCTTTCAGAACCCTGCTGGTCCAGGTGATTTATCTACCTTGAGACCCTTCAGTTTCCCAAGCTCTTTCTCCCTAGTAATGGCAACATCACACACTTCTGGCTCCCAACACTCTGGAACTTCCAGCACACTGCTAGTGTCTTCCACAGTGAAAACTGATGCAAAATACTGATTCATATTGTCTGCCATTTCTTTGTCCCCCATTACTTCCCCTCCACCATCATTTTCCAATGGTCTACTTCACACTTTAGGTATCTGAAGAAACTTTGGTAGCCTCAATAATAAAATTGACCAGCTTACTTTTGTATTCCATCTTTTTCTTTCTTTATGACTTTCGTAGTTGCCTTCTGTTGGTTTTTAAAAGCTTCCCATTGCACTAACTTCTCATTAATTTTTGCTCAATTATATGCCCTCTCCTTAGCGTTTATGTTGGATTTGACTTCTCTTGTTAGCCACTGTTGTGTCATCTTGCCTTTAGAATACTTCTTCCTTTTTGGGATGTATATATCCCGTGCCTTCTGAATTGCTTCCAGAAAGTCCAGCCATTGCTGCTCTGCCATTATCTCTAGCAGTGTTCTTTTCCAATCAATTTTAGCCAGTGCCTTCTCATGACCCTGTAATTCCCTTTACTCCACTGCAAGACAGATACATCCTACTTTAGCTTCCCCTTCTCAAATCTCACAGTGACTTTGATCATACTATGATCACTTAATCCTAAGGGTTTTTTTTCACCTTAAGCTCTCTATTCAATTCATTTGCCTTTTCCTTTCTCATGCTCTCATACCTGAGTCTGGTGGGAGGACGATCAATCTGCTCCAAATGTTTGGGGACAATGAACTGAAGGAGAGAGATTTTTCCTAGTAATGCAGTGCAGAGGACAGGAGTGTAACGAGAGTGGGAGCGTGTACCCTACTGGTACCACAGTTGCTCTGGAAGAAAACCTCACTAAATCCAGTGGTGTGGGAGAAACATTATTCTAAACTTCATGGCAGGGACCTGAGTGGGTCAGGACGAAGGTTGAATTTACACAATGTACAACTGAGGTTCATGAGTTCACTTGGATTCTGCCTGTCCACAATGGAGTAACATCACAGCCGAGTGGGATGGCTCTATTACACAGGATCTAAAGAGCTTGCAGAGGGCTATAGACTCAGCCAGTTCCATCCTGGTTACGGCCATCGCCACCAATGAGTACATCTTCAAGAGGCAGACATTCACTAAGGTGCCATCCATCACTAAAAACCCTTATCACTTGCAACCCACTATCATCTCATTACCACCTTCAAGGAGGACTTACAGGAGCCTAAACACCAGCATCAAGATTTTAAGAAAAGCGTCTTCCCCTCCACCATCTGATTTCTGAACAGTCTGTGAACTCACGAACGCTTTCTTTTGCACTGTCTGTTATTGTGATTCAGTAATTTTCATGTCTTTGCACTGTACGGCTATCACAAGACAACAAATTTCACATCATCTCATTCCGGTTCTGATCCCATGACTTGTACCAGACTCACATGCAGGTTAGACAAAGGGACATCCTTCTTCCAAGAGCAAGAGTGAATCAGCCAGTGGTTTCCCAGATCTGTGACTAGTGTCATTCACCATACAACTTCCTTTTCATCCTGCTGAAGGGCCTCAGCCTGAAGCATGGACTGTTTACTCCCCTCCATGGATATTGCGTGACCTGCTGCACATTCCAAATGATAAGGGTCCTGCAGCATTTTGTGTGTGTTGCTGTGAATTTCCAGCATCGGCAGAATCTCTTGTTTCTGATCAGAAGCTGGGAGCTTAGCCCTGTAGAAGAGACAGTATTCAAGTTCTGCCATGGCTGTCGAGCAGCCTGCAATGATCCACTGGATCCTGAAGTGCCACCACGTGTGAGATGGCTTTCCAAACATCATGCCTAGACCTCTTGTATCTTACATGGTCACCAGACCTCAATGCCACTGATATGGCCATCGGCAGATTGCAGATCTCATACTTCATCCAGGGCTTCTGGTTTGCTGCCATCCCCTTCAGTTCCCTACCCTTCTCAGTCACAGGGCCAGGCTCAGTGCCAGAGGCACGGGTACTGTTGCTTCCCCCAGGTAGGTTGTTTCCACCCCCCCCCAACAGTACACAAAATGGAGTACTTATCATTAAGGGGGACAGCCACAGGGGTGCTTCCCACTACCTGACGCTCTCTCTTCCCTCTCCTGGCAATCACCCACTTATCCATCTCCTGTGGCCCCAGTGTGTCTACCTGCCTGTAGCTTCTAATGGTCACCTCTTTACTTTCCCTAATAAGCTAAAGGTCATTGATCTGCAGCTCCAGTTCCCTAACTTGGTCTCCAAGGAGCTGCAGCTCAATGCACCTGGCGCAGATGTGGCTGTCAGGGAGGCTGGAAGTCACCCGGATATCCCACATCAGACACCCCGAGCAGGAATCTGGCCTCGCTGTCCTTCCTACTATTCTTAAATTAGAGCGAAAAAAAGATATGGAAGTAACTTCCCTTCTTGCCTTACCTTGGCCTGTCCACGCTGAAGCCCCAGTGAGCCAAAGCCCTACTACTCTGACTCACGATACTCCAATGACCGCTCCTTCGATGACCGCTCTGCTAGGCAGTGTCTCCCTTTTAACCCAGAACCTTCTCAGTGGCCTTGCGCGATGATCAGCTACTGCGTCTGCACACTTCTCCCAATAGAAAAATGGGGGGCTTCGCAGGAGGGAAGGGTTGGATTGATCTTGGAGTAGGTTAAAAGGTCGACACAACATCATGGGTCAAAGAGCGTATACTGTGTGGTATATACTACATTCAATAATGTCCTGAGCAACTGCTGATGGAGTAAAATAAATAATATTTTGTTTTTCTGCCTTTCTGAACAGGAACACTTCACCCCTGAGTGTCGGTTCAAGGAGTCAGTGTTTGAAAACTACTACGTGACCTACTCGTCCATGTTGTACAGACAGCAGCAGTCCGGCAGAGGCTGGTACCTGGGCCTCAACAAGGAGGGAGAAATCATGAAGGGGAACCACGTGAAGAAGAACAAACCAGCCGCCCACTTCCTCCCCAAACCACTAGAGGGTAATGACACATTTCCTTTGTTTACACTTCTGCCGTCAGTATTGTTTGCACTTGTGGTGGGACCTTTGACCACCGGACCATAAGAAAGAAGAGCAGAATTAGGGCACTTATCACATTGAGTCTCCGCCACCATTTCATCACAGTTGACTTATTATTCCCTCTCATTCTTATTCTCCTGCCTTCTTCCTGTAACCTTTGATACCCTGATTAAGCAAGAATCCATCAACCTCCATTTTAAATATCTCCAGTGATAATATATACTCAGCCCCACCATCGAGGACATCTTCAAAAGGTGGCGCCTCACAAAGACATGATTTCAACTCTTTGCTACCATCAAGAAGGAGGTACTTGCCTGAAGACACACAGTCAAAAAAAAGTAAAGAAGAGAACTGGGGCAGTTGTCCAGTGAGACACTGCATTGCATAGAGAGAGAGAGAGAGAAAGAGTTTAAAAGGAGCAACTGGAAACTGTTGGCCCATCTTGCACGCCGCAGTCCCAAGGAGACACCAGATTGCATAGATTGAGAGAGAGTTTAAAAGAAGAGTGAAAATTTGAGAGTACAGAGTTTGTAGGTACTTGTCAGAATAAAAGGCAAAGATAACAGGTTTAAGGAACCTTGGTTTTTGAGAGATAGAAACATGGAAAACCTACAGCACCACTATGCTGTGTGGAAAATGCATGTACTTTAGAAATTACCTAGGGTTACCCATAGCCCTCTATTTTTCTAAGCTATCCAGGAGTCTCTTAAAAGACCCTATCCTATCTGCCTCCACCACCATTGCCGGCAGCCCATTCCACTCACTCACCACTCTCTGCATAAAAAACTTACCCCTGACTTTTCCATAAGACCATAAGACAAAGGAGCAGAAGTAGGCCATTCGGCCCATCAAGTCTGCACCGCCATTTTATCATGAGCTGATCCATTCTCCTATTTAGTCCCACTCCCCCGCCTTCTCACCATAACCTTTGATGCCCTGGCTACTCAGATACCTATCAATCTCTGCCTTAAATACACCCAATGACTTGGCCTCCACTGCTGCCCGTGGCAACAAATTCCATAGATTCACCACCCTCTGACTAAAAAAATTTCTTCGCATTTCTGTTCTGAATGGGTGCCCTTCAATCCTTGAGTCATGCCCTCTCCCACTAGACTCCCCCATCATGGGAAACAACTTTGCCACATCCACTCTGTCCATGCCTTTCAACATTTGAAATGTTTCTATGAGGTCACCCTTCATTCTTCTAAACTCCAAAGAATACAGTCCAAGAGCGGACAAACGTTCCTCATACATTAACCCTCTCATTCCCGGAATCATTCTAGTGAATCTTCTCTGTACCCTCTCCAACGTCAGCACATCCTTTCTTAAATAAGGAGACCAAAACTACCCACAGTACTCCAAGTGAGGTCTCACCAGCGCCTTATAGAGCCTCAACATCACATCCCTGCTCCTATACTCTATTCCTCTAGAAATGAATGCCAACATTGCATTCGCCTTCTTCACTACCGACTCAACCTGGAGGTTAACTTTAAGGGTATCCTGTACGAGGACTCCCAAGTCCCGTTGCATCTCAGAACTTTGAATTCTTTCCCCATTTAAATAATAGTCTGCCCGTTTATTTTTTCTGCCAAAGTGCATAACCATACACTTTCCAACATTGTACTTCATTTGCCACTTCTCTGCCCATTCTTCCAATCTATCCAAGTCTCTCTGCAGACTCTCCATTTCCTCAGCACTACCAGACCCTCACCTATCTTCGTATCATCAGCGAACTTAGCCACCAAGCCATCTATTCCATAATCCAAATCGTTGATGTACAATGTAAAAAGAAGCGGCCCCAACACTGACCCCTGTGGAATACCACTGGTAACTGGCAGCCAACCAGAATAGGATCCCTTTATTCCCACTCTCTGTTTCCTGCCAATCAGCCAACGCTCTATCCACGTATATAACTTTCCCGTAATTCCATGGGCTCTTATCTTGTTAAGTAGCCTCATGTGTGGCACCTTGTCAAAGGCCTTCTGAAAATCCAAATATACAACATCCACTGCATCTCCCTTGTCTAGCCTACTGGTAATTTCCTCAAAAAATTGTAATAGGTTTGTCAGGCAGGATTTTCCTTTAAGGAATCCATGCTGAGTTCTGCCTATCTTGTCATATGCCTCCAGGTACTCTGTAACCTCATCCTTGACAATCGACTCCAACAACTTCCCAATCACCGACGTCAAGCTAACAGGTCTATAATTTCCTTTTTGCTTCCTTGCCCCCTTCTTAAATAGCAGAGTGACATTTGCAATCTTCCAGTCTTCCGGAACCATGCCAGAATCTATCGACTTTTGAAAGATCATCGCTAATGCCTCCGCAATCTCCACAGCTACTTCCTTCAGAACACGAGGGTGCATTCCATCTGGTCCGGTGATTTATCTACCTTTAGACTATTCAGCTTCCTGAGTACTTTCTCTGTCGTAATTGTGACTGCGCACACTTCTCTTCCCTGCCACCCTTGAGCGTCCGGTATACTGCTGATGTCTTCCTCAGTGAAGACTGATGCAAAATACTCGTTCAGTTCCTCTGCCATCTCCTTATCTCCCATTACGATTTCTCCAGCATCATTTTCTATCGGTCCTATATCTACTCTCACCTGTCTTTTACTCTTTATATACTTGAAAAAGCTTTTGGTATCCTCTTTGATATTATTTGCTAGCTTCCTTTCATAGTTAATCTTTTCTCTCTTAATGACCTTCTTGGTTTCCTTTTGTAAGGTTTTAAAAACTTCCCAATCCTCCGTCTTCCCACTAATTTTTGCTTCCTTGTATGCCCTCTCCTTTGCTTTAACTTTGGCTTTGACTTCTCTAGTCAACCACGGTTGCATCCTTTTTCCACTCGAAAATTTCTTCTTCTTTCGAATATACCTGTCTTGCACTTTCCTCATTTCTCGCATAAACACCAGCCACTGCTGCTCTGCTGTCTTTCCTGCCAGTGTCCCTTTCCAAGAACTTTGGCCAGTTCTTCTCTCATGCCACTGTAATTTCCTTTACTCCACTGAAATACCGACACATCAGATTTCGGCTTCTCTTTTTCTAATTTCACAGTGAACTCAATCATGTTATGATCACTGCCTCCTAAGGGTTCCTTCACCTCAATCTCTCTAATCATCTCTGGTTCATTACACAATACCCAATCCAGTACAGCCGATCCCCTAGTGGGCTCAACAACAAGCTGTTCTAAAAAGCCATCTCGCAGACATTCTACAAATTCTCTCTCTTGAGATCCAGTGCTGATCTGATTTTCCCAATCCACTCACATGTTAAGATCCCCCACAATTATCATAACACTGCCCTTCTGACAAGCCTTTTCTATTTCCAGTTGTAATTTGTAGTCCACATCCCTGCAGCTGTTTGGAGGCCTATAAATAACTGCCATCAGGGTCCTTTTACCCCTGCTATTCCTTAGCTCAACCCATAAAGATTCTGCACCTTCCGATCCTATTATCACCTCTTTCTAATGATTTAATATCATTTCTTACCAATAAAGCCACGCCTCCCCCTCTGCCTACCTTCCTACCCTTCCGATACACCGTGTATCCTTGGACGTTCAGCTCCCAGAGACATGCATCCTTTAGCCAGGTCTCAGTGATGGCCACAATATCATACCTGCCAATCTGTAGCTGTACAACAAGATCATCCACCTTATTTCTTATGCTGCGTGCATTTAAGTACAACACCTTAAGACCAGTATTTGATACTTTTCGCTTTGATTTCACTGCAACTTTATTGCACTGCAACTCATCCCAATGGCTACAAATTTGCCCCATCACCTGCTTGTCTTTCCTGACATCTTTACTGCTCACTATCTTAGATTTATTTCTGTTTTCCCCTTCCTCCGCTCTATCATTCCGGTTCCCATCCCCCTGCCAAATTAGTTTAAACCCTTCCTAACAGCTCTATTAAACTTTCCCGCCAGGATATTGGTCCCCTTCGGGTTCAGGTGTAACCTGTCCTTTTTGAACAGGTCATACTTCCCCCAGAAGAGATCCCAATTATCCAAGAATCTGAAGCCCTGCCCCCTACACCAGTCTGTCAGCCTCGCATTCATCTGCCTGATTCAACTATTCTTGCCCTCGCTAGCATGCGGCACAGGTAGCAATCCCGAGATTACTACCCTGGAGGTCCTGCTTCTCAGCTTCCTTCCTAACTCCTGGAAATCTCTCTTCAGGACCTCCTCCTTTGTCCTATCTATGTCATTGGTACCAACATGTACCAAGACAACTGGCTGCTCACCCTCCCCCTTTAGAATATTCAGGACCCTATCTGAGACATCCCGTACCCTGGCACCTGGGAGGCAACACACCATGCGAGTATCTCTGTCAGGCTCACAGAATCCCCTACGACTACCACATTTCTCTTCTCCCTCCTTCTCTCCTGCACAACAGCGCCAGGCTCAGTGCCAGAGACCCGGTCACCGTGGGCGTCCCCTGTCAGGTCATCCCCCTCAACAGCATCCAGAACAAGATATTTGTTGCTAAGGGGGACAGCCACAGGTGTGCTCTCCACTATCCGGGCATTTCCCTTCCCTCTCTTGACAGTGACCCAGTTTTCTGACCCCTGTAGCCTAGGGATGACTACCTCCCTGTAGCTCCTGTCTATCACCTCTTCACTTTCCCTGATAAGCAGTAGGTCATGAAGCTGCAGCTCCAGATCCCTAACACGGTCTCTGAGGAGCTGCAACTCGGTGCACTTGGCGCAGATGTGGCCATCAGGAAGGCTGGAGGTCTCCCAGGATTCCCACATCTGACACCCTGAACAAAGCACTAACCCTGCAGGCATGCTATCTAATTCTACAGGAATGAAACAGGAAAAATAAGTCTACTCACCCACTTACCTCGCCAAACAGACGAACTTTTTAAACCATTAGCTCGTACCATTAGCTGTGAGAGCCTTGCTGTTCCTGTCTGTCCGGGCCGATTCGCAAAAGGAGCGGGGGTGGGGGGGAGGGAGAGAAAAAAAGGGTTGGCGCTTCACTCTGGCTTCTTCCAGTTTACCGCCAAAGCCCTACACTCTGCTCCCACTCACCCCGCTGTCCGCTGTATAGGGTGGTCTCCTTTTTAAACTCTCCACGCAGTCCTGTTGATGTCACGTGCCTGCGCAGTCTCGCCCTTCTTGCACTCGAAGAAGTTTTTAAAAAAACTGCCTTCCTTCAGAATTCAGCTCCCACGACGCTCTGTAGTCCCGATGCAAAAGACTGCTCCTCTGTACCCACTTTCAAGCGTCCGTTTCAAGGCAGTTAGTCGACCTTTGGTCCCCACCTGGCACTCAACTCTCACCTGTGGCTCCTCGTAGCTGTTTGCATGCGACTGCGGCCACACCCCGGGCAACAGCTTCAACAAGCCGGCTAAACCAGGTGAGGGGTCTCAAACCCTCGGTGCATAGGGAGTTGTCTACCCCAGCATGTGAAGAAAGACTCCAGCAGATTGAGTGGACGAGACCAATAGAAGGTCCAATGGTCAAGAAGGCGGTCTCTGCAAGTGTTATGGAACGTGTAGAGCAGGACAAGACACAGAAGGCGTCCTGGTCATCCACTGCGCCTAGTCCCATCTCCAGCCATCTCGACTCTTGTCTTGCCACTGGATCTAGATGGGAATTGGGAAGAGAGAGGGAGGCTGACGCTGTGCAACTCTCTCTCACTTAAATCCAAATCAAGCGCTAGTCTCGACACCATCAAAAGCCAGCTGGTGGCATAGTGGCATCAGCGCTGGACTTCGGGGCAAGAGGTCCCAAGTTGGAATCCGGCTGGCTCCCATGCATGCTCTCCATCTGTGCTGGGTTGAGCATTGAGCTAGCAACTCAACCTTGTAAAAAGTACTAATGGTGTCGAGGTCTTCATTGATGACGATGGACGAACCTACTTCCAAGCACCTTAAAACTATGCCCTCTCATGCGAGCCATTTCAGCCCTGGGGAAAAGCCTCTGACTATCCACACGATCAATGCCTCTCATCATCTTATACGCCTCTCATTCTCCATCACTCCAAGGACAAAAGGCCGAGTTCACTTAACCTATTCTCATAAGACATGCTCCCCAATCCAGGCAACATCCTTATAAATCTCCTCTGCACCCTAACTATAGTTTCCACATCATTCCTGTAGTGAGGTGACCAGAACTGAGCACAGTACTCCAAGTGGGGTCTGACCAGGTCCTATATAGCTGTAACATTACCTCTTGGCTCTTAAACGCAATCCCACGGTTGATGAAGGCCAAGGCACCGTATGCCTTCTTAACCACAGAGTCAAACTGCGCAGCAGCTTTGAATGTCCTATGGACTCGGACCCCAAGATCCCTCTGATCCTCCACAGTGGTATTGAACATTGAACACTGGTTAAGAAATATGAGGTGCATAGCAGGTGAGGGCAGGTAGGAACAAATGAGAATATAACAAATGAATGAAAACACTTAAGAGCGAGATCATGAAGGTTAAAAGAAGATGCTCTAGGAGACAAGGTGAAAGAGAATCCTACTGGCTTCTACAGATAACAAGGGACAAAACTGGTCCTCTGAAGATGAGAATGGTAATCTATGACTGGAGCCAAAAGAGATGGGAGAGATCTTCAATGGATTTTTTGCATCAGTATTTACTTGGGAGACAGACATAGAGTCTATAGATGTGAGGCAATGCAGCAGTGAGGACATGGACCCTATAGAGGGGAGGCGTTTGCTGTCTTGAGGCAAATTAGGGTAGATAAAACCATAGGGCCTGACAGAGTGTTCCCTCAGACCCTTCGGGAGACTAGTTCAGAAATTGCAAGGACCCTGGCAGAGTTATTTAAAATATTCGTAGCCATGGGTGAGGTGCCAGAGGATTGGAGGATAGCTAATGTTGTTCCATTATTTAAGAAAGACACTATGAATAAACCAGGAATTTATAGGCCAATGAGCTGGGCATCAGTCGTGGCAAAGTTATTGGAAGGCATTCTAAGGGACCAGATGTATATGTAATTAGATAGACAGAGACTGATTAAGGATAGTCAGCATGGCTTTGTGCATGGTAGGTTATGACTAGCCAACCTTATTGAGTTTTTTGAGAAAGCTACCAGGAAAGTGAATCAAGGCAAGACAGTGACTGTTGTCTACATGGACTTTAGTAAAGCATTTGACAAGGTCCCGTACGGGAGGTTGGTCAGGATGGTTCAGTCACTCAGCATTCAGGATGAGGTAGCAAATTAGGTTGGATATTGGCTTTGCGGGAGAAGCCAGGGAGTGGTAATAGATGGTTGCCTCCCTGACCAGCAGCCTGTGGCCAGTGGTGTGCTGCAGGGAATGGTGCTGGGTCTGTTTGTTATCTGTATCAGTGATCTGGATGATAATGTGATAAGCTAGCTCAGCAACTTTGCAGAAGACACCAAGATTGGGGATTCCTCCCACCTTCTCCCTCTTCCACACTCTCCCTCCACTTCCAACCTCTCCCTCCCCCACACCCCCTCCCTCTCCCACCCTCTCACTCTCCCAACCTCTCACTCTCCCAACCTCTCCCTCTCCCACCCTCTCCCTCTTCCACATTCCCCCTCCCTCTCCCACACTCCCCTCCCTCTCCTTCTCCTGGGCAAGCTTTCCCCAGAGATTTTCATGTTCGAGAGGGTATGCAATGACTCTGAAGTGAACCGAGAATTCTGAATTTTGCTGACTTCTATCTGTCCCCCTAACTATCGAGTCTCCTATCACTATTGTTCTACCTGCTGAGCCTCTGAACATGTCACAGTGCCATTGGCAGCTGCTGTTGTGCCTCGATAGGTCATCCCCCAGCAGTATCCAAAGGATTATACTTGATGCTGAGGCGAGAGGCTACAGGGGAACCCTGCACAGACTGCTTACTCCTCTGACTTCTCCTGGTGGTCACCCATCTGAAGGTTGCAAGCTGGGTGTGACCACCTCAGTAAAAATTTCATCCATGACGTTTTCAGCCTCACAGATGCTCCTGAGTGCATGCAGCTCCATTTCCAGTTCCTGACCATGTTAGTCAGGAACTGAAGTTCCTGCAGATGTAGTCATCAAGGAGACCATTAGATATCCTGAAATCCCACATCTCACAGGAGGAGACAAGAGCCGTAGATGTCAAAATAAATGGAACATAGAGTTAAAGAGGTAATGAATGGCCCAATTCTACACCTATGTCTTAATCCCTTGGGGATTGAATGGAAATGTTCTGAGAAGTGGTGTTTGAATCTGTACTTGGTTTCTGCAGCACAGAGCAGACCTCATTATGAGCCCCAAGCAATATTATCCAGCTTCCTTCACACAGAGTCAAGTTTATTATCACTGTCTTATATAAAACCATAAGATACAGGAGCAGAATTGGTCCATTTGGCACATTGAGTCTGCTCTGCCACTTCATCATGGCGGATCCAATTTTCCTCAGTCCCAATCTCCTGCCTTCTCCCCATATCCCTTCATGCCCTGACCAGTCAAGAATCTATCAACCTCTGCGTTAAATGTACATAAAGACTTGGCCTCCACAGTTGCTCTCTGGCTAAAGAAATTCCTCCTCATCTCCATTTTAAAAGGACGCCCCTCAATTCTGAGGTTGTGTCCTCTGGTCTTAGACTCTCCCACCATAGCAAACATTCTCCCCACATCCACTCTATCAAACCATTTCATCATTTGATAGGTTTCAATGAGGTTATCCATCATTGTTCTGAATTCTAGTGAATACAGACTTAGAGCCATCAAACACTCTTCATATGACAAGCCATTCAATACTGGAATCATTTTCATGAACCTCCTTTGAACCGTCTCCAGTTTCAGCTCATCCTTTCTAAGATAAGGAGCCCAAACCTGCTCACAATACTCCAACTGAGGCCTCACCAGTGCTTCATAATGTCTCAGCATTATATCCTTGCTTTTATATTCTAGTCCTCTTGAAATGAATGCTAACATTGCATTTGCCTTCCTCACCACAGACTCAACCTGCAAAATAGCCTTTAGGGAATCCTGCACAAGGACTCCCAAGTCCCTTTGCACCTCAGTTTTTGTATTTTTTCTCCAGTTAGAAAATCATTAACTCTTTAATTTCTTCCACCAAAGTACATGAACATGCAGTTCCTGACACTGTATTCTATCTGCCATTTCCTTGCCCATTCTCCAAATCTGTCTAAGTCCTTCTGTAGCCTCTCTACTTCTTCAAAACTTCATGCCCCTCCATCTGTCTTTATATCGTCTGCAAACTTTGCAACAAAACCGTCAATTCCATCATCCAAATCATTGACATGTAAAGTAAAAAGAATTGGTCTCAACAGAGACTCCTTTGGAACACCACTGGCCACCAGCAGCCAACCAGAAAAGGCTCCCTTTAAAGGTTCAAAGGTCCAATTTAATGTCAGAGAAATGTATACAATATACATCCTGAAATGCTTTTTCTTCGCAAGCGTCCACGAAAACAGCGGAGTGCCCCAAAGAATGAACGACGGTTAAATATTAGAAACCCAAAGTCTCCCCCAACTCCCCCACCTCCGCGCGTAAGTGGCAGCAAGCAACAACCACCCCTCTTTGCCTCCTGCCACTCACCCACTGCTTTATCAATGCCAGAATCTTTTCCTGTAATTCCATGGGCTCGTACCTCGTGTGGCACCTTGTCAAAGGCCTTCTGAAAATCCAAGTACACAACATCAGCTGATTCTCCTTTGTTTATCCTGCTTGTTATTTCTTCAAAGAATTCCAACAGATTTGTCAGGCAAGATTTCCCCTTGTGGAAACCATGCTGACTATAGCTATTGTATCAGGTGTCTCCAAGTACCCTGTGACCTAATCCTTAGTAATCAACTCCAACATCTTCCCAACCACTGAGGTCAAACTAATTGGCCTATCATTTCCTTTCTTTGCAGCAGCAGTTCAGTACAAAGACAAAATTATTATAAATTATGAAATAAATAAATTGTAGAAAATAAGGAGAAAATGTTCTTATGTTTATAGGCTAATGTAAATGCAGGCAGGCTTTTTCCATTGAGGTTGGGTGGGACTACAACCAGAGGTCATGGGTTAAGGGTAAAAGGTGAGATGTTTAAGGGGAACATGAGGGGAAGCTTCTTCACTCAGAGGGTCGTGAGAGTGTGGAATGAGCCGCCAGCACAAGTGGTCCATGCGGGCTTGATTTCAACTTTCCAGAGAAGTTGGGATAAGTACACGGATAGTTGGGCCGCAGACGTCTATGGTCACGGTGTGGGTTGATCAGAGTAGTCAGTTTAGCATGGACTAGATGGGCCAAAGGGCCTGTTTCTGTGCTGTACTTCTCCATGATCCTGACTGCTCAGAAATCTGATGTTGCAGGGGAAGAAGCTGTTTGTGAAACTTTGAGTATGGGTCTTCAGGTTCCTGTACCCGCTCCCCGTTGTTAGTAATGAGCCTACACTGCACTTCCTCCCTAAATATAGCACTTTATTGTGCACGATTATTTCCTTTGTAACAAACACAAAATGCAGGAGGAACTCAGCAGGCCAGGCAGCATCTATGGAGAGAAACACAGAGTTAACATTTTGGGCCGGGACCTGATGCCACCTGACTTGCATTTTGTGTCCTCTCCTCTACCATCTGGTGTGTGTTGTTCCGGATTTCCAGCATCTACAGAACCTCTGTGTTGATGTTTTCCCTTGTACAACCTCAAAGCAATTTTAACAGTCGTCTTCTCTTTCTTTCTTCCAGTTGCCCTCTACAGAGAGCCATCACTCCATGAGTTGGCGGAGGTTCTGTCTCGCTCGGGCACCCCCACCAAAAGCAGAAGTGCCTCGGCCGTGCTAAACGGGGGCAAGGCAGTCAGTCAGACTGAATCAACGTAGCCAGCTGGAGAGACTGCCAGGTTCAGGCTCATCGCCAGTGGATGCTCTCAACCGGTTACTAACAGACACTCTCTTTCTGTTGTAAAATGACTCAGGAAACCAGCTGCTGGGCTGGGTAGAGTCGCTCTCCTCTCCGCCTTTTAGGTCTTCTGGTTTTTCTGGGGGTGGATAAATTCCGATAATTTTAGCTGAGAAAACGCTTGTGCAGCTCTCCAGACATCCTGGAGAGCCGACGGAACCTCATTTTGGAAAAGTGGCGCAGCAGAAGAAATGCCCCAAACGTCCCGACGTCTGACTTCTCACTGGGAAAAGAATCATTAAAAGTATCACAGCTTGTTCGTCAGCCGAGGGCAAGTTACACTTCAACATTGAACACACACACACTCCAAGTTCAGACTACATTGGCTGTTACCAGAGGATTGTAGATACCTTTGGGTTTTACTAAAGGAATGAGGAGCACACAAAATCTAATTGCATCATGTTCTTGGCTCAGTGCTGTTTGGCCCCATCTGATACATTAGCGTCTCCTTTCTTTTCTTCATAGGTAGTGTTCTGCTCTCCTGCAGTTCGATAGTTTTTTATACTCCAACAAATTAATAGAATCTCTTTCAAAAGCTATTCAGGGTTGCTAACTCAAAAACTGACGGGAATGAAGCCGTATCTCAGGCTAATTACACCGTGGTTCAAATTGTAACTGAAAACAGACTTGAGGAAAGGGTTTATAGATTTGTAGTAACAGTACTATATTAGAGTAACACCTAGAGTCCGGATATCTACTGGTTAGCAAATTTCACGCTTGTGACTTGTTCTCACCTTGTGATTTGCACTTTGACCTTTATTGTGGTGACTTTTATTCTTAAAGAAACTGTAGAGTTTTGGGTGTCTTCATTTTTATAACAAAGAAGAAAGTCTTATTTGTAACACACCGCCGGATATTCTTTTCTTGTGCTGGGCATGGTGGGAATTGTTGTGAATGAAGTTTCCTTTGGGGAGTTTACCCAAAACACATGCTACACAAAGGTTGTTGTTAATCTGTCTGTTAGTTTAGACTTTCATTTTGGTTTATTTGTTGCATGGGAGAAAGGTGGTGATAACGGAATAGAGCTGCATGACTTAGGATTTGTGTGTTAAACATGTTGGATAACCTGCTCAATGCATTTCATGGGTTATAATGACAAGCAGTTTCTCTGCTACTCTACTCTTGACTTGTTTATTATTTGTTGTACATACCTACCAACAGATGCACTGAATAAAATATTTATATGAAGGTACAAAGTCTGCTCATTTGTGTGTGTGTGTGTGTGTGTGTGTGTATGTCTATGTGTGTGTGTACGCATGCATATGTGTGTGTGTATGCGTGCGTTTGTGCGCGCGCATGTGTGTGCGTGCGTTTGTGTGTGTGTGCGTGTGTGAAGGGTCTTGATCCGAAACGTCAACTCTATAGATGCTGCCTGACCTGCTGAGTTCCTCCAGCATTTTGTGTGTGTTGTTCTGAATTTCCAACAATTACAGAATCTTTTGTGTTTATCACTTTAGCATTTTTCCCCTTCCTTTCCAGACCTGATGATGAGACTCAGTCTGAAATGTTGTCTGTTTATTCCACTCTGTAGATGCAGAATCTCTGTGTTAAAGCCAAAGAAAGATGCATATAGAATCGTGGAGTCATAGAACATAGGCTCTACTACCCACCTAGTCCATGCAGAACCCGTTGGACACAACTTGGGCTGTATCCCTCCATGCCTGTCCTATCCACCTACCAATCCAAATTTGTCTTAACTTTTGAAATGCACCCCACATCCACCACTTCTGCTGGCAGCTCGTTCAGCACTCTCACCTCACTCTGAATGGAGATCCTCGTCATGGTCCTCTTAAGTATTTCACCTTTCACCCTTAGCCCGTGACCTTTAGTTCTAGTCTCACCAAACCTGAGGTGGGAAAGCCTGCATGAATTTGCTCTATCTATACCCTCATAATTTTGTAAACCTCTATCAAATCTCCCCTCATATAGGGAACGAAGTCGTGAACTATTCGATCTTTCCCTGTGACTCATGTCGTCAAGTTCTCCGCACTCTTTCGATTTTACTGACATCTTTCCTGTGGGTAGGGGTTGAGAACTGCACATGATACTCCAAATTAGGCCTCACCAATGTCTTATACAACTTCAACATAACATCCCAACTCCTGTACTCAATACACTGATTTATGTTTGAAAGTATTGGAACAAGAACACACAACACTACAGCACGGTAGGCCCTTTGGCCCACGAATATTGCGCTGACCTTTTAATCTATTTTAAGATCAACCAGAAGACAGGAGCAAAATTAGACTATATGGCCCATTGAATCTGTTCTGCCATTCCATCATGGCTGATTGATTATTCTTCTCAACCCCATTCTCCTGCCTTCTGCACATAACCTTTCAGGCTTTGACTAATCAAGAACCTATCTACCTCTGCTTTAAATATAGACCATAAGACATAGGAGCAGAATTAGGCCATTTGGCCCATCGAGTCTGCTTCACCTTTCAATCATAGCTGATCTTTTCTCCCCCTCCTCAGCCCCACACCCCAGCCTCCTCCCTTTGATGCCGTGTCCAATCAAGAACCTATCCAGCTCTGCCTTAAATACACCCAGCAACCTGGCCTCCACAGTGCCTGTGGTAACAAATTCCAAAACTTCACCACTCTTAGTCTAAAAAAATTTCTCTATCCCTCCAGAAGACATCCCTCTATCCTGAGGCTGTGCCCTCTTGTCCTAGACTCCTCCACCATGAGAAACATCCTTTCCACATCTACTCTGTCTAGAGCTTTCAACATTAAAAAGGTTTCCAACATTCAAAATGAAATCCACCATCATCCTAAATTCCAGCTAGTACAGGCCCAGAGCCATCAAACATTCCTCAAATGATAATCTTTTCATTCCCAGAATCATCCTGTGAACCTCCTCTGAACCCTTAGATCAGGGACCCAAAACTGTTCACAGTACTCAAGGTGAGGCCTCATCAGTGGCTTATAAAGCCTCAGCATTCATCCCTGATCTGACAGAAATATTTCAAATGTCATTAGAAACGGGGATGGTGCTGGAGGATTGGCGTATTGCTCATGTTGTTTCATTGTTTAAAAAGGATTCTAAGAGTAAACCTAGCAATTATCGGTCTGTGAGTTTGACGTCAGTGGTGGGTAAATTGATGGAAGGTATTCTTAGAGATGGTATATATAATTATCTGGATAGACAGGGTGTTAGGATAACATTGGAAGCTCAATTATTTATTTATTAAATTAGCTAGCCACACTCTCCAGCAACCCTCACCTAATCACAGGACAATTTGAAATGACTAATTCATATACCAACTGGTACATCTTTGGACTTGGGAAGAAAACAAGAATACCCAGAGGAAACACATGCATTCCACAGGGAGCTATCTTAAGAGGCTGGAGATCTCCCAGAATTCCCACATTTCACACAAAAAGAACACAATACGGTCCCAGGAGCCATTCTCACTGCTCCAACGATGTACTGATGGATGAAGAATGAAGAATAAAGAAGAAGAAACTTACCACATATGTACATTGCCCAAGCCTGTTCTCACCGAAGTCTGTTGAGTGATTGTGGCCCACTCTCACAATGGCCGCTCCAACAATGACTGCTCTGCTTGTCCCTGCCTTATTTTTATTTGCCCTTGCTAATGAATTGCTACTTGATTGGGCCACTTGCTAAAAACCTGCAAGCTCTTCTTTTTTAAATCTCACTCACGGAGGTATGAGTTGCCTCCTCTCTCTTTCCTGATTTGAATGGGCTGCTGGAAAAACATGCACAAATCAAGAGCTGTGGAAGAACCAGGGGATTCATATTCTGCTGAGGGCTGGAGCTGTGGCATGCAAGACCGGTGAGCCAGAACTACCATATAAAAGAAGTCCAGCTATGACCTATGGACAGCTATCTTAAGAGTGAAGAAACAATTCCAATTGAGGTTAGAGACGGATATGGGAGCCTAAAGATACACACTTTACTTTTCAGGAACAGCTTCTTCCCAACCGCCATTGGATTTCTGAACGGACAGTGAACACATGAGTTCTCAGCAGTTTTTGTACTAAATATTTAATATAATTTTTATATAGACTTTCATAGTAGCTTATAGTTTCATTACAATGTACTCTACAGTACTGCGCCACAAAACAACAAATGTCATGGTGTACGGTATGCTGGTGGTATTAACTCTGAGTCTGAAGTTTGTACTTCCTTCCCATGAGCACAGGTGATTCCTCCAGATGCTCCGATTTCCTCCCATGGTCCAAAGACGTCCCAGTTAGTAGGTTCATTGGTCATTGTAAAGTGCCCTGTGATTAGGTTAGGGCTAAGTAGGTGGGTTGCTGGCTGTGCAGCCTGTTGGGCCAGAAGGGTCTACTCCAAGTTGTATCTCTAAATAATTAAATAAATAATCTACAACCCAGTACATGAGCCCCACATCACACACCAGCTTTCACATGGCATCTCAATGCATGCAGCTCAACATACACTACATTTGCATTCCTCTGGGAATCTCCACTCAACCTGACCCTAACTCCCAGCCTCTACGTTTGGTTTCTGGTCTTTCTCAGTGTTAATACCTCCTTCTGCCTCCCAGACCCTCCAGCACGACAGCCCACTCACATTATGCCTGGAGTCCTGCTGTGAACCATATTTGGAGCACAGCTGTGCAGGACCTGGTGCCCAGTGGATCTCCAGGACCAAAACTGGCTCTTGGAGAGTAAGTGACATTGATACCTTTCATCACTCTGCTCATGAAGAGCTAGTAATTAGTCAGATTGTAGTGCTCCTACTTTCTGCAAACACAATATACCTGGACAATTTGCCACCTTGTTGGGTAGATGTCAGTGTAGTAACTGTGCTGTAACAGCTTGGCTGGAGACACAGCTCGCTCTGGAGTGCAGATAGTATTGATCTGAATCAGCAAGCATTCCCAGCCATGTTGGTAGACTTGTCAACAGGGCAACAGGACAAAGCTCTGGAAGCTCGCGAAGTTGATGCAGCTGGAAGATGTTGAATCTGGTGGTATTGATCCAGAGGTTCTTTGGAAGTCAAGAATGAACCAAAAAGAAAAACCTGCTGCTAAGGTTTCCACCTGAAACATCGACTGTTGATACCTCTTCATAGACGCTGTCTGACCTGCTGAGTTCCCCCGGGATTTTCTGTGTGTTGTTTGTGGCTGTTTATTGAGTGTTGCAAGAGCAAAGAGAAAGAGTGAGCATAGGGAAAGAGAAAAGAACAAAGAGTTTGTGGTCATCTTATACAAAAATAGCTCTGACGAAAAAATAACAATGTTCCACTGACAACAACATCTAAAACAGCCAGATTCAAGAGGTGTGAAACCTGCTGCAGAAAAAAAGCTGAGAAGCCTCTAGAAAAACACAACAATGACTGGAAAATTCACAGAACAATTAAACAGTACTGCAGGTGATGATATAAAATACAAGCCAGTATAGGAAAGATTAAACTGTGAGAAAGATATCAATTTTACACTCTAATCCAAGAAAGGTCACTGACTGATGTCAGTGATGACCCCTGCTGATAGTTAGCACAGTTAGAGGATCAAGTGTGATGATTAATTCTCAGATCCCATTCCATCGTCACTGAACCCCGTGGTCCACCTGCTGAACAAAAACCTTCTCCTGGTTAGAAATTTCCAACTAACCTCTTCAGCTTTTGGGCAGAGTGTGATGTGCCACGGAGAGTATCCTAACTGGATGCATCACCGTCTGGTATGGAGGGTCATGGAACAGGATCGGAAAAAGCTGCGGAACGTTGTAAACTCAGCCAGCTGCATCATGGAGACTAGCTTCCTCAGCATCAAGGACACCGTCAAAAGACATTGCCTCGAAAAGGCAGCATCCACAATCAAGGACCCCTTCACCCAGAACGTGCCCCCTTCTCATTGCTACCACCAGGGAGGAGGTACAGGAGCCTGAAGGCACACACTCAGTGACTCTGGAACGGCTTCTTCCCCTCGGCCATCAGATTTCTGAACAGACACTGAACCCATGAGTATTCCCTCAATATTTTTGCTCTCATTTTGCACTAGTTATATACTTATTGTAATTTGTAATTTTATCACTATGTATTGCAATGTAAAACAAGTTTCACAACTTATGCCTGATTCTGATTCTGATTCCATCTTGCTCATTCAGGCATGAACTACTTCATTTGTGGTGGAGTTGTGATTTGAACATCACACTGTCCGAATATCAAATATCCCCTCACCTGAATTGGTCACGGAACAAAGGTCATTGATAAATGAGCTGATAATGGTTGGGCCCAGGGCACTTCCCTGAGAAACTCCTGCAGTGATGTTCTCAAGCTAATACAACTGGTTGCCAACAGGTAAAACTATCTTCCATTGCCCCAGTAGAATTTCAGGTACTGGAGAGCTTCCACCCGTATCACCACTCTTCCATCATTGCTCGGTCTTAGATGCTGGCTCCTCCCCTCACCACCACCCCCCACCCCCGTGGGGGCACCTTCACCACAAAGACTGAGTGGTCCAAGGGGCCAACTCACTCTGACCCCTTCAAGCTTCATTGGTGATGGACAATAGCTGCTGGACTCACCCTGACCCTCCTGATGAATGCAGATAAGTTCTGCATTCCCTTCCAGGCTGTAGACTGCTGACTGAGGGACTTTATGGGCAGACTATTATTTAAACGGGGAAAGAATTCAAAGGTCTGAGGTGCAATGGGACTTGGGAGTCCTTGTACAGGATACCCTTAAGGTTAACCTCCAGGTTGAGTCGGTGGTGAAGAAGGTGAATGCAGTGTTGGCATTCATTTCTAGAGGAATAAAGTATAGGAGCAGGGATGTGGTGTTGAGGCTCTATAAGGCGCTGGTGAGACCTCACTTGGAGTACTGTGGGCAGTTTTGGTCTACTTATTTAAGAAAGGATGTGCTGACATTGGAGAGGGTACAGAGAAGATTCACTAGAATGATTCCGGGAATGAGTGGGTTAACATATGAGGAACGTTTGTCCAGTCTTGGACTGTATTCCTTAGAGTTTAGAAGAATGAGGGGAGACCTCATAGAAGCATCTCGAATGTTAAAAGGCATGGACAGAGTGGATGTGGCAAAGTTGTTTCCCATGATGGGGGAGTCTAGTACGAGAGGGCATGACTTAAGGATTGAAGGGCGCCCATTCAGAACAGAAATGTGAAGAAACTTTTTTAGCCAGAAGGTGGTGAATCTATGGAATTTGTTGCCATGGGCAGCAGTGGAGGCCAAGTCATTGGGTGTATTTAAGGCAGAGATTGATAGGTATCTGAGTAGCCAGGGCATCAAAGGTTATGGTGAGAAGGCAGGGGAGTGGGACTAAATGGGAGAATGGATCAGCTCATGATAGAATGGCGGAGCAGACTCAATGGGCCGAATGGCCGGCTTCTGCTCCTTTGTCTTATGGTCTTAATTAGTGACCTTCTCTCCATGAAACCAGAGCAAATCTCAGCTAGATGGAACAATGTGCAGCTTAGGGCCTGTGCTATACCGTACTGTTCCATCCACTGGTATGAAATCATTGCAATCATACCAAGGTGATTGGAGGAAAGTATAGGGGGCATATTAGAGGTAGCTTTTTTCACTCAGAGAGTAGTGGGTGGGTGGATTGCCCTACCAGGGGTAGTGGTAGATACATTTGGGGCATTTAAGAGACTCTTAGATAGGCACGTGAATGACTGAAAAATGGAGGGGTATGTGGAAGGGAAGGGTTAGATTGATCTGAGGGAAGGGTAAAAGATTGGCACAACATCATAGGCTGTAGGGCCTGTACTGTGCTGAAATGTTCTGTGTTCTGTGTTCTGTGTTCTATGTTCTGTGTTCTGTGTTCCATGTTCTATGTTGTATGTTCTATGTTCCGTGTTCCATGTTCTGTGTTCTGTGTTCTATGTTCTGTGTTCTGTGTTCTGTGTTCCATGTTCTGTGTTCTATGTTCTATGTTCTGTGTTCTGTGTTCTATGTTCTGTGTTCTGTGTTCTGTGTTCTGTGTTCTATGTTCTATGTTCTGTGTTCTGTGTTCTGTGTTCTGTGTTCCATGTTCTGTGTTCTATGTTCTATGTTCTGTGTTCTGTGTTCCATGTTCTGTGTTCTATGTTCTATGTTCTGTGTTCTGTGTTCTATGTTCTGTGTTCTGTATCCTGTGTTCTGTGTTCTGCTTCATGTTCTAATTACTAACATTTCCCAAGGGATCCCTATTGATTATAAAAGGACTCCTTGGCCCCCAGTTTCTAACATTGATAAAAAAAGAGGTTTCAGATGCATCAGGGACATCACTACTTGTTGCTTCCCCTCCAAGCCTCACACTGCTGGGCATTGGAAATATGTCACCAGTCCCCATCTGAATCCAAAAACCTCCCCCCACCCCCAAATGTGAAATCCCCTTCAGTAGAAAGTCTGCAGTAGTTCAAAATAATGGCTCACCCCGACTTTTGAAGAGGTTTATGGATGAGGGTCTCACTAGCCATGTCACAAGCAACTGTGATAGGCCAAACCCTTCTTCTTCTTAAGCCCACCACCCCCACTGCAGCATAGTCTGACAACCACCACTCACCAGAGTCGTCTGTCCTAGTCCAGTCTTTCAAATTGTCCCCAGGTGTAACCCATCTTCAAAGGTCCTTCTCCTCCCAGGAATGAGGTCTTTGGAGCTCCTGTTGGTGTTTCAGTACCTCTGGGTTTTTACGGGATGGGGTCGCTCTCCCCTTGCCCAACACTTCTCCTTTCACAGCCGGGTTTGGGATTGACCATGGTGGAGTTAGCTCAAGCCATTGAGTATATTTAAAGCAGACGGTGATAGGTCCTTGAATAGTAAGGGTGTCAAAGGTTATAGGAGGAGGCAGAAGAACGGGTTTGAAGGGGATAATAAATCAGCCATGTTTGATAGCCAGAGCAGACCCAATGGGTCAAATAGCCTAATTCTGCTCTGTGTCTTTTGCTGGACGTAAGAAGTTCTTCTGTTAACTCGTCCACTGGAATAATTCATGCCCTTGAGTGCAGGGGGAGAGCATTAGCTGAGTGAATTCTCTAGCAATAAGCAGACAAAGATAATCGGCAGCCTTGCTGGAATTTTAATAATTCCTGCTGATAAGCTGTCATGACTTTGTTTAATATTGTGGTTTGAATGCCAGGGGAGAAAGCTTTCACTTACTGACAGCTCTGCAGATTAATGTCAGGATATTGCATCCATCCCCGTTAACTAGTGCTTGGAGTGTGAGCTGAGAATATTGCCAATGATGTGATGATACCCTTCATTCAACCACCATACTCTTAGGATTTGCACTTCTTGGAATTTTGGAAAGTCACTTTTCAAGAATGTGTGAATTGGTAGGTTAATCATCAGGGAGCCTCATCATCCTGACCACGCTCTCTTCTCACTGTTGCCATCAGGAAGGAAGTACAGAAGCATCAGGAGTCACACCACCAGGTTCAGGAACAGTTACTGTACTACCGCTCATCCGTCAGGCTCCTGAATTGGCCAGTGCAGATAACATCACTTACCTCAACTCTGAACTGATTCCACAAACGATGGACTCACTTTCACAGACTCTACAACTCAAGTCATCAGTATTATCTATTTATTGAAATACTTATTACTAATATTTGTTTTTTTTTTGCATTTACATAGTTTGACTCCCTTTGCACATTGGTAGTTTGTCAGCCTTTGTGTAGATTTTCATTTGTTGTTCCTCTCTGCACCTTTGGCACATCGGGCGGCAAACTTGCCTTTTCGTTAGCATTTGTTTCCTTTTTCATGAGGCCAGATTGCTAGCTCGATGCTCAACCCAGCACATATGGAAGTCTAGAAGGAGCTGGCTGGATTCGAACTTGGGACTACTCACTTTGAGGTCTGGAATGGATACCACTACACTATTAGCAGGCTAGTTCTTCATTGGCTCTATTGTACTTCTTTGTTCTACTGTGAATATCTGCAAGGGATGAATCTCAGGGTTGTATATGGTGTTACATATGTACTTTGATAATAAATTTACTTTGAACCCTGAACTTCAGCAGTAAGATTGTCCCTGGTAAAGAAGTGAGTGTTGGGATCTGGAGAGTGTAGATGAGAACGTGCGGGAAATAAAATCTGAGATTATCATGGGATCAGTGTAAATAGCAGAGGGCGATAGACATTGCAGACTTGGTGGACTGAATGGCTGTGTGAAAATCTCACCTAAAGTCATTCTCCATGCTTGCTTCTTCCTAACATGCCTCTTGAAACAAGAGAAGAACCGACAATTTTTTGCATATGATTGCTGCTGGAAGCCGGGGGTTGGTGGGATTGTTTCCTCAAAAATAAATTGTAGTTAAATCACAATACATTTGAATAATAAATAACCTGCAGTTTCTGAGTGGATTCCAGAAGGCAGAGGCAATGAGAAGGCTGCGGGAAGGAACAAAAGCCAATTTCACTGATTAAAGCTTCCGTTGTTCTCCAATTAAAATGAAAAGGGAGATTGAAACATGGAGGCAAATATGGAAGTGAGTGCCAGCTGCCTTCCTTTTGATCACTGGTGGGATTGCTCTGCTATGGAGAGGGGAGACTGCCTTTTCATTACTGGAGGATCACTCTGCTATGGAGAGGGGAGACTGCCTTTTGATCACTGGTGGGATCGCTCTGCTATGGAGAGGGGAGACTGCCTTTTCATCACTGATGGGATCACTTTGCTACGGAAAGGGGAGACTGCCTTTTGATCACAGGTGGGATCGCTCTGCTATGGAGGGGGAGGCTGCCTTTCAATTGCTAGTGGGATTGCTCTACTATGGAAAGGGGAGACTGCCTTTTCATCACTGGTGGGATCACTCTGCTATGGAGGGGGGAGAGACTGCCTTTTCATCACTGATGAGATCACTTTGCTAAGGAAAGGGGAGACTGCCTTTTGATCACTGGTGGGTTCACTCTGCTATGGAGAGGGAAAGCCCTGTTGCTGGGACTGAGGTAAGTTACCCAGGTTTTCTGCATTTTGGATATGGATTTGGACAATAGACTTTTTTTCAGTCCCATAGATTTTTCTATTCTGTGTTTTTCACCAGATCTTTCTCGCTTTTGTGTGTGTGTGTGGGGGGGCGAGGCGATTTATGGGGTCAATGTGCCTATTGTTTTGTTCATTTTTGTGCAGTGAGTCTTCTTCTTCTTCTTCATCATCTTCTTCTTCTTCTTCTTCTTCTTCTTCTTCTTCTTCTTCTTCCTCTTCTTCCTCCCACATCATTGCGTACATGCCCAAGTAGGCTGGTATAAGAAAGAAAGCAAGACTCATAATTTATACTTTATTGGGTTTACAGAAATATTTTGTACACCTCTATCATGTCATCCTTCATCTTCTTCTCCAAGACAAACAATCCCATCCTATCACTATCTCCTTATCACTCAAGTTCATCAAATAGGCACTTCCTTGTGCACCCTTGTAGCACCCTCTCCAGCTTAATCATATCTTTCCTTGGATGGCAGCTGAGAATCACCCATATATTTCCTTGAAAGTGATGTCATGCAAAGGTAGGGTCATAAAGAGAGCTTTTGACACATTGGCCTTCCTACAGTAAATCAGAGCAGTGAATACAGGAGTTAGGATGTTATGTTGAAGTCATATAAGATATCCTGAAGTGGGAGGGAGAGGAGCCAGAGGTCGTGGTACATATAGGTACCAATGACATAGGTAAGAAAAGGGGAGAGGTTCTGAAAGGAGAATATAGGGAGTTAGGAAGGGAGTTGAGAAAAAGGACCGCAAAGGTAGTAATCTCGGGAATACTGCCTGTGCTACGTGACAGTGAGAGTAGGAATGCAATGAGGTGGAGGATAAATGCGTGGCTGAGGGATTGGAGCAGAGGGCAGGGATTCATGTTTTTGGATCATTGGGACCTCTTTTGGCACAGGTGTGACCTGTACAAAAAGGATGGGTTACACTTGAATCCTAGGGGGACCAATATCCTGGCGGGGAGATTTGCAAGGTCTACTGAGGTGACTTTAAACTAGAATGCCTGGGGGGGTGGGGATCAAATTAAAGAGACTAAAAGAGAAGAGGTTGGTTCACAAATAGAGAAAGCTAGTAGACAGTGTGTGAGGGAGGATAGACAGAGGACAGAGATCAGGAGCACTCAGACCAAAGATGTAGGGGACAAGGAAGAAAAAGATAACAAAGTTGTTTGCTCCATTAAGGATAAAAAGAGAGTAAGAGGTGGAGAGTTTCTTAAATGCATCTATTTTAATGCTAGGAGCATTGTAAGAAAGGTGGATGAGCTTAGAGCATGGATTGATACCTGGATATATGATGTTGTAGCTATTAGTGAAACGTGGTTGCAGGAGGGGTGTGATTGGCAACTAAGTATTACAGGATTTCATTGCTTCAGGTGTGTTAGAATAGGAGGGGCAAGAGGGGGAGGTGTTGCATTGCTTGTCAGAGATTATATAACAGCGGTGCTCTGGCAGGATAGATTAGTGGACTCATCTAGGGAGGCTATTTGGGTGGAACTGAGGAATAGGAAAGGTGTAGTGACGCTTATAGGGGTGTATTATAGACCACCTAATGGGGACCGAGAACTGGAGGAGCAAATTTGTAAGGAGATAGCAGATATTTGTAGTAAGCACAAGGTTGTGATTGTGGGAGATTTTAATTTTCCACACATAGACTGGGAAGCCCATTCTGTAAAAGGACTAGATGGTTTGGAGTTTGTCAAATGTGTGAAAGGTAGTGTTTTGCAGCAATATATAGAGGTACCAACTAGAGAAGGGACAGTGTTGGATCTCCTGTTAGGGAATGAGATAGGGCAGGTGACGGAGGTATGTGTTGGGGAGCACTTTGGGTCCAGTGATCACAATACCATTAGTTTCAATATAATTATGGAGAAAGATAGGACTGGACCCAGGGTTGAGATTTTTGATTGGAGAAAGGCTAACTTTGAGGAGATGTGAAAGGATTTAGAAGGAGTGGATTGGGACAATTTGTTTTATGGGAAGGATGTAATAGAGAAATGGGGGTCATTTAAAGGTGAAATTTTGAGGGTACAGGATCTTTATGTTCCTGTTAGGTTGAAAGGAAAGGTTAGAAGTTTGAGAGAGCCATGGTTTTCAAGGGATATACGAAACTTGGTTCGGAAAAAGAGAGGGATCTACAATAAATATAGGCAGCTTTGGAGTTAATGAGGTGCTCAAGGAATATAAAGAATGTAAAAAGAATCTTAAGAAAGAAATTAGGAAAGCTAAAAGAAGATACGAGGCTGCTTTGGCAAGTAAGGTGAAAATAAATCCAAGGGGTTTCTACAGTTATATTAATAGCAAAAGGATAGTGAGGGATAAAATTGGTCCCTTAGAGAATCAGAGTGGACAGCTATATGCGGAGCCAAAAGAGATGGGGGAGATTTTGAACAATTTCTTTTCTTCGGTACTCACTAAGGAGAAGGATATTGAATTGTGTAAGGTAAAGGAAACAAAAAGGGTGGTTCTGGAAAGTATGACAATTAAAGAAGAGGAAGTACTGGCGCTCTTAAGGAATATAAAAGTGGATAAGTCTCCGGGTCTGGACAAGATATTCCCTAGGACCTTGAGGGAAGTTAGTGTGGAAATAGCAGGGGCTCTGACAGAAATATTTCAAATGTCATTAGAAATGGGGATGGTGCTGGAGGATTGGCGTATTGCTCATGTTGTTCCATTGTTTAAAAAGGGTTCTTAGAGTAAACCTAGCAAATATTGGCCTTTGAGTTTGACGTCAGTGGTGGGTAAATTGATGGAAATTATCTTAGAGATGATATATATAATTATCTGGATAGACAGGGTCTGATTAGGTACAGTCAACATGGATTTGTGCATGGAAGGTCATGTTTGACAAATCTTATAGAATTTTTTGACGAGGTTACTAGGAAAGTTGACAAGGGTAAAGTGGTGGATGTTGTCTATATGGACTTCAGTAAGGCCTTTGACAAGGTTCCACACGGAAGGTTAGTTAGGAAGGTTCAATCATTAAGCATTAATATCGAAGTAGTAAAATGGATTCAACAGTGGCTGGATGGGAGATGCCAGAGAATAGTGGTGGATAACTGTTTGTCAGATTGGAGGCTGGTGACTAGTGGTGTGCCTCAGGGATCTGTACTGGGTCCAATGTTGTTTGCCATGTATATTAATGATCTGGATGATGGGGTGGTAAATTGGATTAGTAAGTTTGCAGACGATACGAAGATAGGTGGTGGTGTGGATAATGAAGTAGGTTTTCAGAGCTTGCAGAGAGATTTAGGCCAGTTAGAAGAGTGGGCTGAGAGATGGCAGATGGAGTTTAATGCTGATAAATGTGAGGTGGTACATTTTGGTAGGTCTAATCAAAATAGGACATACATGGTAAATGGTAGGGCATTGAAGAATGCAGTAGAACAGAGGGATCTAGGAATAATTGTGCATAGTTCCCTGAAGGTGGAATCTCATGTGGGTAGGGTGGTGAAGAAAGCTTTTGGTATGCTGGCCTTTATTAATCAGAGCATTGAATATAGGAGTTGGGATGTAATGTTGAAATTGTATAAGGATTGGTGAGGCCAAATCTGGAGTATCGTGTACAGTTCTGGTCACTGAATTATAGGAAAGATGTCAATAAAATTGAGAGAGTACAGAGGAGAATTACTAAAATGTTGCCTGGGTTTCATCTCCTAAGTTACAGAGAAAGGTTGAACAAGTTAGGTCTTTATTCTTTGGGGCGTAGAAGGTTGAGGGGGGCTTGATAGAAGTGATTAAAATTATGAGAGGGTTTGTTAGCGTTGACGTGGATAGGTTTTTTCCATTGAGAATGGGGGAGATTCAAACAAGAGGACATGAGTTGAGAGTTAAAGAGCAAAAGTTTAGGGGTAACATGAGGGGGAACTTCTTTAATCAGAGAGTGGTAGCTGTGTGGAATGAGCTTCCAGCAGAAGTGGTTGAGGCAGGTTTGATATTGTTGTTTAATGTTAAATTGGATAGATATTTGGACAGGAAAGGAATGGAGGGTTATGGGCAGGGTGCAGGTCGGTGGGACTAGGTGAGAGTAAGAGTTCGGCACGGACTAGAAGGGCAGAGATGGCCTGTGTCTGTGCTGTAATTGTTATATGGTTATATGGTTATATAAAAGTTGGTGAGGCCTAATTTGGAGTATTGTGTGCAGTTCTGATCACTTGCCTACAGGAAGGATATCAGTGTGATTTGAAAGAGTGCAGAGAACATTTACAAGAATGTTGCCGGGGCTTGAGTTAGAGGGAAACGTTGAATAGGTAAGGTCCTTATTGTAGACGGGTCATATTCTGTACGTCTCACAGGGTGGGCTAACTACGGAACCGTCCAAGATAGAGGTGATGACCACATGACCAAGGCCCAAGAATGTGAGTGCCCTATGCTCGTTCCTTGGATTCTGTGGGTACTACCAGAGATTTGTGATGGACTACTCCAGAATAAGCTACCCTTTGAATCAGTTTCTGTGTGGTTACCCTCCCTTGGGGAAGAAAAGGAGGAGAACGAAAGGAGAAGAAGGTAATTTTTATCTGAGCCCTTTGCAGCCTTTCAGGGAAAGATGGGATCAAAATGTGAAGAGGCCTTTCAACTGCTGACAGAGTTGCTGACTAAAGCACCTGTGCTGGCCTTCGCAAACCCCCAGTTGCCGAATTTACTGCATGTTGATGCCAGCTGTGAGGGTTTAGGGAGTGTTCTATATCAGGACCAGGGCAAAGGCTTGAGACCTGTTGCTTTCATCAACTGGAGTCTGTCACCCTCTAAATGAAACTACCCTATGCACAAGTTGGAGTTTCTGGCATTTAAATGGGCTATGGAGGGTAAGTTTAGTGAATATCTATGTGGTGCCAAGTTTGAGGCGAGGACTGACAGCAATCTACTGACTTATATCCTGACTCCAGCAAAGTTAGATGCCAGAAGTCATTGCTGGTTTTCAGTGTTATCTGCTTATGATTCCAGCCTGAAATATTGGCTGGGGAAGTCGGAACATTCATGTGACTGCATTGTCCTGACGTTTGTAGGCGATGCTGGAAATGGACGGAGAGTGGGAGGATGTTCCTGCTGTGGAGATAAAGCAATGAGCCAGTTTTCTACATAGAGAAATCATAGGCTAGGCTAGGGCATGATGGAGCTATGGATCATTTGGGAGCTTCCAGATGTGCCATTCCATAAGCATATTGCAACTTGACGGCTCTGGATGTGAAGCAGCTGCCTGCCTTGAGTTCTGTGAAATTGGCAACAGCCCAGCGAGACACCTGCTGCCAAGGGGGATATGGCGCAAGGTGAAAAGATGAAACACCCTGCCATACTCCCACTGATGGACAAGTTGGAATTGAGTAACCAACTTTTATACAGGGTCATGTCCCCTCCAGACAGGCCACAGTGTTCCCAGACAGTTTTGCCTGCGAAGCATTGGAGGATTTTGTTAAAGTCACTTCATGGTGATTCAGGTTATTTGGGGTTTGACAAGACCTCTGGATTGGTCTGAGATCAGTTCTATTGGCCCTGAATGAGGCCTGAGGCTGCAGAGTACTGTAAGTCATGCGTCCAATGTATTCGGAGTAAGACGCTGCCTATGAGAGTTTCTCCATTACCTCACTGATGCTCGATTTACTGTGAGTAGGTTTCCTTTCCATCGAGCCTGATTCCAGCAATGCTGCGAATGTCTTGGTCATTATGGATCACTACACCAGATATGCTCAAGCCCTCCCCACAAAGGATCGGAGAGCATCCGCAGTCACCAAAGTGTTACGGGAAAAGTATTTTGTTCATTATGGCCTCCCAAGAAGAACACACAGTGATCATGGAAGGGATTTTGAGAGTCAGCTCATACATGGGTAACTGAGCGTGCTTGGTGTCGACATTGAGGACCACGCCCTATCAACCTCAAGGTGATCCCCAGCCTAAAAGGTTCAACTGGATATTGTTAGACATACTTGGAACCCTGGACATCAGCAAAAAGAACAGCAGCTAACGGACTGGTGCAGAGTCAACAACCTGTCTCTGAATGTGAACAAAACAAAAGAGATAGTTGTTGACTTCAGGAGGACGCAGAGCGACCACTCTCGGCTGAACATCGACGACTCCTCCATAGAGATCGTTAAGAGCACCAAATTTCTTGGTGTTCACCTGGCAGAGAATCTCACCTGGTCCCTCAACGCCAGCTCCGTAGGAAAGAAAGCTACCGGATACTCGCCATACTATTTAAAGTTTGGACGTGAAGTGAGATTGCTTGTAGATCTTTCTTTTTAGGAGCTGGCGGTAAAAACTTGATACAGAAGCCGTACCTCCAGAGTATGTCTGCTATGAGGAAAGAACTGCAGCAGGCTTATGAGCTAGCAGCCATTTCTGCTGCCAACCAAAACCAAGAAAACAAGAGGAGATATGGTCAAAAGATTAGGTTCTCTCAACTGATGCCTGGAGACAGAGTTTCAATAAGAAATTTGGGACTACCAGGAAAGCATAAATTAGCCAACCACTGGGTGTCTAAGCCTCACATAGTGGAGAACCAGATGCCAAATGTGCCAGTTTCCAGGTGAAGCCAGAGGATGAGAATGGTCCTGGCAAAATTCTCCGTCGGAATCACCTTCTACCCCTAGGGCAGAAGGGACGTGTTCAACCACAGCATGACAAGGAACCTACACCTTGTAGGAGAACTCAACGCAGAAGGAGGAGGACAGGAAGACAATCAGTGGAAAGACCTGAAAAGAACCCAACCACTGCATGTTGTACAGACTCAGAGGATGAGGAAATGGGGTGTGGTATACATTATCCCATGCAAACTCCCCAAGCATTGTTGAAGAGATTCCTGAATCTCCCAATGCTGACTCAGATGTAACGGGGAGGACTGGCAGTGGGCAGGCGGACGTGATGCTAGACAGTAAGGGGAAGCTAGGCTCCAATGTAACTGGGGATGAAGCTTAGCTCAGTCGGGTGACTGGGGAACCTGAGTTGATAGAAGACATGAGTAGTGGACAGGGCAGGAATCCCCAAGTAGACAGGAAAGCTGCCAAGGAACGCCTGAGGCTGAAGATGAAATAAGAAGTTCTCAGAGTCAGAAAACCCCTAGATAGGTTGGCAAATGACAGTGTTGTGTCTATCCCAGTAGTGAGATATGTTACTGCCAATTTGCAAACAGATTGGGGGTCCCAATCCTGAAATCACAAAATTCATTTGAATACTGGAGGGTTATGGGCTGAGTGCAGGTCGGTGGGATTAGGTGAGAGTATGCCGGGGTCCTGAATTACCCCTATGAACTGTGCTTTCAAAAAGAGAGAGAGAGAGTTATTTAACACCAACATGTTGTTTGTAACAGAGAGAGAGAGAGAGAGAGAGAGAGAGAGAGAGACGAAGACTAACGGTTGGACTGTCACTTCAAGGACTTTTGCCTGCTTGCATTTCTTCACAGAGAGAGGAAGGAGAATTTATCTGAGTGACAGTTGATGCTCAGCACGAGAAGATAAAATAGGAGGTCAGATGATACAGACCTCAGACACATGTTCTGGACACTGAATGAGTATTGTTCTGCCCGCAGAGAAAGTGGGTTTTGGAGGATTGATCAGGTGGATCGATCCATCGCTCTTGCAGTGGAAAGAGGAAAGGGGTTGACTGGTGGGGAGTTGTCCATGTGTCCACCCCCGCCTGGGGGATAGCTCCACCACAGAAAACCGGTCCCCCTGGTTAAAATCACAGTCGGTGACTTTTAAAGGATCTCGAAGGACAACAAGAAGATCGACGGCGTCAGCTCACCTGAAGACTCAAATCTCTCCCTCTCTCTCTCCATCACTACTCAACTCAATACCACGAACTGAACTGAACTGAACTTTACTCATCATCGTAAGACTGTATCTTTTTACCCCTAGACTTAAAGAAGCTTGGTTTTTCATATATATGTTTCCACACTTACTGATATTCTTACTTATATATATAATCATTGCTAACCTGTTTGATTTATTTACATTGATATTACTGTATTGCGTAGTTACTAATAAATATTACTAGTTTATAGCAATACTGGACTCCAAAGTGTTTTCCATCTCTGCTGGTTCTTTATTCCTGTCACGGGGTACCTGACAAGAGTAAGATTTCGGCATGGACTAGAAGGGCCGAGATGGCCTATTTCCGTGATGTAATTGTTACATGGTTATATGGTTATATGGTTACTGTGTTATTAATAATAGTTTGATAAGTTTCGAAGTCATGAGGACATGACTATTTTTGGTGGGGTAGAGTGCAATGCCCTGATTAAGATTTCTACTGCTATGCTGTGGGCTATTTCATTAGTAGTTTTCTGTAAAAGTAGTGTGTCTGTGTTGGGGCCACTTCTTTTTATGCGGTGTATCAATGATTTAGATGATGGAATAGATGGCTTTGTTGACAAGTCTGCAGATGATACGAAGATTGGTGGAGGGGCAGGTAGTGCTGAGGAAACAGGTAGGCTGCAGAAGGACTTTGACAGATTAAGAGAATGGGCAAGAGAGTGGCAAATGAAATACAATGTTGGAGACGAATACAACAGAGTCTTTTAAGAGACTCTTAGATAGGTGCATGGAGCTTAGAAAAATACAGCTATGCAGTAGGGTAACTCTAGGCAGTTTCCAGATTAGGTTACATGGTTGGCACAACATTGTGGGCCGAAGGGCCTGTAATGTGCCGTAGATTTCTACGTTCTATGATTCTATGATTGGAAAATACATAGCCATGCACTTTAGTAGTAGAAATAAATGTGTAAACTATTTTCTAAATGGGTAGAAAATCCCAAAATCTGAGATGCAAAACTCCTTGTGCAGAACAACCTAAAGGTTAACTTGCAGGAAGAGTCAGTGATGCGGAAGGCAAATGCCATGTTAGCATTCATTTCAAGAGGTCTAGAATACAAGAGCAGGGATGTGATGCTGAGGATTTATAAGGCACTGGTGAGGCCTCATCTTGAATATTGTGAACTGCTTTGGGCTCCTCATCTAAGAAAAGATGTGCTGGCATTGGAGAGGGTTCAGAGGAGGTTCACAAGGATAATCCAGGAATGAAAGGGTTATCATACGTGGAACGTTTGATGGCTCTGGGTCTGTACTCGCTGGAATTTAGAAGGATAAGGAGGGATCTCATTGAAACCTTTCGAATGTTGAAAGGGTTAGACAGAGTAGATGTTGAAAGCATGTTTCCCATGCTTGGTGAGTCTAGGACAAGAGGGTGCAGCCTCGGGATGCAGGGTCATCCATTTAAAGCACAGATGTGGAGAAATTTCTTTAGCCAGAGGGTGGTGAATATGTGGAATTTGTTACCACAGGCAGCTGTGGAGGCCAGGTCGTTGGGTGGATTTAAGGCAGGGATTGATAGATTCTTGATTGGACACGATATCAAAGGTTATAGGGAGAAGGCTGGGGAGTAGGGCTGAGGAGTGGATAAAAAGATCAGCCATGATTGAAGAGCCTGATGGCTGAGGGGTAATAACTGTTCCTGAACCTGATGGTGTGCGTCCTGAGGCTCCTGTACCTTTTTCCTGATGAACAGAGCATGTCCTGAGTGGTGGGGGTCTCTGATGATGAATGCTGCTTTCCTGCGAAAAGGCTCTATATAGATTTGCCCAAATGATGGGGAAGGCTTTACCCATGAGGGACTGGGCCATATCCAATACTTATTGTAGTATTTTCTGTTCAAAGGCATTGGTGTTTCTATGCCAGACCATGAAGCAGCCAGTCAGTATGCTCTCCATCACACATTTATAGATGTTGGTCAAAGTTTCAGGTACCACGCGACCCTCCACAAATGTCTGAGGAAGCAGAGGCGCAGCCTGCTTTCTTTGTAATTGCACTTACGGTATGTGCTGCTCCCAGGACAAGTCCTCCAAACAGACAACACTCAGGAATTTCAAGTTGCTGATCCTCTCCATCTCTGATCCTCTAAGAGGACTGACTCATGGCCCTCCAGTTTCCTCCTCCTGAAGTCAATGATCAGCTCCTTGGTCTTGCTGACATTGAGTCAAAGGTTGTTGTTGTGGCCCCACTCAGCCAGATTTTCAAAGTTTAAGAGAAGTTTGGATAAGTATCTGGATGGAAAGGACATAAAGGTCTAAGTCTGAGTGCAGGTCCATGGGACTAAGCAGAACAACAGTTCAGCATGGAAAAGGTACACTGAAGAGCCTGTTTGTGTTCTGACTCTGTGATTACTGCAGTGAGCCTGTGTCTAAGTCGTCCTGGCCTCTCTTCCAACACAGGAAGTGCGGTGAAAGTTCAGCAGACTGAAACTGGAATGGGGTTGTTTGCTGCCCGAGGAGGGATTAGGCAGATCGTGCCCATCAACTTATCTCTCGAACTTGCAAGAACTAGAGGTGATCTCACATAACTGTACAAATCCTGATGGGGACTGACAAGATGACCTCACTTCTTCCCTGTCTCCCATGAGCCACTCACTCCCCTGTCAGATTCCTTCTTCTTCAGCCCTTCACCTCTTCCTCCCAGCTTCTCACTTCGTGCCCTTCCCCAACCCACCCACCTTGATACCTACCACCAGCCGTCTTGTTCTCCTTCCTCTCCCCCACCTTCTTATTTTGGCTTCTTCCCTCTTCCTTTCCAGTCCCAGTGCAGGTTGGCAGCCCGAAACATCGACTGTTTATTCCCCTCCATAGATACTGCCTGACCAGCTGAATTCCTCCAACATTTTGTTTTCTTTTTATACTAACATTTTTACATTTCTTCTGGTAATAGTTAAGTATCAGTATCGCTATTGGCTCCTGAAGGTTGTTACAGCCAGGGGTGGTAATGGGGACAAGCTCCCATTATCTAGTAATGGTGTGCATCTCAAATAGCCTCTGACAACCAGGTCCAGCTCCTGGCCTTCACGTGTGGCTTAGCTACTAAACCCGGTGGAACCATGTCTACTGACAGCTGAAGGGGCAAAGGTGGGTTACTGCCGCCTTAGAGCCAGTGGCTCCTGGCAGGTGGGGCTCGTCAGATGTGGTTGGCAGCTCACCTCGGAAGAGGAAAACTCTGATCTCAAACCTCCACTGCCTGGGGAAAGCTTTGGGAGTAAAACCCTGAGGGAAAAATCCGGAACTGGGGTCCCTGAAGCAGTCAAAATGCCGAGCTCAACTCTGACTGGCAACTTCTGCACCGCAGCTGATGCAAAACTATATCGGTATCTGCTGTTCTTTGGGTTCATCAGCTGCATAGAGAGAGGGAACTGCAACAGGGGCAACAGCTTGTACTCCATATTGGGCAACAGTAGGAAACTTTGTCACATAGTGTGAGCAGAATTATCTGCAGCTTAATGTGAAAAAGACTAAGGAGCTGGTGGTAGACCTGAGAAGAGCTAAGGTACCGGTGACCCCTGTTTCCATCCAGGGGGTCAGTGTGGACATGGCGGAGGATTACAAATACCTGAGGATATGAATTGACAATGAACTGGACAGGTCAAAGAACACTGAGGCTGTCTACAAGAAGGGTCAGAGCCGTCTCTATTTCCTGAGGAGACTGAGGTCCTTTAACATCTGCCGGACGATGCTGAGGATGTTCTACGAGTCTATGGTGGCCAGTGCGATCATGTTTGCTGTTGTGTGCTGGGGCAGCAGGCTGAGGGTGGCAGACACCAACGGAATCAACAAACTCATTCGTAAGGCCAGTGATGTTGTGGGGATGGAACTGGACTCTCTCATGGTGGTGTCTGAAAAGAGGATGCTGTCTAAGTTGCATGCCATCTTGGACAATGTCTCCCATCCACTACATAATGTACTGTTTGGGCACAGGAGTACATTCAGCCAGAGACTCATTCCACCGAGATGCAACACAAAGCGTCATAGGAAGTCATTCCTGCCTGTGGCCATCAAACTTTACAACTCCTCCCTCGGAGGGTCAGACACCCTGAGCCAATAGGCTGGTCCTGGACTTATTTCATAATTTACTGGCATAATTTACATATTACTATTTAACTATTTATGGTTCTATTACTATTTATTATTTATGGTGCAACTGTAACGAAAACCAATTTCCCTCGGGATCAATAAAGTATGACTATGACTATGACTATATTGCACTGCCCTGACTTGTGTATCACGTAGACAGCTGGGACGCATTATCGACCCTGACCGACGGAGACCCTCTAGTATTACTATTAAAAATATACAAGTAAGCATAGTTACATTTGTAATAAGTTTCACAATACTTACGGTAATTTTTAAATGTTTTACATTGTACTGCTGCCACAAAATAATGAATTTTGTAAGTATTAATAAACCTGATGCTGATGTTTTTTGGGGAGAGCAGGCTCTCGGCTTCACAACGCACAGGGCACCTGTCACATCATGTAGGGCAGAGATAACAAATCTAACTCTGATCCTCAGCTCCTGAACCTGCTTGGAGACTCACACATGGACAATGCGTGTATCAGGATCCGCCTGCTCATCCAGTGTAAGCGGACTTGTTACCTGGTGAAGAGTCCTCACCTGAAACTCTGGGTCCCACCCCTGACAGACACACAGATTTACTTTCCTTTTTAACTAGCTCGGGCGTCTCAGTTCGGAGTTCAGTTCCGGCATCCTCTGTAAGGAGTCTCTGTTTGTCCTCCCCATGGAGTGTGTGTGTTTTCCCCGGGTGCTCTGGTTTCCTTCTGCAGTCCAAACACGTACCGGGTAGGTTGACTGGTCATTGTAAGAGTCACGTTAGGATTAACTCGGGGTTGACAGTGTGCTTGAAAGGCCAGGTAGCCTACTCCATGCTGTGCCTCTGAAGAAAATCAATGATATCTTGTCCAAAGGGAAGAATAATCAAAAATGATGTAAAGGATAGCAAAGATGGTGGGGAGAGTAGGGAAAGAGATGCTGCTGTTCATTAAGAACTTAAAGTACTGTAAGTCTACCCCATCAGCGAGCTGCTGGTTAGTGGAGAATCTGAAGTAGCTGGATTTGGTGCAGACCATGCCACTACCTGCATCAGTGAGCGAAGATGATGTGCAGTCCATCGGCGAGTGATCACCTTAGTCCCTTACCTTGTGCTCTCTGTGTCCCTGATGGACATTGTGGAACGCTGCAAGTCCGTTTATCAGTGGGCGGCAGGGGTGGACTGCAGGGGGGAGCTACGTGGCCTTTGTACTGAGGACTAGGCCTGTTTGCAGCCATCCAGCAAAGTCGGTGCCCAAGGTGGTGTGACATGGCATCTAGGCTGGCATTGGTGCTGCTCTCCCGTGTTCGCTCGGCAGAAGACAGACTGCATTGTGTTCTCCTGCAGACAGCTGCAACATTCACGGACTCGGGAACTTGGACTATTTTTTTTGTGTGTGACTGTATGTTTACTGTTGCTTTTATACGTGCCACTCGTGCCTTATGCAGTGTGTGACTGTTGGCGCTGTGTTTTGCACGTGGCTCTGGAGGAACGCTGTTCCGTTCAGCTATATTTGTGTGTGTTCATATATGACAATAAACCTGAACTTCAGTTGAACTTGACTGTGAAGTAGACCCTAAGACATAGGAGAATAATTAGGCTCATCAAGTCTGCTCCACAATTCTATCATGGCTGATTTATCGTCCCTATCAAGAACTTATCAACCTCCACTTTAAATACACAAATACACTGGTTTAAATGGCCTTTGCTGTACGTCAGTCTCTGCAATCAAACTAACCACTGATATGTTCAGAAAATAACACAAGCAGTAGCCATAACAACTCCGCAGGCCAGATGCTTCTCCCGTAAATTGCTATTCTTGATAAGGGCTTGGTCCCCATCACCTTCTCCCCACCAATGCCACTTACCATCTTCTCCCTTCAGGATATATGGGACATATTAGAATTGATCCACTTAGCACCCTTGACTACTTCCTACAGTGCCGAGATGTAAATTTGAAATTACTGAACCAAGGCTTATGTATGTTATTAAAGAGAAAACAGGTTGGACACATCGCTATAGGAGGATATTGAAGACATCAGCTAGAGGTGGGATAGAATTACAACGAGATTGCTGCCAATTAAAGTTTTGTGTTGTCGCATTCTTGTGCTGATACTCAAATAGAGAAGAGGTAAATGTGCAGAGGAGTTATAGGGTCATAGATCACACAGCACAGATACAGGCCCTTCGGCCTATCTAGTCCATGCTGAATTGTTATTCTGTCCAATCTCATCAACCTGCACCTGGTCCAGAGCCCTCCATACCCTACCCATCCTCAGACTGAGAAAGTAGGAAGGGTAAATACGAGAGAATTTGCAGATGCTGGAAAACTTGAGCAACACAAAAAAATGCTGAAAGAATTCAGCAGGTCCGTCAGCATCTGCGGAGGGAAATAAACAACTGATATCTTAGACCAAGACCATTAGTCATTGATGCTGAATTACGCTATTCGGCCCATTGACTCTGCTCTGCCATTCGACCATGGCTGATTCATTATCCTTCTCAACCCATTCTCCTGTCTTCTCCCTGTAACCTTGGATGTCTTACTAATCAAGAACCTATCAATCTATATACTCAATGACTTGGCCTCCACAGCAGAGTGTGGCAATAAATTCCACAGATTCATCACCCTCTGGCTAAAGAAATACCTCCTCATCTCTGTTCTAAATGAACATCGTTCTATTCTGAGGCCGTGCCTTCTGGTCCTAGACCCCCCACTATGGTAAACATCCTCTCCACATTCACTCTACCTAAGCCTTTCAATCTTCATCCTCATGAAGGGTCTTAGTCTAAAACACTGATTGTTTGTTACCCTCTATAGATGCTGCCTGAGCTGCAGAGTTCCTGAAAGTAGCAAGGGATGGCTGTATGTGTCCATACTCCTCCATGTGCACAGTCTGTGGGGGATCTGACAAGTGGTGGAAACATGTATTTCGGATGCTGCCTGGATTAGAGGACAGGTCTGATGAGGACAGGTTGAGTGAGCAGGGCTTTTCTCTTTGGAGCAAAGGAGGGTACAGGTAACTTGATAGAGGTGTAAAAGATGATAAGAGGTATAGATCAAATAGACAGCAGAGACTTTTTCCAAGGGTGAAAATGGCTAATGCTATAATTTTAAGATGATTGGAGAAAGTATGGTGGGGGGGGGGGGGTGTCAGGGATACGTTTCTTACCCAGAGAGTGGTGAGTGCACTGGTGAGCATCAGGGTTGGTGGGAGTAACAGATACATTAGGGGTAAGTTTGCAGATGACACAAAGGTTGGTGGTGTTGTAGATAGTGTAGAGGATTGTCAAAGATTGCAGAGAGACATTGATAGGATGCAGAAGTGGGCTGAGAAGTGGCAGATGGAGTTCAACCCGGAGAAGTGTGAGGCGGTACACTTTGGAAGGACAAACTCCAAGGCAGAGCACAAAGTAAATGGCAGGATACTTGGTAGTGTGGAGGAGCAGAGGGATCTGGGGGTACATGTCCACAGATCCCTGAAAGTTGCCTCACAGATAGATAGGGTATTTAAGGAAGCTTATGGGGTGTTAGCCTTCATAAGTCGAGGGATAGAGTTTAAGAGTCAAGAGGTAATAATGCAGCTCTATAAAACTCTGGTTAGGCCACACTTGGAGTACTGTGTCCAGTTCTGTTTGCCTCACTATAGGAAGGATATGGAAGCATTGGAAAGGGTACAGAGGAGATTTACCAGGATGCTGCCTGGTTTAGAGAGTATGCATTACGATCATTACAAGGGAGCTAGGGCTTTACTCTTTGGGGAGAAGGAGGATGAGAGGAGACATGATAGAGGTATACAAGATATTAAGAGGAATAGATAGAGTGGATAGCCAGCACCTCTTCCCCAGGGCACCACTGCTCAATACAAGGGGACATGGCTTTAAGGTAAGAGGTGGAAAGTTCAAGGGGGATATTAGAGGAAGGTTTTTTACTCAGAGAGTGATTGGTGCATGGAATGCACTGCCTGAGTCAGTGGTGGAGGCAGATACACTAGTGAAGTTTAAGAGACGACTAGAGAGGTATATGGAGGAATTTAAGGTGGGTGTTGTATGGGAGGCAGGGTTTGAGGGTCAGCACAACAACATGGACCGAAGGGCCTGTACTGTGCTGTACTGTTCTATGTTCTATGTTCTATATATTAGATCCTCTTAAATAGGCACAGGGATGATAGAAAAATGGAGGGGTATGTAGGAAAGATGAGTTAGATTGATCTTAGAGTAGGTTAAAAGGTCGGCACAACATTGTGGGCAGAAGGGCCTGTATATGATGTGCTGTTTTATCTTTTATGTTCTAATTTGCTCAAAGCTGAGCATGAGTGCTCATCTCTCTGGTATACAACTCATTACATCTTTCTAACAAGAGAGAGATCCATTTATGCCTCTCGGTTTCCAATCTTCCTTCCATGCCAAAATCTCCTGCAGCCTTACTTTCTATGTTAATTGTTAATGTGGCACTTTATCAAACACCTTCCAGAAACCTGTACAGTACATCTGTCAATTCCACTTCATGCTATTTCTTCAAACATTTCCACTAAATTAGTCAAGTATGATTACCTTTTCAAAGCCACATTGGCGTTACCGGACGACTTTGAACTTGAACAACCTGGTTGCATTTCTTTGATTAACAGCTTCTCACATTTTTCAAAGGAAATGCTCACTTAGATCACTGTCATTTTCCTATTCACTCTCTCCCAACTTTTCAGACTAAAGGTGTTACATTTATTACTTTTCTCCCCAATTTCATGGAACTTTCATTAACTCCAAAGAACTTTAGGAAATGAGATGAATGCATCAACTATCTAACTAGCCACTTTACCAAGGAGTCATGGACATGGTCCATCAGCACCCAGAGATTAGTCAACCTGCAGATCCAACAACTTGTCTGAATCAGACTTCAGATTCCAGATTCAGATTCAGAATGAAAATTTAGGGTTTCAGATTCAGACTCAGACCTTAGATTCAGATTCAGAACTTTAGTTTCAGGTTCAGATTCAGAATTAAAATTTAAAGTTTCAGATCCAGATTTAGATTTCAGATTCAGGTTCTAATTGATTTATCAAATGTAGTGTATCAAACAGTGAAATGTGTCATTTGTGTTAACAACCAATGCACCCAACGGTGTGCTGGGTACAGCCTGCAAATGTCGCCACACATTCCTGTACCAATATAGCATGTCCACCATGTTCAGCACAACAACACCAGCAGCAACAACAGAATAAGACAACAGCAAAACATTTTCCACCCTCCTACCAGGCGCTCACTCACACAGACAGGCCTCCAGCCCTGGGTCAGGCTGCCCCTGGGCCTCCAGTCCTTGGCCCCAGACTCTTAGACAATAGGCCTCCAAGCTACAGTCCCTGACTCACAGACTCAGCCTTGGGGCTTCTATCTCCAGACTCATCAATCATTTATCAATATTCGGTCTTCTACCTCCTGTCTTGCCAAGCCCTGGACTTCAACCTTCAGCTTTGCCCTCCGAACTTCACTTATCTCTGGGTAGCGAACCCAGGACTCTGTGATCATGGGTTTGATCTTCAGGCTTTGACCCCAGTTCTGGCAGTTTTCCTGAGTTTTTCCCTGCCTTCTAATTCCTGCCACTCTTACAGACATGCCTTCAGTGGCTCCATCTTATTTGCTTAATGCTGCAAGCCTGGTTAATGATCCAGAGATGATTTCCTGGAAGGCAAGATAATAAACAAATCTGTTTCCTCTTCATCAGGACCGAGCTTGAGGAAGCATGTTAGAACCAAGCTGGAGGAGAAGGGTGGGGAGACTTTGACAGAACAAAGGGTCAAGTCAGGATATGAAAACACCAGGGCAGTAGAACAGTTAGAAAGGGCAAAAACAAAGGGATGTGTATTCCCGTGTCATGGATGGCAGGAATGTCTTCAAGTCCAAAACCAAAGGGAAGTAGGGGGATGGATTTATATAGCACAGACAACATAAAAAGTACAGTACAGGAAGAGGCCCTTCAGTCCACAATGTTGTGCTGAACCAACTAAAAGTACATTAAAAAAAATAAAACCTAATCCCTTCTTCTACACAATGTCCATATCCCTCCATCTTCCTTACAACCAATTTTAGATTAGATTAGATTATGAGAACACTCAGTCCTCTTTTATTGTCACTTAGAAATGCATACATGCATTAAGAAATGATACAATGTTTCTCCAGAGTGATATCACAGAAAAACCGGACAAACCAAAGACTAACACTGCCAGAACCACATAATTATAACATATAGTTACAGCAGTGCAAAGCAATACCATAATTTGATGAAGAACCAACTATGGGTACGGCAAAAAAAAGTCTCAAAGTCCCCGAGTCGATCGACTCCCAAGTCCCCGATAGCAGGTGGCAAAAGGGAGAAACTCCCTGCCATAAACCTCCAGGCACCGTCAACTTGCCGATGCCTTGGAAGCAGCCGACCACAGCTGGCACTGAGTCCATCCGTCTGAAAACTCTGAGCTTCCGACCAGTCTCTCCGATACAGCCTCCTGAGCGCCATCCTCTGCCGAGCGCCTTCAACCTCACCCTGGCGGCTGAAACAAGCAAAGCCGAGGATTCGGGGCCTTCTGCTCTGGAGATTCCAGTTACCACACAGTAGCAGCGGCAGCGAAGCAGGCACTTCAGAAGTTTCTCCAGATGTTCCTCCGTACTCTCACATCCATCTCCATCAAATCAGAATTGTGCACGGTCCCCTACTTGACAGATTACAGATACCATCCACCGGAGAGGCCACACACCCTGCCGTCGCGCCGCCATCTTCTCCTCCTCCGTGTCCCTATTTAAATGTCTCTTAAAAGTCTCTAATATATTTGCTTCTACCACCATACCAGGCAGCACTTTTCAGGCATCCACCACTCGCTGAGTAAATAACTTAACCCTCACATCCCATTTGAACCTACCCCCTCTCACCTTCAAAGCATATCCTCTGGTATGAGACATTTCAAAGCCTTGGAAAAAAATACTGTTTGTCTACTCTATCTTTGCCTCTTATGATCTTATAAACTTCTAGCAGATCTCCATCAGCCTCCACCACTCAAGAGAAAACAACTCTTCTGTCCGACCTCTCAAGATAGCACATACCCTCTAAACCAGGCAGGATCCTGGTAAACCCCTTCTGCATTTAAATCAGAATCAGAATTAGGTTTATTATGTGTTGTGAAATTTGTTAACTTAGCAGCAGCAGTTCAATGCGATACATAATGTAGAAAAATAGTAGTAATAATAAATAAGAAGATCAATTACAGTATATGTATATTGAATAGATTAAAAATCATGCAAAAACAAAAATATTATATATTAAAAAAGGGAGGCAGTATTCGCGGGTTCAAAGTCCATTTAGGAATCGGATGGCAGAGGGGAAGAAGCTGTTCCTGAATCGCTGAGTGTGTGCCTTCAGGCTTCTGTACCTCCCACCTGATGGTAACAGTGAGAAAAGGGCATGCCCTGGGTGCTGGGAGTTCTTAATAATGGATGCTGCCTTTCTGAGACACCGCTCCCTGAAGATGTCCTGGGTACTTTGTAGGCTAGTACCCAAGATGGAGCTGACTAAATTTACGACCCTCTGTGGCTTCTTCCGGTCCTGTGCAGTAGTCCCCGCACACCCCACCCCTTATACCAGACAGTGATGCAGCCTGTCAGAGTGCTCTCGGCAGCAAATCTACAGAAGTTTTGGAGTGTTTTTATTGACATTCCAAATCTCTTTAAACTCCGAATAAAGTATAGCCGCTGTCTTGCCTTCTTTATAGCTGCATCAATATGTTGGGACCAGGTTAGATCCTCAGAGATCTTGACACCCAGGAACTTGAAACTGCTCACTCTCTCCACTTCTGATCTTTCTATGTGGATTGGTATGTGTTCCTTCGTCTTACCCTTCCTGAACTCCACAATCAGCTCTTTCATCTTACTAACGTTGAGTTGGTATATCTCAGTCCTGTACGTCCTCTCGTCTCCATCTGAGATTCTACCTACAATGGTTGTATCATCAGCAAACTTATAGATGGAGTTTTGGAGTTTGAGCTATGACTAACCACACAGTCATGTGTATATAGAGAGTAGAGCAGTGGGCTAAGTACACATCCCTGAGGTGCACCAGTGTTGATCGTCAGTGAGGAGATGTTATCACCGATCATACAGACTGTGGTCTTCCAGTTAGGAAGTCATGGATCAAATAGCAGATGGAGGTACAGAGGCTCAGGTTCTGTAACTTATCAATCAGAATTATGGGGAACGATGGTGTTAAATGCTGAGCTATAGTCAATGAATAGGTGTTTGTACTATCCAGGTGGTCTAAAGCCGTGTGGAGAGCCATTGAGATTGTATCTGCTGTTGACCTATTGTGGTAATAGGCAAATTGCAGTGGGTCCAGGTCCTTGCTGAGGCAGAAGTTCAGTCTATTCATAACCAACCTCTCAAAGCATTTCATCACTGTCGATGTGAGTGCTATCGGGCGATAGTCATTAAGGCAGCTCACATTATTCTTCTTAGGCACTGGTATAATTGTTGCCTCTTTGAAGCAAGTCAGAGCTACTGCCTGTAGCAGTGAGAGGTTGAAAATGTCCTTGAATACTCCTGCCAGTTGGTTGGCACAAGTTTTCAGAGCCTTACCAGGTATTCCTTTAGGGCCTTCCACCTTACAAGGGTTACGCTCTTTAAAGATAGCCTAACATCAGCCTCTGAGACAGAGATCACAGGGTCATCAGGTGCAGCAGGGATCTTCACAGAACATATAGTTATATTCTCCCTTTCAAAGTGGGCATAGAAGGCATTGAGTTCATCAGGTAGAGAAGCATCGCTGCCATTCATGCTATTGGGTTTCGCTTTGTAGGAAGTAATGTCTTGCAAACCCTGCCAGAGTTGTCGTACATCCGATATCGCCTCCAGCCTCATTCAAAATTGTCTCTGCACCTTTGAAATAGCCCTCCGCAAATCATATCTGGTTTTCTGGTACAGACCTGGGTTACCAGTCTTGAATGCCAAAGATCTAGCCTTCAGCAGATGACGTACCTCCTGGTTCATCCATGGGTTTTGGTTTGGTTTGGAAATATCAGGTTTATATTTGTAATGGGGGAATTTGGATTTAGAGTGGGAGGGGGGAATGTTGAGGAGTGTGAAGGAATGGAGATACCATAAGACCATAAGACACAGGAGAAAAATCAGGCCATTCGGTCCACTGAGTCTTCTCCACCATTCCATCCTGGCTGATTTATTTTCCCTCTCAACTCTTTTCTCCTGCCTTCCCCCATAACCTTGAACACCTGACTAATCGAGAACCTATCAACCTCTACTTTAAATATACCCAATGACTTGACCTCCACAGCCTTCAGAGATTGCTAGAGAGACCTTAGAATGTGGGTCAGCAGGACCTCAGGTGGTTGATAAGGTGCTTCAAAACATATTTATGGTACGTCCCTTTATTAGCTGAGGTCAAGGAAGTAATTCTGGAATTGCGTCCTCGGTAGTCTAGAGCTGGAGTTAATGTCGGAAAGATGTGATTGCACTGGAGAAGTGGAGAGGTGATTTAAGAACATTGGAAGACACGCATTGAGAGAGGTTGAAGGAAATACTGGAGGAACTCAACGGGTCAGGCAGCATCTATGGAGGGGAATAAAGGGTCGACATTTTGGGCCGAGATCCTTCATCGAAACTGGAAAGGCAGGGGGATGGTGCCGGAATAACAGAATGAATAGGTGAAGGGAGGGGAAGGAGGACAAGCTGGAAGGCGATAGGTGATCTGGGTGGGTGGTGGAGGGGGGAATGAATTAGGAAGCTGGGAGATGATAGGTGGAAAAGGGCTGGAGAAGAAGGAATCTGATAGGAGAGGAGAGTGGAGCATAGGAGAAAGGGAAGGGAGAGCGGCTCCAGAAGGTAATCAGCAAGTGAGGAGGAGTGCTAACTGGGGAATTAAAGAAGAGGGAAAGGGAAGGCAAAAATTACCGGAAGTTAAAGAAATCGATGTTCATGCCACCAGGTTGGAGGCTACCCTGACGGAATATGAGGTGCTTCCCCTCCAACCTGAGTGTGGCCTCATTGTGGCAGTTGAGGAGGCTATGGACAGACATGCCAGAATGGGACTCGGGATTGGAATTAAAATGGGAAATCCAGGGAAATCCTGCTGTAGTGGATGGAGTGAAGGTGCTTGACAAAGTAGTCCCTGATCTATGTCAGGTCTCACCGATGTAGAGGAGGCCGCATTAGGAGCACCGGATGCAATAGATGATCCCGACAGATTTGCAGGTGAAGTGTTGCCTCACCTGGAAGGGCTGTTTGGGGCCCTGAGGGAGGAGGTGAATGGGCATACATAGCATTCTTCCACTTGCAGGGATCATTGTCAAGAGGGAGATCAATGGAGAGGAATAAACAGTCAATGTTTCAGGCTGAGAACAGAGACTGTTTTTCCCTCTCCATATTTGCTGCCTAACCTGCTGAGTTCCTCCAGGCTTTTCAGTGCTCCTCCAGAAATCCTACTGCATTTCACAGTGACAGCCGCCTGCCTCACCTGTGTTGCTCCTAACGCTGTCTAACCACAAGAGAAACATTCCATGTAGGACAGAATCTAACTGCTCTGAAAAGCAATTTCTAGTTGTTTATCATTTATCTTCAGATAAGTTTGGATCTTTATATGTGAGCATTATCATCCGGCCTACATCCCTCAGGAGGAATTCATTATGGCTTTAGTTAGAAACCTAAAAGCCTGCAGATTTTTTAATTGAATTCCTTGATCAGGTCAAACAATAATTTTGATTGTGCATCTGCCTCTGGGAGCCAATTAATTCAGAATCAAGATTGTGTCGACTCTAACTACCATGAAAAACTGTAGAGTTGACGCAAGGGCTGAGAGAGCAGCCAGCTTCTCCTGTCTGCACACTACTCACTGCAGTCAGTGTTGACAGGCATTGGACCATGTTAGATTGGAATCATAAGGTACTACAGCACAGAATCAGCCCACAATGTCGGGAGACAGTGGCAAGATTGCCAACAAAGGCTCTGGCAAATTTCCACGGTTGTTCTAACTGGCTGCATCACCGTCTGGTATGCACAGGATCAGAGGGCTGCAAACTCAGGCAGCGCCGTTATGGGTACACCCCTCCCCACCACCAACGGCACATTCGAAAGCCCATGCCTCAACAATACGGCACCTATTACCAAGGACCCCATCCCCAGGACATGCCCACTTCTCATTGCGGAGGTACAGGACACTGAGGACAAGCACTCACTACTTCAGGAACAGCTCCTTCCCCTCCGCCATCAGATTTCTGAATGGACAATGATCCTATGGACGTTAACTCAACATATTTTCTCTCCTTGTGCACTACATATTTAATTTATTTTCCATATATACAGGACATTTCTCCTTCTAATTGATAGTTTATTTTCATTATTTATATATAACAATGTTTTCTTACCACACAACAAATTTCACAACTTATGCCAATGATATTAAACCGGATTCTGATTCTGGTGAGCAATAGATGGAATAAGACTAAGAGAGCGTGGGAAAATACAGAGACGGCTGGAGCACGGTTTGGGGAAGGCCAGGTGAAGTTTGGAAGTGGCTACTGGAGGGAGGTAAGCAGGAAAACAAAGCCCCTCTTGTTCTGCACTCTGGTAAGTAAAGGAGGTGAGATCTGGGGAGAGGTGCGTGGCAGAAGGAAGCAGATGCAGATACTGTATAGGAGGAGTGAGTTTTGTGTATGCTGAGAGAAGAGAATGGCAGGGGAGTGAAGGACAAGGTGGTGGGGGTGGGGGCTGTGGGGATGAGGGAAACGGGAGGACTAGAGGAGGATTAGAAGGAGAGAAAGGAATAAGTTGGTAGATGGAGAAAAAAAAACAGCAACTGAGGTAAACAGAAGAGTAACAGTCGAAGTTTTGGGTCTGTGGTATTTTGTCAGAACCCCTGACCCTCTGTTAATACTGCCCCACTTCAGGACCTACATCTCTGTGACCAGCACACTCAACACAATCTGTGCTGAGGATGCATTCCTACCTCTGCTCCCAAACAGAGCACATCATCAGGGTGGACAATCCAATGTGATACTGAGAGCAGGTCACATACAGAAGACCTTGTCTGTTCAGGGAGGTGTCAATTTCAGACTGTGTCCCTCCCCCCCAGGGCCAATATTTATCCCTCAAGGAATTCCCGATCATGACCACTGCAGTATATTCCCACTTGCTGTGGGAGTATACAGCTAACAATCAAGATTCAAGATTCAAGATAGTTTATGTTATTTGCAGCATGAGAAGGTAAAGGAGATTGAAATAATTGTTACTCTGATCCAATGCAACATAAAAGCATAAAAAAACACAAATAAAATAAGAAACACAATAACAATAAAAAATACAATAATATAAGTACATAAGATAGCTTATACACACAGCTTGATTGTATGTCCATAAAGTGACACGGGGCATAGAAGTGTCTGTACATAAGGTGACAGACATGATCAGCAACATGTCATTCCTACATTACAAAAGAGGTAGTGAGATGACTTAACGCTGTTATGGGGCAGCTCAGTAACGTAGCAGTTAGTGTAATGCATTATCGTGCCAGTGACCACTGCTGTCTGCATGTTCTCCTCGTCACTGTGCAGGTTTCTTCCAGGTACTTTGGCTGCCTCCCACATTGCAAAAACATATGCGTGAATTGGTCACATCGGTGCAATCGAAGAATAGAATAGGCCAATAGAACATTACAGTGCAGTACAGATCCATCATCCCTCAGGCCAATAGAACATCACAGCACAGTACAGATCCATCATTCCTCAGGCCAATAGAACATCACAGCGCAGTACAGATCCACCATCCCTCAGGCCAATACAACATTACGGACCAGTACAGATCCATCATCCCTCAGGCCAATAGAACATTACAGACCAGTACAGATCCATCATCCCTCAGGCCAATACAACATTACAGACCAGTGCAGATCCATCATCCCTCAGGCCAATACAACATTACAGACCAGTGCAGATCCATCATCCCTCAGGCCGATAGAACATTACAGCACTGTACAGATCCATCATCCCTCAGGCGAATAGAACATTACAGACCAGTACAGATCCATCATCCCTCAGGCCAATACAACATTACAGACCAGTGCAGATCCATCATCCCTCAGGCCGATAGAACATTACAGCACTGTACAGATCCATCATCCCTCAGGCCGATAGAACATTACAGCGCAGTACAGATCCATCATCCCTCAGGCCAATAGAAAATCACAGCGCAGTACAGATCCATCATCCCTCAGGCCAATAGAACATTACAGCGCAGTACAGATCCATCATCCCTCAGGCCAATAGAACATTACAGCGCAGTACAGATCCATCATCCTTCAGGCCAATAGAACATTACAGACCAGTACAGATCGATCATCCCTCGGGCCAATAGAACATTACAGACCAGTACAGATCCATCATCCCTCAGGCCAATAGAACATACAGACCAGTACAGATCCATCATCCCTCAGGCCAATAGAACATTACAGCACAGTACAGATCCATCATCCCTCAAGCCAACAGGGCATCACAGCACAGTACAGATCCATCATCCCTCAGACCAACAGAACATCACAGACCAGTACAGATCCATCATCCCTCAGGCCAATAGAACATCACAGACCAGTACAGATCCATCATCCCTCAGGCCAATACAACATTACAGACCAGTGCAGATCCATCATCCCTCAGGCCGATAGAACATTACAGCACTGTACAGATCCATCATCCCTCAGGCCGATAGAACATTACAGCGCAGTACAGATCCATCATCCCTCAGGCCAATAGAAAATCACAGCACAGTACAGATCCATCATCCCTCAGGCCAATAGAACATTACAGCGCAGTACAGATCCATCATCCTTCAGGCCAATAGAACATTACAGACCAGTACAGATCCATCATCCCTCAGACCAACAGAACATCACAGACCAGTACAGATCCATCATCCCTCAGGCCAGTAGAACATTACAGCACATTACAGATCCATCATCCCTCAGGCCAATAGAACATTACAGACCAGTACAGGTCCATTGACTCATGATCGCATCTATTTGACACAAAAAATCAGCAATCAGTGTGATTTACCTCCGTAGGGAGGCAGAGTCACCCAGCACCCAATCAGGCCCTTCTGCCCAGATAGCCCATTTCTATCTAAGTGATCATTGGACTCTGTTTGACCTTCTGGTGAAATGGCCAACCTAAAAGAGGATAATCTGAAAGTTGGGGTAATGGTATCAGAGATATGTTTTTCACAGGGTGAATAGGGCTGTGTGGAATGTGCTGCCAGGATTGGTGGTGGAGGGAGATATATTAGAGACATTTAAGAAACTTTTAGATTGTGACATGGATGAAAAGAATGTGGAGGGCTCTGTAAGAGGGAAGGGTTAGATTGATCTTGGAGAAAGCTGAAAGGTCAGCACTGCCTTGTGGGCTCACAGGCCTGCACTATGCAGTAATGTTCTAGTTCTGCTTTTATCTCCTTCCTGTCCATCTATCGTTCTAAATACCATAAGACATAGGAAAAGAATTATCGCATTTGGCCCATTCCATCATGGTTAATTTAATATCCCTCTCAACCCCATTCTCCTGCCCTCTCCCTGTAACCTTTGATGCCCTGACTAATCAAGAAACCATCAACCTCTGTTTTAGTTATACCCAATGACATGGCCTCCACAGCTGTCTGTGGCAATGAATTCCACAGATTCAGCACACCCTGGCTGATGAAATTACTCCTCATCTCTGTTCTAAGTGGACACCCCTCTATTCCGAGGCTGTGCCCTCCGGTCCTAGACTCCCCCACTAAAGTAAACATCCTCTCCATGTCCACTGTTTCTGAGCCTTTCAATGTTCAATAGGTTCATTAAGTATTCAATATGCGAAGAGATCCCTTCTCATTTTTCTAAAGTCCAGCGAGTATAGGACCAGAGCCATTAAACACTCCTAAATGACAAACCTTTCAATCCCAGAATCATTCTTGGGAGCCTCCTTTGAACCTTCTCCAATGTCAGCACATCTTTTCTTAAATAAGGGGCCTTAAACTGCTCACAATTCTCCAAGTGTGGTCTGACCAATGCCTTATAAAGCCCCACCACTATCTGTAAGGGGTTTGTACATTCTCCCATGAACATGTGGGTTTCCTCCAGGTGCTCTGGTTTCCTCCCACAGGCCAGAGGCAGATGGGTTAGTAGTTCAGAATGTGGGGTGACATGATAGTGTGGTGGTTAGCATAACACATTACAGTACAAGCTTCCCGGGTTCAATTCCTGCCACTGTCTGTAAGGAGTTTGTACGTTCTCCCTGAGTCCTCCAGGTGCTCTGGTTTTGTCCCACAGAGACATGTGGGCGAGCAGGTTAATTGGTCATGGTCACATGGGTGTAACTGGGTGGTGTGGGCTGCTGAGGCCAGCCGGGCCTATTACCGAGCTGCACTTCAAATAAAATATTCTAAGCAAGACAAATGAGAATGTCGTTCATCCACCTCAATCCTTGAAGGCTTGAATTAATGGAAAAATTAATTAATGTGAAAAGCTTTATTAATTAAATTCACAGATTGTCCCGACAAATGAAAATGCTACAAAATTTCTTTTAGCAGTCATAAATTTGGTTTAATGATGCATTTAATGTCCTACTGTTGCCATCAGTCACCGGATGCTTCCATGGAAATGATTGATGCTACGAGGGAATGGACTTTTCATTGAGAGCACAGGAATGATCTGATAGCAGTGGCATGTTCAATCTATTCCAATGGTCACTTTAAATTACCAGGAGTCACACAGAATGATGCTCTGACTGGGTTCATGCACAGGTAAATCATCGAGCGAGGCCACTGCCCACAGAGTGGCTCCTGGTCGTGCCCTTCAACGTGTCTTCTATCCACAAGCCAGTTCTGAACCCAAACAGCCTACTTGCTGGGGACCCCATGCATCTTACAGTCACCCTCCCATGAGGGACTTCCTCAAATGCCTTACTAAAATCCATGCAGACAATATTCACTGGCCTATCCCCATCAATCTCTCTCATCACCTTGTCAAAAAACTCAATCAATTTGCTATGGCATGACCTGCCACGCATAAAGCCCTGCTGGCTCTCTCTAATTAACCTATGGGTTTCCAAATGATCATATATTCTATCCCTAAGAATTTTCTCCAGCAACTTCCCTACAACTGACGTGAGACTCACCAGTCTATCATTCCCAGGATTTTCCCTTGTTTCCTTCTTAAGTAGAGGTGCAACGTTAGCCACTCACCAGTGCTCTGGGAATTCGCCTGTGGCTAGAGAGGACATGAAGATGCTGGTCGAGGGCCCAGAAATCTCATCTCTTGCCTCTTTCAATAACCTGGGGTAAATCTCGTCAGGCCCAGGGGACTTATCCACCTTAATACTCATTAGGAGGCCCAAAGCCTCCTCCTCTTTGACCTCTAAACGCCCTAACGTATTTATACACTCAGCACTGATCTCCTGGCCCTCCATATCCTCCTCCTTGGTAAATACTGAAGCAAAGTGCTCATTAAGTACCTTACTCACGTTCTCTGCATCCAAGCAAATGTTTCCTCCCCGCCCTTTATCCTTGAGCAGTTCCACCCTCTCCCTAGTTCCCTCTCTCCTCTTGCTCTTGATGTATGTAAAGAAGGTCTTGGGATTCACCTTAATCCTAGTTGCCAAGGACTTTTCATGGCCCCTCTGGAGCTCCGGAGGCTGAGGGGAGATCTGATAGAGGTTTACGTGGTTATGAGAGGCAGAGATAGAGTGGTCAGACAGTATCCGTTTCCCAGGGTTGAAGTGTCTAATGCACTGAAGGTGAGAGAAAGTAGGTTCAAAGGGGATGTGAGGGGTAAGTTCTTCACTCAAAGAGTCATGGATGCCTGGAATGCGCCACCTGGTATGGTGGTAGAGGCAAATGCACTGGACATTTTTAAGAGACATTTGAATAAGCACATGGATGTAAGGAAGATAGAAGAATTTGGACATGGTGTGGGTGGGAGTGATTCGTTTTTGGGATTTTTTATTTGATTTGTAGCTGGGTTGACACAAGATTGTGGGCCAAATGGCCTGTTCCTGTGCTGTACTTTTCTATGGTCCATGTACTATCCTAGGGATCAGCTTCACCACCAAAGGGAAAACATTTAGTTTATTAATTTCACCAGAAAAAGAAATTGCATTCCCTCAGCACTCACCTTCGGAGAAACGTTTGGAATTGATCAAACAGACTTTACCTTGTTAATGAGTTAAGTGTAAGTCCCAGTCTGATGCACAGTGAGTGTGGCAGAGACTACACCACCCAAGTCTCTGTTGGTGCCCAGAGATAAAGAGTACAGGCCACGATGCCTCACACATAAAAGTTGCTGGTGAACGCAGCAGGCCAGGCAGCATCTCTAGGAAGAGGTGCAGTCGACGTTTCAGGCCGAGACCCTTCGTCAGGACACGATGCCTGTTCACAACTCCTGTACGCATTGCCTGTGCTCAGCCCTTGTACTTGGTGCCTGTAGATAGTGCCTTATGCAGTATCTGTCAACAGTGCCTCTACATAGTGTCTGCAGACAGTGCCTAATGCAGTAGCCTGTTTAGAGTTAACAAGAAACACACATCAAAGTTGCTGGTGAACGCAGCAGCCCAGGCAGCATCTCTAGGAAGAGGTACAGTCAACGTTTCAGGCCGAGACCCTTCGTCAGGACTAACTGAAGGAAGAGTGAGTAAGGGATTTGAAAGTGGGAGGGGGAGGGGGAGATCCAAAATGATAGGAGAAGACAGGAGGGGGAGGGATGGAGCCAAGAGCTGGACAGGTGATAGGCAAAAGGGATATGAGAGGATCATGGGACAGGCGGTCCAGGGAGAAAGACAAGCGGGGGGTGGGGAACCAGAGGATGGGCAAGGGGTATAGTCAGAGGGACAGAGGGAGAAAAAGGAGAGTGAGAGAAAGAATGTGTGTATAAAAATAAATAACAGATGGGGTACGAGGGGGAAGTGGGGCATTAGAGTTAACAAGAGTTTCCTTTTAATTTGAGTTGTGGTCTCCATTGAGATTGTGGCTCCGAATTTGTTCTTTAGATTTGCAGGGATGGTTTTGGGGACAGAGTGGGGAGTTGGGGATGAGGATAGGGTTTAAGGACAGGGAAGTGGTGGAGTTAGAGGTTAGGCCAGATTTCAGGTTGGAGTACTCTGCATTCGAAGGCCAGAGATCCCTGAGGATGCTTGTTGAGTGGGCAACTGCTGTGGATGAATTGCAGCAAAGACGAGGGCTGGTGTTCCTGCATTTAGTAAGTCCCCTGCTCCCCAGAGGAGCTCCACAAGAATGATTCTAAAATAAAATGGCTAACATATGAGGAGTGTTTGATGGCTTTGGGCCTGTACTTGCTGGAGTTTAGGAGAATGGGGGGGGGGCGGGGGGAATCTCATTGAAACCTACTGAATATTGAAAGACATAGATAGAGTGGATGTGGAGAAGATATTTCTTATACTGAGAGAGTCTAAAACCAGCGGTCACAGCCTCAGAATACAGAGATGTCAATTTAGAACAGAGATGAGGAGGAATTTCTTTAGCCAGAGGATGGCGAATTTGAGGAACTCATTGTCACAGACGGCTATGGAGATCATGTCATTAAGTATATTTAAAGTGGAGGTTGATAAGTCAGGGCATTAGAGGTTATGGGGAGAAGGCAGGAGAATGGGGTTGAGGGAGATAGTAAATCAGCCATGATGGAGCAGACACGATGGCCAAGTGGCCTATTTCTGCCCCATGTCTTATGGGGAAGTCAAAGGACTGACGTTGACAAGCCCCGCCAGAGGCTCGAGGCACAGAGGTGGCCCTTCTTAAGCTCAGAGGCCTTTCTGTGTTTGTGAGAGGGTGGGAGGGGTTGGAGGAAAGGGGCCTCCTTTGTGTTGTTGCTTTGCGTTGTTCTGCTGAACATTGTGGGCATGGTACGTTGACGCCAAAATGTGTGGCGACACTTGCAGGCACATCTTTAGGCTGTGCAAATGACACATTTTACTGTCTGTTTTGAGGTCCTGTACATGGGATAAATCTGAATCTGAATGTTTAGGGTTTGTGCAGTGGTGGGGTACCTTCTCCCTGGTAACTTTCACCAGGTTAACTGCAGTTCAGCTCTCCCATCAGTACTGTGCCCTAGTCTTCGCTCTCTGGAAGTCAAGCTGGTTCAGCTTTATCCGTGGCTGGCCCAGCACGAGATGAAGAACTGCTGTGTGCTTGTTCTTGAGAAAACATGGCTTCCGGACAATATCCCATGCACCATCCATCTTCAGACCATGCTGCTCAGACACTTGTGCTAATAATATTTTTGTGACTGTAGGTGTTGTGAGCTGTGTGTGATGGTAGGTACTGTGATTTGCTCCTTGGCTCCAGAGGAACGCTGCTTTGATTAGCTCTATACATGTGTATGGTTGAATAATAGTTTAACTTGAATTTGAAATTTCCACTCAGAGCGGCGTGAGGAAGAACAGAAGTGATCATGTCACTCCTCTTTCACAATTCTCACCACTGGTTTCTATAGATGAATTATTTTCCCATTTAATTGACCACCTGTTGTCCACAGCAGACCCTATTTTCAATAAATTCTATAGCGGGACAGCAACAGCATTGCTAGAATTTGTCAATGATTGCTCAGAAACAGCTGGAGAAAAGGCAAAGTGTCAAAGCATGTCAAATAATTCCGCCTCCCCTCTCATTAAAGAGCAACTTTTTCTGAGCCTCGCCTGCTGCTTCAGCCAGGGACATTTTCTGCTGCCGTTGGGCTTCATTTAGAGAAGGAGACATTACTCTTTCAGTTACACAGAGTTCATATACTCACCGGCCACCTTATTAGATACCACTTGCTCCTAATAAAGTGGCCTCTGAGCATATGTTTGAAGTCTTCTGCTGCTGTAGCCCATCAACTTCAAGGTTCGACGTGTTTTGCATTCAGAGATGCTCTTCTGCACACCACTGTTGTAACGTGTGGTTATTTGACTTACTGTCGCCTTCCTGTCAGTTTGGCAATTCTCCTCTGACCTCTCTCATTAACAAGGCATCTTCACCCACAGAACTACCGCTCACTGGATTTTTCTTGTTTTTCTCACCGTTCTCTGTAAACTCTAGAGACTATTGTGTGTGAAAATCCCAGGAGATCAGCAGTTTCTGAGATACTCTAACCACCGCATCTGAGACAAGTGAAACTAGTGAGGTTAAACCTCAAAGGCAGCCAATTCTTTGAACATAATTGGGCAGGATTCTGAACAATATCTCAGTCAACCAGCAAGTTGAATCAGTAGTGGATAGTGAGCCGGGGTAGGTCATTAAGCTAATCCTGAGCTCACTGTGACTACAGCAGGATAGATGTTCAAAGTTCATTATCAAAATACAGATATGTTACCCCATTCTACCTTGGGATTAATTTTCCTGCAGGCATTAATGGTAAATATAAAGAAACACAATAGAACCAGTGAAAGATCACACGCAACAAGATGGACAAACAAGCAATGTGCAAAAGACAACAAACTGCAAATACACAAAGAAAAAATAATAAATCATAAATAAATAAGCAATAAATATGAGATGAAGAGTTCTTGAAAGTGAGTCACGCACAAGATGCTGGAATAGCTCATCACGCCAGTCAGCACCTATGGAAAAGAGTATAGTCAACCTTTTGGGCCGAGACCCTTCCTCAGGACTGGAGGAAATAAAGACGAGGAGTCAGAGTTAGAAGATGGGGGGAGGGGAGGAAGAAACACGAGATGATAGGTGAAAGTAGGAGGGGGAGAAATGAAGCAGAGCTGGAAAGTTGATTGGTGAAAGAGATACAAAGCTGGAGAAGGGGGGATCTGATAGGAGAGGACAGAAGACCGAGGAAGAAAGAAAAGGGGAGGGGCACCAGAGCGAGGTGATGAGCAGGTAAGGAGATAAGGTCAGAGAGGGAAATGGGAATGGGGAATGGTGAAGGAGGGGGTTACTAGCGAAGGAGAAGCATTGCTGGTAGTTTGAGAAATTGGTGTTTATGTCATCAGGTTGGAGGCTAGGCAGACGGGATATAAAGTGTTGCTCCTCCAACCTGAATGTTGCCTCGTTGCGACAGTAGAGGAGGTCGTGGGCTGACATATCGGAGTGAGATTGGGAAGAGGAATTAAAATGGGTAGCCACTGAGAGATCCCACATGTTCAAAGTAAATTTATTTTGAAAAAGGGCCTCGGCCCAAAACATCAAAACATCAAACATCAGTGGGAAAAATGAGGACTGGAAGACCTTTAAAAACTTACAGAAAGAAACTAAGAAAGTCATTAGGAAAGAAAAAATGAATTATGAAAGGAAGTTGGCGATTAACATAAAAAAGGATACTAAGAGTTTTTTTAAATATATGGAGAGTAAAAGAGTGACAAGGGTAGATATGGGACCGATTGAAAATGATGCTGGAGTAATTATAATGGATAACAAAGAGATGGTGGAGGAACTGAATGAGTATTTTGCATCAGTCTTCACAGTGGAAGACATGAGCAATATACCTGATAGACAGAGGTATCAGGGAATAGAATTAGGTACAGTCAAGATAACTAGAGAGAAAGTGCTTGGGAAGCTAAGTGGACTAAGAATAGATAAGTCTCCCGGCCCGGATGAGGTGCACCCAAGGGTTCTGAAGGAGTTGGCTTTGGAGATTGTGGAAGCATTGGAAATGATCTTCCAGGAATCAATAGACTCTGGCATGGTTCCGGAGGACTGGAAGGTCGCAAATGTAGTTCTGCTATTTAAGAAAGGAAGAAGGCAGCAAAAAGAAAATTACAGACCTATTAGTCTGACATCGGTGGTTGGAAAGATATTGGAGTCAATCCTCAAGGACGAGGTTATGAAATACCTCGAGGTGCATGACAAGATAGGCCAAAGCCAGCATGGTTTCATGAAGGGAAGATCCTGCCTTACCAATTTATTGGAATTTTTTGAGGTAATCTCGAATAAGATTGACAAGGGAGAGGCTGTGGATGTTGTGTGTTTGGATTTTCAAAAGGCCTTCGATAAAGTGCCGCATATGAGGCTGCTTAATAAGATGAGAGCCCATGGAATTATAGGAAAGATATTGAAATGGGTGGAGCATTGGCTGATAGGCAGAAAGCAAAGGGTGGGAATAAAGGGATCCTATTCTGATTGGTTGCCGGTTACTAGTGGTGTTCCACAGGGGTCGGTGTTGGGGCCATTTCTTTTTACGATGTATATCGATGATTTGGATTATGGATTAAGTGGTTTTGTGGCCAAGTTTGCGGATGACACCAAGATAGGTGGAGGAGCAGGAAATGTTGAAGAAACGGAAAGGTTGCAGAGAGACTTAGTCAGTTTAGGAGAGTGGGCAAAGAAATGGCAGATGAGATACAACGTTGATAAATGTACAGTTGTACATTTTGGAAGAAGAAATAATTGGGCAGATTATTATTTAGATGGGGAGAAAATTCAAAAATCGGAAGTACAAAGGGACTTGGGGGTCCTTGTGCAGGATACCCTAAAGATTAACCACCAAGTTGGATCGGCGGTAAGGAAAGCGAATGCTATGTTGGCATTCATTTCAAGAGGAATAGTGTATTAAAGTAAGGAGGTATTGATGAGGCTCTATGGGGCATTAGAGAGACCTCATTTGGAATACTGTGTGCAGTTTTGCGCCCCCTATCTTAGAAAGGATATACTGATGTTGGAGAGAGTTCAGAGAAGATTTACGAGGATGATTCCTGGAATGCAGGGGCTAACATATGAGGAGCGTCTGAGTGGCTGAGGAACTGGTGTAGGGGGCAGGGTTTCAGATTTCAGGATCATTGGGACCTCTTCTGGGGCAGGTGGGACCTGTACAAGAGAGACGGGTTACATTTGAACCACAAGGGGACCAATATCCTTTCAGGGAGGTTTGTTAGTGCTATTGGGGAGGCTTTAAACTAGATTTGCAGGGGGATGGGAACCAGAGTGCCAGAGTTGACAGTGTGGCTGGGGTGAAAATAAATGATATTGAAAGTTTAAGCAAATCCGCTGATAGAAAGGTTGTGAGTGGTGGTAAAAATCTTCTGAGGTGTATATATTTCAATGCCAGGAGTATTGCGAGGAAGGCGGATGAGTTGAGGGCGTGGATTGACACGTGGAATTATGATGTTGTAGCAATTAGTGAAACTTGGCTACAGGAGGGGCAGGACTGGCAGCTTAATATTCCAGGGTTCCGATGTTTCAGATGTGATCAAGGCAGAGGAATGAAAGGTGGGCGAGTAGCTTTGCTTGTTAGGGAAAATATTACAGCAGTGCTCAGGCAGGACAGATTAGAGGGCTTGTCTACTGAGTCCTTATGGGTGGAGCTGAGAAACAGGAAAGGTATGGCCACATTAATGGGATTGTATTACAGACCACCCAATAGTCAACGAGACTTGGAAGAGCAAATCTGCAGAGAGATAGCAGGCAACTGCAGGAAACATAAAGTTGTGGTGGTAGGGGATTTTAATTTACCATACATTGATTGGGACTCCCATACTGTTAGGGGTCTAGATGGTTTAGAGTTTGTAAAATGTGTTCAGGAAAGTTATCTAAATCAGTATATAGAGGGACCAACTAGAGGGGATGCAATATTGGATCTCCTGTTAGGAAACGAATTAGGGCAAGTGACAGAAGTCTGTGTAGGGGAGCACTTTGGTTCCAGTGATCATAACACCATTAGTTTCAATTTGATCATGGATAAGGATAGATCTGGTCCTAGGGTTGAGGTTCTGAACTGGAAGAAGGCCAAATTTGAAGAAATGAGAAAGGATCTAAAAAGCGTGGATTGGGACAGGTTGTTCTCTGGCAAAGATGTGATTGGCAGGTGGGAAGCCTTCAAAGGGGAAATTTCGAGAGTGCAGAGTTTGTATGTTCCTGTCAGGATTAAAGGCAAATTGAATAGGAATAAGGAACCTTGGTTCTCAAAGGATATTGCAACTCTGATAAAGAAGAAGAGGGAGTTGTGTGAAATGTATAGGAAACGGGGTAAATCAGGTGCTTGAGGAGTATAAGAAGTGCAAGAAAATACTTAAGAAAGAAATCAGGAGCGCAAAAAGAAGACATGAGGTTGCCTTGGCAGTCAAAGTGAAGGAAAATCCAAAGAGCTTTTACAAGTATATTAAGAGCAAAAGGATTGTAAGGGATAAAATTGGTCCTCTTGAAGATCAGAGTGGTCGGCTTTGTGCGGAACCAAAGGAAATGGGAGAGATCTTAAATAGGTTTTTTGCGTCTGTATTTACTAAGGAAGCTGGCATGAAATCTATGGAATTGAGGGAATCAAGTAGTGAGACCATGGAAACTGTACAGATTGAAAAGGAGGAGGTGCTTGCTGTCTTGAGGAAAATTAAAGTGGATAAATCCCCGGGACCTGACAGAGTGTTCCCTCGGACCTTGAAGGAGACTAGTGTTGAAATTGCGGGGGCCCTGGCAGAAATATTTAAAATGTCGCTGTCTACGGGTGAAGTGCCGGAGGATTGGAGAGTGGCTCATGTTGTTCCGTTGTTTAAAAAAGGATCGAAAAGTAATCCGGGAAATTATAGGCCGGTGAGTTTAACGTCAGTAGTAGGTAAGTTATTGGAGGGAGTACTAAGAGACAGAATCTACAAGCATTTGGATAGACAGGGGCTTATTAGGGAGAGTCAACATGACTTCGTGCGTGGTAGGTCATGTTTGACCAATCTATTGGAGTTTTTCGAGGAGGTTACCAGGAAAGTGGATGAAGGGAAGGCAGTGGATATTGTCTACATGGACTTCTGTAAGGCCTTTGACAAGGTCCCGCATGGGAGGTTAGTTAGGAAAATTCAGTCACTAGGTATACATGGAGAGGTGGTAAATTGGATTAGACATTGGCTCAATGAAAGAAGCCAGAGAGTGGTGGTAGAGAATTGCTTCTCTGAGTGGAGACCTGTGACTAGTGGTGTGCCACAGGGATCAGTGCTGGGTCCATTGTTATTTGTCATCTATATCAATGATCTGGATGATAATGTGGTAAATTGGATCAGCAAGTTTGCTGATGATACAAAGATTGGAGGTGTAGTAGACAATGAGGAAGGTTTTCAGAGCCTGCAGAGGGACTTGGACCAGCCGGAAAAATGGGCTGAAAAATGGAAGATGGAGTTTAATACTGACAAGTGTGAGGTATTGCACGTTGGAAGGACAAACCAACGTAGAACATACAGGGCTAATGGTAAGGCACTGAGGAGTGCAGTGGAACAGAGGGATCTGGGAATACAGATACAAAATTCCCTAAAAGTGTCGTCACAGGTAGATAGGGTCATAAAGAGAGCTTTTGGTACATTGGCCTTTATTAATCAAAGTATTGAGTATAAGAGCTGGAATGTTATGATGAGGTTGTATAAGGCATTGGTGAGGCCGAATCTGGAGTATTGTGTTCAGTTTTGGTCACCGAATTACAGGAAGGATATAAATCAGGTTGAAAGAGTGCAGAGAAGGTTTACAAGGATGTTGCCGGGACTTGAGAAACTCAGTTACAGAGAAAGGTTGAATAGGTTAGGACTTTATTCCCTGGAGCGTAGAAGAATGAGGGGAGATTTGATAGAGGTACATAAAATTATGATGGGTATAGATAGAGTGAATGCAAGCAGGCTTTTTCCACTGAGGCAAGGGGAGAAAAAAACTAGAGGACATGGGTTAAGGGTGAGGGGGGAAAAGTTTAAAGGGAACATTGGGGGGGGGCTTCTTCACACAGAGAGTGGTGGGAGTATGGAATGAGCTGCCAGATGAGGTGGTAAATGCGGGTTCTTTTTTAACATTTAAGAATAAATTGGACAGATACATGGATGGGAGGTGTATGGAGGGATATGGTCCGTGTGCAGGTCAGTGGGACTAGGCAGAAAATGGTTCGGCACAGCCAAGAAGGGCCAAAGGGCCTGTTTCTGCGCTGTGGTTTCTATGGTTCTATGGTCTGTCGGCTCTTGGATTGTATTCATTAGAGTATAGAAGAATGAGAGGGGATCTCAAAGGGTTGGACAGAGTAGATGTGGAAAGGTTGTTTCCCTTGGTGGGTGAGTCCAGCACAAGAGGCCATAGTCTTAGAATTAGAGGGTATCCAGTTAAAACAGAGATGAGGAGAAATTTTTTTAGCCAGAGGGTCGTGGATTTGTGGAATTCGGTGCCACATACAGCTGTGGAGGCCCAATCATTGAGGGTGTTTAAGGAGGAGATTAACAGGTATCTAATTAGTCAGGGTATCAAGGGATATGGGGAAAAAGCCGGAAGTTGGAACTAGATGGGTGAATAGTTTAGCTCATGGGGGAGCTGCGGAGCAGACTCGATGGGCCGAATGGCCTACTTCTGCTCCTTTGTCTTGTGATCTTGTGTGATCTTGTGATCAACTGTACTCTTTTCCACTAAAGCTGCCGGGCCTGCTGAGTTCCTCGAGCAATTTGCATGTGTTACTTGGATTTCCAGCATCTGCATATTTCCTCTTGTTAGCGAGAAGAGCTCAAGGATGGGGTGAGTGAAGTTAAGTGAATTTATCCCTCCGGCCTGATGATTGAGGGTTAATAACCCTGAACCTGATGGTGTGATTCCTGAGGGTCCTGTACCCCCTTCCTGATGGCAGCAACAAGAAGACAGCATGGCTTTCTTTGTTGGTTACCTAGTGGTTTTGATGGATGAGAAGTTGAATCATAACCATGGTTTGAAATGAAGGCAAATTAAAATTTACAGAGGGGGAGAATGAAACAGAACTCTCTGGAGTAAGAGGTGTTAAATAGGAACTACGTCACTTTAGAACAAAAATGAGGAAGAACTTCTTCAGCGAATGTGTGGTGAATCTGTGGAATTTATTGCCATAGATCCCATTGGAGGCCAAGTCATTGGGCATAGTTGAAACCGAGGCTGATAGGTCCTTGATTAGTCAGGGTGTCAAAGGTTATGGGAGGAAGGCAGGAGAATGGGATGGGATTGGATTGAATTGAATTGACTTTATTACTTACATCCTTTACATACATGAGGAGTAAAAACCCTTATGTTGTGTCTCCGTCTAAATGCGCAATGTGCAATTTATAGTAATTTGTAAAAAATAGTATGTACAACAGGACAGTCAGTATAATATAGAAATACAACTGCATCAACATGAATTAATCAGTCTAAAGGCCTAATGGAAGAAGCTGTCCCGGAGCCTGTTGGTCCTGGCTTTTATGCTGCGGTACCATTTCCCGGATGGTAGCAGCTGGAACAGTTTGTGGTTGGGATGACTCGGGTCCCCAATGATCCTTCGGGCCCTTTTTACACACCTGTCCTGAATCATGGGAAGTTCACATCTACAGATGTGCTGGGCTGTCCACACTACTCTCTGCAGAGTCCCGCGATTGAGGGAAGTACAGTTCCCATACCAGGCAGTGATGCAGCCAGTCAGGATGCTCTCAATTGTGCTCCTGTGGAAAGTTCTTAGGCTTTGGGGCCTATACCAAACTTCCTGGGGGTGAAAGAGGCCTGTTGTGCCTTTCTCACCATTCAGCTAGTATGCACAACCACGTGAGGTCCTCAGTGATGTGGATGCCAAGGAACTTAAAGCAGTTCACCCTCTCAACCCCAAATCCATTGATGTCAATAGGGGTTAGCCCGTTTTCATTCCTTCTGTAGTCCACAACCAGCTCCTTTGTTTATGCAACATTGAGAGAGAGGTTGTTTTCTTGACAGCACTGTGTCAGAGAGAGAACTTCTTCTCTGTGGGCTGCTTCATTATTACTTGAGATGAGGCCAATCAATGTAGTATTGTCAGCGAATTTAATTAGCAGATTGGAGCTGTGGGTGGCAACACAGTCATGGGTGTACAGAGAGTAAAGGAGAGAGGTTTAGGACACAGCCCTGATGGGCACCTGTGTTGAGGGTCAGAGGGGTGGAGGTGAGGGAGCCCACTCTTACCACCTGCTGGTGATCCGACAGGGAGTCCAGGATCCAGATGCACAAGGCAGGGTGAAGGCCGAGGTCTCTGAGCTTTTTGTCAAGCCTGGATGGAACTATGGAGTTGAACGCTGAACTGTAATCCAAGAACAGCATTCTCACATAAGCATCCCTCTTCTCCAGATGTGTGAGGACAGTGTGTAGAGCAGTGGCTATTGCATCATCTGTCGATCGGTTGTGTCAGTAGGTGAATTGTAGGGGGTCTGGTTTGGGTGGCAGCATGCTGCATGTAATCATTGACCAGCCTCTCAAAGCATTTGCTTATTATTGAGGCGAGTGCAACAGGACACCAGACATGTTACCTTGGTTTTTTTAGATACAGCGACAATGGTGGATGTTTTGAAGCATGAGGGCACTCTACACTGTGAGAGGGAGAGATTAAAAATGTCAGTAGTGCTCGCACATCCTGAGTACTCGCCCTGGGATGTTGTCCGGTCCCGCAGCCTTGCGACTGTCCACTCATTAACACCTGCATACTTCGGCCTCAGAGGTGACCAAGGTGCAGGTCGCTTCAGCAGCTCTCCTCGGGGACTCAGTGATGGTGACATTGAACTGACCGTAAAAAAGATTTAGCTCTCTGGGAGAGAGGCTGCGTTGTTGGAAAGTGGTGCTGTAGTAGTCTGGTGGACGGACCTCTACCTCACTGAGGCCAAACGGCAGCTCTCTGACACCTCCTCTTACTTACCCCTGGAACAGGATCCCACCAAAAAACATCAAACCATTGTCTCCCGCACCATCACTGCCCTTATCAACTCCGAAGACCTTCCATCCTCAGCCGCTAAACTCATTATTCCCACACCCCGTACCACTCGGTTTTACCTCCTCCCCAGGATCCACAAACCTGACTGTCCCGGTAGACCCATAGTTTCTGCCTGCTCCTGTCCCATCGAACTTGTATCTGCCTACCTGGACTCCATTTTGTCACCCATAGTTCAGTCCCTCCCCACTTACATCCGGGATACATCCCATGCCCTCCACCTCTTCAATAACTTCCAATTCCCCGGTCCCAACCGCTTCATTTTCACTATGGATGTCCAATCCCTACACACCTCCATTCCCCATCAAGAAGGCCTCAAAGCCCTCTGCTACTTTCTGGATAATAGACCTCACCAGTTCCCTACCACCACTACCCTCCTCTGGTTGGCGGAACTGGTTCTCACACTCAATAACTTCTCTTTTGGCTCTTCCCACTTTCTACAGGCCAAGGGTGTAGCTATAGGCACTCACATGGGCCCCAGCTATGCCTGCCTCTTCGTTGGTTATGTGGAACAGTCTGTACTCCAGACCTATTCTGGTACTGCTCCCCAACTTTTCCTTCGGTACATTGACGACTACATTGGTGCTGCTTCCTGCACCCATGCTGAGCTCGTCAATTTCATCGACTTTACTTCGAACTTCCATCCAGCCCTCAAATTCACTTGGTCTATCTCGGACACTTCCCTCCCCTTTCTCGATCTCTCGGTCTCCATCTCTGGAGACAGACTGTCCACTGACATCTTCTACAACCCCAATGACTCTCATAACTACCTCAACTATACCTCTTCCCACCCTGCCACATGGAATAATGCCATTCCCTATTCCCAGTTCCTCCGTCTCTGCCGCATCTGCTCCGAGAATGAGGTTTTCTGTTCCAGGACATCTCAAATATCCTCTTTCTTTAAGGATCGTGGGTTTCCCTTCTGCTGTCATCAATGATGCCCTCACCTGCATCTCCTCCATTTCCCGCACTTCGGCTCTCACCCCATCCTCCCATCACCACAACAGGGACAGAGTTCCCCTCGTCCTCACCTACCACCCCACCAGCCTCCGGATCCAGCACATTATCCTCCGCAACTTCCGCCACCTTCAACAGGACCCCAACACTAAGTACATCTTGCCCTCTCCACCCCCCTCTGCCTTCCGCAGGGATCGGTCCCTCCACGACTCCCTGGTCCACACGTCCCTCCCCACGGATCTCCCACTGGGCACTTATCCCTGTAAGCGTAAATGCTACACCTGTCCCTACACCTCCTCTCTTGCCACCATTCAGGGCCCCAAACAGTCCTTCCAAGTGAGGAAACACTTCACTTGTGAGTCTTTTGGAGTCACCTATTGCATCCGGTGCTCCCAGTGCGGCCTCCTCTACATCGGTGAAACCTGACGCAGATTGGGGGACCACTTCGTTGAGCACCTCCACTCCGTCCACCACAACAGACAGGATCTCCCAGTAGCCACCCACTTCAACTCTGCTTCCCATTCCCATTCAGATATGTCCATACATGGCCTCCCCTACTGCCATGATGAGGCTAAACTCAGGTTGGAGGAGCAACACCTCATATACCGTCTAGGTAGTCTCCAGTCCCTTGGTATGAACATAGAATTCTCCAACTTCCGGTAATTCCCTCCCCCTCCCTTCCCCCATCCCAGTTTCACTCTGCCCCCTCCACCAGCTGCCTATCACCTCCTTCATGGTTCTGCCTCCTTCTACTACCCATTGTGTTTTCCCCTATTCCTTCTTCACCTTTCCTGCCTATCACCTCCCTGCTTCTCCTCCCTCACCCCTTTGTCTTTCCCCTTACTGGTTTTTCACCTGAAACCTACCAGCCTTCTCCTTCCCACCCTCCCCCACCTCCTTTATAGAGCCTCTGCCCCTTCCCTCTTCAGTCCTGACGAAGGGTTCCGGCCCGAAACGTTGACTGATCTTTTCCACTGATGCTGCCTGACCTGCTGAGTTCCTCCAGTGTGTTGTGTGTGGTTGTAAGAAACACCACTGAGTTTAGCTTTGAAGTCTGTGATGGCGCGCAGACCTTGCAATAAGCTGCATGTGTTGTTGGTGAAGAGTTGTGTCTGGATCTTGAGTGGGATAGTAAATAAAGCATGATGGAATGGTGGAGTGACCTCACTGGCCAAACGATCTAATTCTGCTTCGAAGGCTTATAGTCTTATAGTGTTCAACACTTTTTAGAAGATCAAAAGATTATTGGTCTCACCTCCTGTACCATCTAAAATGCATGGATAACAGATCATGAAGTGAAGAATCTCCAGCCTCTTCTCAGTTGTTGTTTACTTTGCAGAAGAAAACAAGGAGAGGGTAAAGACACTTAGAAGCACTCCGCAACTGCTCAGAGATGACCCGAGCCGAGAGTTCCTGGTGGTGAAGTGATCAGCACGTTAAACAGATAAGAGAGCCAGTGGAGGAAAAGAGGGTGAAACGCTTCCATCCATGAGCACAACACTCACAGCCCCGTATTCACCCCCAACTCACCCGCCACTCAAACCCCCCTTCACCACCCACTAACCCACCACCCACACCCCAATCACCCACAACTCATCCATCACTCACATCCCATCAGCCCCAACTCACCCACCACTCAAACCCATCACCCCTAACTCACCCATCACTCAAACCCCCCTTCACCACCCACACCCTAATCACCCTCCTCCCACTAACCCACCACTCACAACCCCATCACCCCCAACTCACCACTCACACCACCCATCACCACCCACACCCCAATCACCCACAACTCATCCACTACTCACATCCCATCAGCCCCAAATCACCCACCACTCACACCCATCACCCCCAACTCACCCATCACTCACACCCATCACCCCCAACTCACCCCACCACTCACACACCCGATCACCTCCACCCGCTAACCCACCCCTCACACACCCAATCACCCCCACACACTAACCCACCTCTCACACCCCAATCACCCTCCCACACTCTAACCCAGCCTTCATACCCCCAATCACCTCCATCCACTAATCCGCCCCACACACCCCTTAATCAGCCCCATCTGTTAACCCACCTCTCACACCACCTACTAACCCCTCTCACTTCCCCCAATCACACCCACACCCACTAACGCACTACTCACACCCCCTCCCACTAATCCACCCCTCACACCCCCATCCATTCCCATGCTCCAAACACCCACCCCTCAGCCACTGACCCACCCCTCGCTCCCCCCAACCACCACTACTTTATCATTGCCTGTCAGAGTGTACAGACACTTCCGTGCCCCGCCTCCCTTTATGGATGTACTGTCGATGTTTGTAAATGAGATAACTTATGTATTTATATCTGAGGAGAGCAACTGCATCATGGGGTTGGGAGAGAGGTTTATGTTGGCACTTGCTGAGGACTTGTCAGAGTGGAGCAACATGCAGACTGTGGAATTATTTCAGGTAAGTTGACGTCTGAGTCCAGGATCAGTCATCGATCCCTGGAGACTGGTGGTTTCTCTGTGAGGGTGGAGGACAAGCTCAGTCTGCCCTCCTGGCCACACCCTCCAGCTCTGACTTTCACATCTCTCACATTCTTTTGACTATGTTTTCACCCTTTGCCGCTAATGACTGTGACAGATACTCGGCAGTTTCAATATAATCAAAACTCATTTGACATCATAAGTGGTTCCATATGTTCAATAGATGCACTTCTTGCTCCTAAAAATGTATTATCTCTATATTAAGATGACTACTTCATAAACTGCACCATATTATCAACTAATTATAACCGTATGTAACTGTACATCCAGCAGGTATTGATGAATAGAGACTTAATTAAAGTTATATGATAGATTTCGTCATTAATACACACATTTCCTTAATGCTTGGGATCTCCACAGCATAAGACATCGGAGCATAATTAGGCACTTCAGCCCATCAAGTCTACTCCATCATTTGATTATGTCTGCTTTACTTGCCCTCTCAACACCTTTCTCCCGCCTTCTTCTGTAATTTTTGACACTCTTAATAATCAGAAACATATCATCACAGCTCGGTACGGCATCTGTTCTGCCCAGGACCACAAGACACTGCAGAGTCGTGGACACAGTCACTGCATCACAGGAACTAGTCTTCCCTCCACGGATTCTGTCCACACATCTCACTGCCTCAGTAAAGCAGCCCGTGTAACCAAAGACGCCACTGATATAAATAGTGTCTTGATACACAAATTAAACAGTCTCTCCATATATCTAAACCCTCCAGTCAAGCCAACTTCCTGGAGAACCTCTCTGGCCGAGCACATGGAATTATGTCCTGAAAAACCCACTGCCCTACAGCATTCAGAAACTCCGTGAGAAACACTGCTGTGACTGAACACTTGGTAACACTCCTTCGAGCTACGACAGGGAGGCAGGGTGACATCTCTTATGACAATTAAAGAGTGAGATAAACACAGAGCATTGGTGTAGTTCATAATCAAATTGCAACATGGTTCAAGCAAGTTCTTTGCCTATAGATACAGAAAAGCTTCCTGTCGTCAATGTGAGCACCAGTTTGTACAGTATTTTGGACGGAGGCAGAGGGATAGGACGGTATAAACACTATTCTGAGGGGCTGGAGACATCAGAATCAGAATCAGATTTGCTATCACCGATATATCTCATGAAGTTTGTTGTTTTACATTGCATGCATTAATAATTATTGTAAGTCCCCATACTGTATATATAGATATAGATAAAAAGTAAGCAAACAAAAAGAGAGCAAAAAATAAACATGAGAGATTCTGCAGATGCTAGAAACACACACAAATTTCATGAGGAACTCAGCAGGTCAGGCAGCATCTGCTGCAATGAATAAACCATTGATGTTTCAGACCGAGACCCTTCATTCGGACTGTATCAGAAGGTTGACGATTTCAGAATACAGTCGTGGGGGTAGGGGGAGGAGTGGATTGTGTGACTTCCAGTGAGATGGCGGCACACTGAGACACAGCGACTTCTACATGGCCAACCAAAGGTGTTATTGTCTTTTTAAATGTATTTTTTATGATCACAAAACCCAACTGGACATTGAGAACTTAATGTACGCAGATCTACCCTGTCAAGTTACTCATTGGCAGAGAAACCGAAGGATCTGGTCTTGCTGCCTGTATTAGAGAGGATTTGGTGTTCAAAGGCAGTATGCTTGTGCTGTGTATCAGCGAGTGATTCCTATTCCGATTCACTGTTCTCTTTGCAAATGGGGGGTGTGGACTGCAGGGGGCGCTGTGTGGCCTTACTCATAGGGTGGAGTAGGCCTCAAGCCATGCTGTTGCCTGGTTGCAGCTGCCCTGGAGAGAGGCGTCAGGATCAGTGCACTTCACCAGAGGTGATGTGGTACAGCGATAATGCCAGAGGTGGTGCTGCCTCCAGTCTTTGCTCGGCAGAAGGCAAGCTGTTCAAACGCAGAGTGCTGCAACATTGATGGACTCAGGGACTTGGACTAGGCTTGCCAACTTTCTCACTCCCAAATAAGGGACAAAAGTAGCAGTCAAATACGGGACACTTGTGTTTACCCCGAGAAAGACTACCATGACCATGAGGCCTTGCACGGGCACCTGTGTGCGCATGCTTGACGTGCGAATGTGTGTATGTGCTGATTTTTTTCTACAAATCGGTTTTGGCTTAAACTTCCCAATTCTGTTAAGTGAAGCTACACTGTATATAGTTTATACACTGTATACACTGTATCTACTTTATATAGACTGTGTACTTATCATATCATTCCTGCTTTTACTGTATGTTAGTGTTATTTTAGGTTTTATGTGTTATTTGGTATGATTTGGTAGGTTATTTCCGGGAACGCTCAAAAATTTTTCCCATATAAAGTAATGGTAATTGCTTCTTCACTTTACGCCATTTCGGCATGAAAGGTTTGATTGGAACGCTCTACCTTAGTGGGGGAAATATGGGACAAAGCCGGTCCCGTATGAGACAAGCCAATTTAGCCCAATATACGGGATGTCCCAGCAAATACGGGACCATTGGCAACCCTAACTTGGACTACGTAAGACCATAAAACCTAAAACCATAGGGTGAAGTCAGGTGGAACAATAGTCATAGAGGACTCAATAGTTCGGAGGAAAGATAGGAGATTCTGTGGCAGCAAAAGAGATGCCAGGATAGTGTAAACATGAGGAATTCTGCAGATGCTGGAAATTCAAGCAACACACATCGAATTTGCTGGTGAACGCAGCAGGCCAGGTAGCATCTCTAGGAAGAGGTACAGTTGACGTTTCAGGCCGAGACCCTTCGTCAGGACTAACGGAAGGAAGAGCTAGTGACGAAGGCTCTCGGCCCAAAACATCGACTGTACCTCTTCCTAGAGATGCTGCCTGGCCTGCTGCATTCACCAGCAAATTTGATGTGTGTTGCCAGGATAGTGTGTTGCCTCCCGGGTGCTAGGGTCCAGGATGTCTCTGAGGGGTTGCAGAATAATCTTGAAGGGGAGCGTGAGCAGCCAGAGGTTGTGGTAAATATTAGTACCAATGACTGAGGCAGTAGAGGGGTAGAGGTCCTGTGTAGTGTTTAGGGAGTGAAGAAGGAGGCTGAAGAGCAGGACCTCCAAGGTGGTAATCTCTGGATTACTTCCAGTCCCACAAGCTAGTGAGGGTTCTTGGTTCTTGGTTCTTGATCTTCCAAAATATTCTGCATAGAATTTAAACTGGAGGTGGCGGAGGTGGCAGAACAAGAAGATAGTGCAGATGAATGAGTGGCTGAGGAGATGCTGCAGGGGAGGGGGCACGGTTTCAAGTTCCTGGATCACTGGAACCTTTCCTGGTGTAGGGGTAACCTGTACAAGTGGACAGGTTGCACCCGAACTGGAGGGGAACTAATATCCTGGAAGGCAGGTTTGCCTATGCAATTGGGAGGGATTAAACTAGATTTGCAGGGGGTGGGAACCGAAATGAAGAGGCAGTTGGTGCACAAGTAGAGACAGCTTGTAGGGAGTTTATGAAGAAGGATAAGCAGGTGATAGAGCAAAGATGCACTCAGCCAGGTGGTTTGAGATGTGCCTATTTTAATGCAAGGAGTATCATAAACAAGGCAGATGAACTCAGAGAGTAGATCAATACATGGAAGTACAACACTGTGGCCATTACAGAGACTGGGATGTCTCAGGGCATGCTGACTGTGCCGGACTTTAGATGTTTCAAAAGGACAGGGAGGGAGGCAAAAGAATTGGGGGTGTGACATTGCCGATCAGAGATATTGTCACGGCTGCAGAAAAGGAGGAAGTCATGGAGGGATTGCCTACTGAGTCAGTGTGGACAGAAATCAGAAACAGGAAGGGGTCAATAACTCTAATGGGTGTTTTATAGACCCCCTAACAGTAACAGGGATATTGAGGGGCAGATAGGGAGGTAGAAACTGGAAAGGTGCAAGAATAATAGGGTTGTTGTGATGGGTGATTTTAGCTCTCCTAATATTGATTGGCATCCCCTTAGAGCAAGGGGTTTAGATGGGATGGAGTTTGTTAGGTGTGTTCCGTAAGGTTTCCTGACACAATATGTAGATAAGACAACTAGAGGAGAGGCTGTACTTGATCTGGTATTGGACAATGAACCTAGTCAGGTGTCAGATCTCTCTGTGGGAGAGCATTTTGGAGATAGTGAGCGCAATTCCATCTCCTTTACCATGGCGCTAGAGAGGGATAGGAGCAGACAATTTGAGAAAACAGTTAATTAGAGCAGGGGGAGATATGATGCTATTAGGCAGAAACTTGGGAGTATAAATTGGAAGCAGATGTTCTCCGGGAAATGCACAGCAGAAATGTGGCAAATATTCAGGGAACGTTTGCATGGAGTTCTGCATAGATGTGTTCCATTGAGGCGTGGAAAGGATGGTAAGGTAAAAGAACCATGATGTACAAAGGATGTAGAAAATCTAGTTAAGAAGAAAAGTAAAGCTTACGAAAGTTTCAAGAAACTAAGCATTGCTGGAAAATTACAAGGTTGCCAGAAATGAGTTTAAGAATGAAATTAGGAGATCTAGAAGGGGCCGTGAGAAGGTCTTGTCGAGCAAGATTAAGGAAACCCCTAAGGCATTCTACAAGTATGTGAAGAGCAAGAGGATAAGCTGTGTGAGAAGAGGGCCAATCAGGTGCGATAGTGGAAATGTGTGCACGGAATTGGAGGAGGTAACGGAGGTAATGAATACTTTGCTTCAGTATTCATCAGGGAAAAAGACCTTGGCAATTTTGGGGATGACTTACAGTGGACTGAAATGTTTGAGAATATAGACATTTAGAAAGAGGATGTGCTGGAGTTTTAGAAAAGCATTAAGTTAGATAAGTCACCGGGACCAGACGAGATATACCCCAGGCTATGGTGGGAGGTGAGGGAGGAGATTGCTGAGCCTCTGGCAATGATCTTTGCATCATCAATTGGGATGGGAGAAATACTGAAGGATTGGAGGGTTGTAAATGTTGTTCCCTTGTCAAGAACAGAAGTAGAGATAACCCAGGAAATTATAGACCAGCGTGTCTTACTTCAGTAGTGGGCAAGTTGGTGGTGAAGATTCTGAGAAGCAGGATAAATTTGAAGAGGCATAACCTGATTAGGGGTAGTCAGCATGGCTTTGTCAAGGGCAGGTCATGCCTTACGAGCCCGACTGAATTCTTTGAGGATGTAAAAAAACACATTGATGAAGGTAGAGCAGTGGATGTAGTGTATATGGAGTTCAGTGAGGCATTTGATAAGGTTCCCCATGCAAGGCTCATTCAGAAAGTAATCAAGCATGGGATCCAAGAAGACCTTGCTTTGTGGATCCAGAACTGGCTTGCCCGCAGAAGGCAAAGGGTGGTTGTAGATGGCCTGTATTCTGCATGGAGGTTGATGACCAGTGGTGTTCTACAGGAATCTGTTCTGGGACCCTTCCTCTTTATGATTGTTATAAATGACCTGGATGAAGAAGTAGAAGGGTGGATTAGTAAGTTTGCTGATAACACAAATGTCGGGGTGTTGTGGATAGTCTGAAGGGTTGTCAGAGGTTACAGTGTGGCATCGATAGGCTGCAGAACTGAACTGAGAAGTGGCAGATGGATTTCAACCCAGATAAATGTGGTGGTTCATTTCGGTAGGTCAAATTTGAAGACAGAATATAGTATAATTGGCACTGTTGGCAATGTGGGAGAACAGAGAGATCTTAGGATCCGTGTCAATAGGACACTCAAATTTGCTGCGCAGGTTGACAGTGTTGTTAAGAAGGCATATGGTGTGTTGGCCTTCATCAACCGTGGGATTGAGTTCAAGAGCCGTGAGGTAATGTTACAGCTATATAAGACCTTAGTTAGATCCCATTTGGAGTACTGTGTTCAGTTCTGGTCACCTCACTACAGGAAGGATGTGGATAATATAGAGAGAGTGCAGGGGAGATTTACAAGGATATTGCCTGGATTGGGTAGCATGCTTTATGAAAACAGGTTGAGTGAACTCGGCCTTTTCTCCTTGGAGCGACGGAGGATGAGAGGTGACCTGATAGAGGTGTATAAGATGATGAGAGGCACTGATTGTGTGGCTAGCCAGAGGCTTTTTCCTAGGCATGAAACAAGGGGGCATAGTTTTAAGGTGCTTGGGAGTAGGTACAAGGGGGATGTCAGAGGTAAGTTTTTCAGACAGAGAGTGGTGGGTGCATGAAATGCACTGCCAGCAACTGTGGTAGAGGTGAATACGATAGGGTCTTTTAAGGGACTCTTAGATAGGCACATAGAGTTCAGGAAAATAGAGGGCTATGTGGTAGGGAAATTCTAGACAGTTTCTAGAGAAGGTTACATTGCCGGCACAACATTTTGGGCTGAAGGGCCTGTAATGTGCTGTAGATTCCTATATTCTGTGTTCTATGATCTGAAATATAAGGGCAGAATTAGGCCATTTGGCCCATCGAGTCTGCTCTGTCATTTCATCATGGCTGATCCATTTTCCCTCTCAGCCCCAGTCTCCTGCCTTCTCCCTGTATCCCCTGACTAATCAAGAATCCATCAACCTCTGATTAAATATACATTGAAACTTGGCCTCCACAGCTGCCTCTGGCAAAGAATTCCATAGATTCATCACTCTCTGGCTAAAGAGATTCGTCCTCATTTCCTTTCTAAAAGAACACACCTCTATCCTCTGTCTGTGTCCTCTGGTCTTATATTCTGCCACCATAGAGAGCATGCCTCTCTCCTGGGCAGCTACAAACAGGTGACACCACAGTCTGAGGTCTAGACCTTGCTATGATCAAGACCACTGTATCAAGGCCTTTCACCTTTCAATAGGTTTCAATGAGGTCACCCTTCACTCTTCTGAATTCCAGTGAATACTGCAACAGAACCAACAAACACTCTTCATATGACAATCCATTCAATCCTGGAGTCATTTTCATGAACTTCCTTTGAACCTTCTCCAGTTTCAGCACATCCTTTCTATGATAAGGGGTCCAAAACTGTTCACAATACTCTAAGTGAGGCCTCACCAGTGCTTTATAAAGTCTCAACATTACATCCTTGCTTTTATATTCTTGTCCTCTTGAAATGAATGTTAACATCACATTTGCCTTCCTCACCAGAGACTCAACCTGCAAATGAACCTTTAAGGAACCCTGCACAAGGACTCCCTTTGCATCTCGGTTTTCTGTATTTTCTCTCCAATTAGAAAATAGTCAACCATTTCATTTCTTCCACCAAAGTGCATGACCATGCACTTCCTAACATTGTATCCATCTGCCACTTCTTTGCCCTTTCTCCTAATCTGTCTAAGACTTTCTGTAGCCTCTCTACTTCCTCAAAACTACTTGCCCCTCCACCAATCTTCATATCATTTGCAAACTTTGCAACAAAGCCATCAATTCCGTCATCCAGGTCATTTACGTATGATGTAAAAAGAATCAGTCCCAACACAGACACCTGGGACTGGCAGCCAACCAGAAGGCTCCCTTTAGTCCCACTCTTTGCCTCCTGCCAGTCAGCCGCTGTTTTATCAATGCTAGAATCTTTCCTGCTGTACTACGGGCTCGCAGCTCGTTTAGCAGCCTCACGTGTGGCACCTTGTCAGAGGCCTACAGAAAATCCAAGTATACAATTCTCGACAGAATCAGCCAATTCTCCCTTGTCTATCCTGCTTGTTATTTCTTCAAAGAAATCCAGCAGACTAGTCAGGTAAGATTTTCCCTTGAGGAATCCATGCTGACTGCAGCCTACTTTATCACATGCCGCCAAGTACTCTGAGATTACATCATTAAAAATCGATTCCAACGTCTTTCCAACCACTGAGGTCAAATTAACTAGCCAATAGCTTCCTTTCTTCTTTCTTCCTCCCTTCTTGAAAAGAATGGCATTTGCAGTTTTCCAGTCTTTTGGAACGATTCCAGAATCTAGTGTATCTAGAAAGATCATTACAAAATATCTCCACAATCTCTTCATCCACCACTTTCAGGACGCTGGGGTGTACACCATCTGGTCCAAGTGACTTATCTACCTTCAGATCTTTCAGTTTCCCAAGGAACTTCTTTCTAGTTACGGTAATTTCACACACTTCATGACGCCTGACACCTGGAATTTCCACCAAACTGCTATTGTCTTCCACAGTGAAGACTGATGCAAAATACTTATTCCGTTCAACCACAATTTCGTTGTGCCCCATTACTACTTCTCTAACATTGTTTTCCAGTGTTCCGATATCCACTCTTGCCTCTCTTTTATATATATGTATCTGCAGAAACTTTTGATATCCTGAATATTATTGGCAGACTTACTTTCGTATTCCATCTTTTCCTTCCTAATGACTTTTTTAGTTGCCTTCTGTTGGTTTTTAAAAGCTTCCCAATCCTCTAATTTTCCACTAATCTTTGCTTTCTGATATGCCTTCTCTTTGGCTTTAATGTTGGCTTTGATTGTTGTGACATCCTGCCTTTGGAATATTTCTTCTTTGGGATGTATATATCCCATCCCTTCTGAGTTACTTTCAGGAATTTCAGCCTCTGCTGCTCTGCCTTTACCATGCCAGTGCTCTTTTCCATTTAATTCTGTCCAACTCCTCTCTCACATCTTTGTAATTCCCTTTACTCCACAGTAATGCTGATACATCTGTCTTTAGCTTCTCCTTCTCAAATTTCAAGGTGAATTCCATCATATTATGATCACTTGCCCCTTAGGGTCATTTTACCTTGAGCTCTCTAACCAATTCTTGCTCATTGCACGACACCAAATCCAGAATAGCTGATCCTCTAGTGGGTTCAACCATGAGCTGCTCTAAAAAGCCATTTTGTAGGTACTCTAGAAATTCCCCCTCCTGGAATCCAGCACCAACCTAATTTTCCCAATCTACCTGCATACTGGAATCCCCCTCGACTATTATAACATTGTCCTTTTAACATGCATTTTCTATCTCCCATTGTAATTTGTAGACCACATCCTTACTACTGTTTGGGGGTCTGTATGCAACTCCCATCAGAATCTTTTTATCCTTGAATTTCCTTAGCTCTATCCACAATGATTCAACACCTTCCAACCATATGTCACCTCTTTCTAATAATTCAATTTAATTTTTTTACCAAAAGAGCAATGCCGCACCCTTTGCCTTCCTGCCTGTCCTTTTGATACAATATTTACCCTTGGACATTAAGCTCCCTGCTATAATCTTCCTTCACTCATGATTCAGTGATGCCTGCCAGTCTGTAACTGTGCTGCATTAATCTCTCTAATTCTGTATACTGTGTGCTTTCAAATATAACACCTTCAGTCCCGTATTCACTCTTTTCGATTTTGTCCACCTTTTACATTGTAACTCATCCTGTTGACTTCAATTTTGCCTTATCAACAGCCTCTCCTCACTACGCATTGCCTCTGTTTGCAAACCAGCAATATCATCTGCCAGTTCTACGATACTTAGATTCTAAAATATATATTTTTTGTGTGACTGTATTTTACTGATATCTTATAGGTGCTTGCTGTTTTATATGTGCTCTATGTGCCTTGTGTTGTGTGTGACTATTGGTTTGGCGTTTTGCACCATAGTCCTGGAGTAACGCTGTTTCGTTTGGCTGCATTCATGGGTATTCATGTATGGTTGAATGACAATTAAACTTGAACTTGAGCAAGCTAGAAGGTGATAGGTGAAGCCCGGTGAATGGGAAAGTGAAAAGGTTGGAAAAGAAGGAATCTGAAAGGAGAGGAGAGCACACCATGAGGAAGGGGGAAGAAGGACGGGCACCGTGGTTAGGTGATGGGCAGGTGAGGAAAAGAGGTAAGAGGCCAGAGTGAGGAATAGAAGAAGAGGGAAGGGGGAGGGAAAAGATTGACAGAAGGAGAAATTGATGTTTATGCCATCAGGTCAGAGGCTACCCAGATGCAATATGTGGTATTGCTCCTCTACCCAGAGAGTGGCCTAATCATGGCAGTAGACAAGGCCGTGCACTGACATGTCGGAAAGGGAATGGGGATAGGAGTTAACATAGTTCGCCAACAGGAAATTCTGTGTTTTGCAGATGGAGAGGAGGGCTCGACAAGACAGCCTCCCAATAAGTCACGTTTCCCTGCATTAAAGGAGCTGAACCAGGGAAAATCTCGCATTGGCTCAACATATCATCCAGCAGTAATTATACTAAATAATTTCCTAGATTTCTCTATGTGGGCCTTGCCTTCAGGTTGTAGATTACTTTAATGTACTGGACACATACGTGCAGACAATACGTGGAGCAGGAGAGGGCAACAAAGCTGTTGGTGTAGACAGTTACTGAAGCGAGACGCTCATAAAATATTAAAGGTCCTTAATCTCCTCAGGCAAGCCTTTCAGATGCCCTCTGCGTGTGTCATTAACCACTTTCTTGTCAACTCTCCCCCACAAAAGCAATTAAGCCTATTGGATGTTGCTACTAAACTTGACTGGTAAAGATACTTGGATTTTAATTATAAACTGGCTGGTTATTTATTTTTATTAGGAATGTTCTGTATTCCACTTACTAAGGTCCTAGGGCCTTCCTATCCAATTATGATACAGGACATGAGGCAGCCAATAGGAAGAGGCCTCTCAGCAGTCCTGTATTGACATCTATTCGATTCCTTTCATTGAAGCATGGGATCATAGAATCTACAGAACACTACAGGTCCTTCGGCCCACAATGCTGTGCCGACCAATTAACCTACTCTAGAAGCTGCCTAGAATTACCTTAGCACATAGCCCTCTGTTTTTCTAAGCTCCCTGTACCTACCTAAGAGGCTCATAAAAGACCCTTTTGTATCCGCTTCCACCACCACCACTGCAGGCAGTATATTCCATGCACCCACCAATCTCTGTGTGAAAAACATACCCCTGACATCATCTCGGTACCTATTTCCAAGCACCTTAAAACTATGCCTGCTGATGTTAGCCATTTCTGCCCTGGAAAAAAGCCTCTGACTATCCACATGATCGATGCCTCTCATTATTTTATACACCTCTGTCGTCACCTCTCATCCTCCGTCGCTCCAAGGAGAAAAGGCCAAGTTCACTCAACCTATTCTCATAAGGTACACCCTCCAATCCAGGCAACATCCTTGTAAATCTCCTCTGCACTCTCTCTATAGGATCCACATCCTTCCTGTAGTGAGGTGACCAGAATTGAATACAGTACTCCAACTAGTGTCTGACTAAGGTCTTATATATCTGTAACATTACCTCACGGCTCTTGAACTTTCATAAACAATAGAACAGTTCAGCACAGGAACAGACCCTTTGGCCCAGAATGTTGTGCCAGACCAATTAAACTGTTCTCTTATGCCTACACAATGTCCATATCCTTCCATTTTCCTCTGATTCACGTGTCTATAAAATATCTTTTAGAAGTCCCTAATATTTCTGTCTCTACAATGATCCCAGGCAGCACATTGGTCCCCTCTGTAAAAATCTTGTCCTTCACAGCTCCTTTGAAATGCATGTCCTCTTTCATATTCCTTCAATCGGCACCGTCATTATGTGTCATCTCGTATGACATCATCATTATGTGCCGTGTCAATATGAAGTGAGTGAGCATGGTCTTGAACACAAAACAGGAGAGAACAGAAATTAAACACCACAGGCAACAAGGTAAACTTTAGACAGGGAGAGTGAAAGCTCAGGCAACTGGTTGAGGCCGGCTGGTTCAATGAGTGAACGAGGGTGATAGGTGCGAACTGGGGTTAAAAGGCTGCAGGCGATGAGTTTGGAATGAGTGGCAGGCGAATGAGCAACCCTATTGGCTGGGAGGGAACTGGAGGTACCTGCATGTGTAGGCTGGCAGGTAGCAGGATCAGACCCGTGTGAGCAAGGTGCCTGACATCATAGCTCCACAACCTGGCTGTCATCTGAAAGTGCCTTTAGCCAAGAGTTCCTTCCCTCAGACAGATGTTTTTCTCTCTCCCGCTGTGCTTGATCAGCCCCCATGATCATCTTCTAGAACACAGAATACAGAATGGTATCACACAGGAACAGACCCTTCAGCCCATTTGCTCTGTGCCGAGCATGATGCCAAATTAGGCTATTTTTGTATTTTGATGTTTTCATCCAAGGTTCTTTTGGAAATCAGGAAAGAGGCACAAAATTGTTGCTTGACAATTGTTTTATAAAGTGTTAATAGAACAAAATTAGAGTTGAAAATGGACAGTGGTGGAGGTCTACTAATTGAAGAAAGGATGAGTCAAAAGCTAACAAGCTAAGATGGTGCTGGCCTTGTGGTGCAGTTCTTTAATACCCATAGATAAGGAAAATTCCTTTCAAATTTTTGGGTCAGAGTTAACCAATGAGATGCCATCTATTCAAATAATGGAGCACCAAGAGAAGCTTCCAGAATTAGACCAATATAGCCACTAGGGGACACATTGAACAATTGCATATACACGCTATGATCACTAGGAGACATACTAGGCAATTCAGACAAAATGCTGGACTCCCAATGAAGGATCTCAACCCAAAACGTTGACTGTTCATTCTTTTCGATGCGTGTTGCCTGGCCTGCTGAGTTCCTCCAGCATCTTGTGTGTGCTGCTTGGATTTCCAGCATCTGCAAATTTTCTTTTGTTTGTGATACCAGGCAATTCCTTGTATATCTGAACTACAAGCAGACAATAAATTGTAAAGTGCAAATAAAATAACAATTAACCGTCTAATCGAAGAATTAAGCAGTCGGATCTAACATCAAATTTCTTCTACCTGTTCATGATCCATATGGCCTCTATTACCTGCATACTCAGTCAGTGCGGTAGCATGCCGGTTAGTGTAACACTATTGTAGCGTCAATAATCTCGATTCAATCCCGCTGCTGTCTGCAATGTCTTCCCCTTGACTGTACGGTTTCCTCCAGGTGTCCTCGTTTCCTCCCACACTCCAAAGATGCGAGGGTGAGACTGGGTGGTTCTGTAACTGTGTTATATCTCTAAATAAATATAATAAAAATAAAAGAATAAAATATTCTTGTGTCTAAAAGTCTCTTAAATGCCTCTGTCATATCTCCTTCCATCACCACTCCTGGCAGCATGTTTCAGACACCCGCCACTCTCTGTCTAAAAAATTTGTTCTGCACATCCTCTTTAAACTTTCCCACTCTCATCTTAAATGCATGTCCTCTAACGTATGATATTTCTACACTGGGAAAAAGACTCTGGCGAGATACTGTATCTATGTCTCTCATAAATATGTAAATCTCTATCAGTTGTCCACTCAGTCTCTGACTCCCCAGAGAAAACACCTCAAGTTTGTCCCCTCTCTTCATAGCACACACCCTGTAGTCCAGCCAGCATCCTGGTGAACGTCCTCTGCACTCTCTCCACAGTCTCCAACTCCTTAGCAGAATGGCCCAAGCAGAACTGCACACATTGCATGTCTCAGATTCGCCTTCGGTGAGAGAATAACAATGTTGTTTCATTTCCTCAGATCTGGTTTGCTGTTGCTACTCTCAACTACCTCCTGCTGGATCAGACAGTTTAATCCTTAGATTGAATTGTTTAATTGTTACTTTCTTTACAGTTTAACAATTAATTATCTGCTTGTTTTGTAAGTAGTTCTAATATGCATATAGCAGTATAATGTGCCCCTAGTGGTCATAATATGTTTTCTTTTGTATTTGCACAGTTTCTCTATTTTTGTGCCTTGGTTGTTTGTCAGTCTTTCTGTATAATTTTTCATTGATTCTGTCGTATTTTCTTGTACCTACTGTGAAGCCTGCGGAAAAATGAATCTCATGGTTGTATATGATTACCCTAATTTAGTCAGCTCCATCTTGGTCACTAGCCTACCAAGTGTCCAGGACATCTTCAATGAGCAGTGTCTCAGAAAGGCAGCGTCCATTATTAAGGACCCCCAGCACCCAGGGCATGCCCTTTTCTCACTGTTACCATCAGGTAGGAGGTACAGAAGCCTGAAGACACCCACTCAGTGATTCAGGAACAGCTTCTTCCCCTCTGCCATCCGATTCCTAGATGGACATTGAAGCCTTGGATACTACCTCACTTTTTTAATATATAGTATTTCTGTTTTTACATGATTTTTAATCTATTCAATACACGTATACTGTAACTTATTTATTTATTTATCATTATTATTTGATTTTGGTTTTTTCCTTCTATATTATGTATTGCATAGAACTGCTGCTGCTAAGTTAACAAATTTCACATCACATGCCGGTGATAATAAACCTGATTCTGATTCTGATTATGCACTTTGATAATAAACTCTTTTCCACTAGACTTGGACTTGATTTGAAGAAAGATATTGGGAATGTTGGATTCTAATGTTTTCATCCAAAGTTCTGTCAGAAGTCGGGAAAGAGGCACAAGACGTTTTGCTTCATGATTTTTTTTTAAGCATTGATAGAAGAGAACAGAAGCAGGAGCGAGTAGCAAAAGGCTTAAGGACAAAGAGACAAAGATGCTAAGGTTAGGAAAAAGGTATTGACTTACGGTCAGCTATTTTTGTACCCACAGATAAGCGAATGGGTGGTGGGGTATCTTAGGTATTTATATTTATTGTGCTTTTATTATTATTGTGTTTGTTATCTTAGTATGTTTTTTTGTGCTGCATCAGCTTCAGAGTGATAATTATTTAGTTCTCCTTTAAACTTCTGTATTGGAAATAACATTACAAAATCTTGAATCTTGACATGAAAATCTTTACCAAGACTCAACAAGCTGCAAGCTCTGTTTTTAACCTCCTGTTATCGAGGCTATTGCAGGTACCATGCTTTGTGGACACAAAGATCTCGGACTTTGGAAAATGCTGTGAAAGCTGTGAAAATAAATTATGAACATAGTCATAGTCATGGTCATAGTCATACTTTACTGATCCCGGGGGAAATTGGTTTTCGTTACAGTTGCCCCATAAATAATAAATAGTAATAGAACCATAAATAGTTAAATAGTAATATGTAAATTATGCCAGTAAATTATGAAATAAGTCCAGGACCAGCCTATTGGCTCAGGGTGTCTGACCCTCCAAGGGAGGAGTTGTAAAGTTTGATGGCCACAGGCAGGAATGACTTCCTATGACGCTCTGTGCTGCATCTCGGTGGAATGAGTCTCTGGCTGAATGTACTCCTGTGCCCACCCAGTACATTATGTAGTGGATGGGAAACATTGACTAAGATGGCATGCAACTTAGACAGCATCGTCTTTTCAGACACCACCGTGAGAGAGTCTAGTTCCATCCCCACAACATCACTGGCCTTACAGATGAGTTTGTTGATTCTGTTGGTGTCTGCTACCCTCAGCCTGCTGCCCCAGCACACAACAGCAAACATGATAGCACTGGCCACCACAGACTCATAGAACATCCTCAGCATCGTCCGGCAGATGTTAAAGGACCTCAGTTTCCTCAGGAAATAGAGACGGCTCTGACCCTTCTTGTAGACAGCCTCAGCGTTCTTTGACCAGTCCAGTTTATGGTCAATTCGTATCCCCAGGTATTTGTAATCCTCCACCGTGTCCACACTGACGCCCTGGATGGAAACAGGGGTCACCGGTACCTTAGCTCTCCTCAGGTCTACCACCAGCTCCTTAATCTTTTTCTTAACTTCTGGCAGTTGAGGTAAATGGTTAAAAAAGAACAGAGCACTTGTTCCCTGCACAAGCTTCCAATCCATCACAGACCTACGTTTCTCTCGGATCTCCTGTTATCATAACTATCCACGGTATTTGCGCCATGGTAGCGTAGCAGTTAGTGTGAGAGTTCAGAGTTCAATTCCGGTATCCTCTTGAAGAGAGATTGTATGTCCTTCCTGTGAGTGTCTGGGTTTCCTCCCACAGTCCAGAGATGAACGGGATGGTAGGTTAATTGGTCATTGTAAATTGTCCTGTGATGAGGCGAGGGTTAAATCGGAGGGTTTCTCGGTGATGGGGCTCAGTGGGCCAGAGGGCCTGTCCTGTGTCGTATCTCTAAAGTAAATAAAAATAAAAATAAATCCAGTTCCTGCTTAAGAGGAAGCTGCATCTAAGTGTGTTTTTTTAATTTCTCTTGAGCCAACAGTCTCGAACATAAGGTTTGGTGTAAATGTTAATTTGTTACCCGAGGCTGGTGTCAGGAACTGATGGAACTTCTCACTCCTATCGTTTGAACCTCACTGTAAGTCAGCTGTTACAACATTCCATCTTCGTGTGACCGACAAGAAAGGTTTGCACGTTGCAGTATCTTCACTATTTCCTGACTGGTTGCATCACGACCTGGTATGGAAACACCAAAGCCGACGAACAGAAAATCCCGCAAAAAGCAGTGGATGCAGCCCAGTGCACCACAGGGAAAACCATCTCCTCCACTGAGCATATCTACACGGAGAGCTGCCACGAGAAAGCAGTATCCTTCATCAGGGATGCCTCCTGTCCAGGCCATGCTCTCTTTTAGCTGCTGCCTTTGGGAAGGAGGTACTGGAGCCCTAGGTCCCACACCACCATGTTCAGGAACAGTTATTACTCTTCAACCATCAGACTCCTGAACAAGTGTGGATAGCTTCACTCACCTCACACTGAACCGGTTCTAAAACATATGGACTCACTTCCAAGGATTCTACAACTTAAATTGTCAATATTATTTATTTATTTGTTTACTTAATGATATTATTATAAAGGCAGGTCAGATTAGATTAGATTAGATTATGAGGACATGCTGTCCTCTTTTATTGTCATTTAGCAATGCATGCATTAAGAAATGATACAATATTCCTCCGGTGTGATATCACAGAAACACAGGACAGACCAAGACCGAAAAACTAACAAAAACTACATAATTATAAAATATAGTTACAACCGTGCAACAATACCATAACCTGATGAAGAACAGGCCATGGCACAGTAAAAAAGTTCAAAATCTCTCGAAAGTCCCACATCTCACGCAGACGGGAGAAGGAAGAAAATTCTCCCTGCCATGCCCGACCACAGTCCGACTCTGAGTCATCCGAAAACTTTGAGCTCTGATCAGCCCTCCAACACCAAGTACCGAGCGCCTTCTCTGCCGAGCGCTTCGACCTCAGCCTCGGTCGCCAGCAGCAGGCAAAGCCGGGGATTTGGGGCCTTCCTTCCAGAGATTCTCGATCGCACAGTAGCAGCGGCAGCAAACCGGGCATTTCAGAAATTTCCAGCAATTCTTCTGTGCCTTCTCACGTCTGTCTCCATCAAATCAGGACTGTGCACGGTACCCTATTTAACAAATATGATATTATTTCACCGGAGAGCTGCGCGCGCTGCGTCGTGCCGCCATCTTCTCCTCCCGCCTACTGGTACCAGTTACTAGTATCTTAAAACCAGTCGCTTCAGGCAGTTGGGATACGTCAGCCGTGGTTGGCAGCTCATCAAGGAGAAGGAAAACTCTGATCTCAAACCTCAGCTGCCTTGTGGATATGCCCACTCATGGGGAAGGTTTCAGGAAAAATCCGGAGCTGGAATCCCTAAGTCAATCCTACACTGAGTTCAACACTGACTGGCAACTCGTTCGATGCCACTGGTGCTAAGCTGTATTGGTCACTACCATTCCATTGGGTTCATCAGCTGTGTGGAGAGGGGGAGCCTGCTGCATGGGCAACAGCTTGCTCCCCATATCCAGGCTTGCAGGTCGACAGCACCAACAGCATAGACAGCTATGCATAGTTCGCAATATCCACAGTCAACCCCGACCAGCGGAGGGTCCCTCTATTATACTCTGTTGTTTTACCAACCGCCACAAGTTATTCTGTTGATAATTTATTTTCACAGCATATTCCAAAGTCCGAGAGCTTTGTGTTCATTGGGTACAGTGTCTACAATAACCTCAGTGTCCTTCAAAATTCAAGATACAAGATTGAAGATTGTTTAATGTCATTTCCTGTACCCAAGTGCAAAGGAGAATGAAATAATTGTTACTCTGGATCTGATGAAGCATGAAAAAATATACTAAGATAAAGAACAAAATATAAATGGTGGCATCCGTTAGTCTCACGAGACCATGGATCTGCACCTGGAAAGTCTTGCTTCAGTCTGTGTTAGAGCAGCGTCTGTTGTGGCTGTAGAGTCCCACACGGGAGTGTTAGTCTCGGCTGCATCGACTGCACTTGAAGGCGCTGTCCTCCAGTGTTGTCTTGGTGCTGTTTTTCCGACGAGTGCGCTTTTCTTCAGCAGCAAGCCTCAGCTTCTCTTCTCCTCTTTTTAGACCTCTGCGTAGTCCCAGCCTCCAGTGAGAGCAATCGCTTGCAATGTCCTCCCACCTCTCGACATTCATTTTCATGTCTCTCTTGCAAACGTCTTTGAAACGAGGATGGGGCCGCCCTTGTGCTCTCTTGCCGGAGGCCAGTTCCCCGTACAGCAGGTCTTTCGGGATCCTCCTGTCTGACACGCGGTGTACGTGGCCCAGCCAGCGGAGACGGCGTTGTTGGAGCAGGGTGAAGAGGCTGGGTATCTGGGCGCGGGCCAGGACCTCATTGTTGGTGACTCGGTCAGTCCACGTGATGTCCAGGATGTGTCTCAGGCTGCGAAGGTGGAAGGCGTTGAGACGCTGCTCTTGTCTGGAGTAGAGGCTCCAGGTCTCACTGCCGTAAAGCAGTGTGCTGAGGATGCAGGCCCTGTAGACTGCAACTTTGGTGTGCGTCGTCAGCTTTCTGTTCTCCCAGCCTGTCAGCCTGGCGAACGTTGAGGCTGCTCGTCCGATCCATCTGTTGATCTCGAGGCCTAGGGAGAGGCTGTCCGTGATGGTGGAGCCAAGGTATGTAAACTCGTGAACTATCTCCAGTTCGTAGTTGTTGATGGTAATGGCAGGGGGGTGCTCAACGCCTTGGCCCAACTCGTTGGTTTTCTTCAGGCTGATGGTCAAGCTGAAGTCCTGGCAGGCTCTTGAGAAGCTGTCCACGAGGCGTTGCAGTTGCTCTTCAGAGTGTGTTGCCAGTGCCGCGTCGTCTGCAAACAACATGTCCCTGATGAGTACTTCACGAACCTTGGTTTTCGTCCTCAGCCGGGACAGACTGAACAGCCTCCCGTCCGATCTGGTGTGGAGGTAGACACCATCAATTGATGATCCAAAGGCGTGCTTCAGCATGACTGCGAAGAAGATGCCAAACAGGGTGGGGGCAAGCACACAGCCCTGCTTCACACTGCTGCGGATGTTGAAGGCCTCCGAAGAAGAGCCGTTGAACTGAACGACGTCCTTCATGTCTGTGTGGAATGACTGAACTATCCTGAGGAGCCTCGGGGGACAACCAATCCTGGCAAGGATTTTGTACAGGCCGTCTCTGCTCACAAGGTCGAAGGCCTTCGTAAGGTCAATGAAACAGATGTAGAGTGGTTGTCTTTGCTCTCTGCATTTCTCTTGTAGCTGTCGAAGGGAAAAGATCATGTCGATTGTGGAGTGTTCCGACCTGAAACCGCACTGCGACTCGAGATATACCCTTTCAGCTATTTTCTGCAGTCTGTTCAGGACCACGCGGTCCTGATAATAATATTAAATATTAATATAAATATATGATACCTTATAAACATAGATTGCTTGTAGGTCAATAAAGTGACACTAGGCATCCTTTGATTAGCCGAGGGTTAAATTTGTGGTTTGATTAGGCTAGGGTTAAATCTGTGGTTTGATCAGGCTGGGGTTAAATCTGTGGTTTGATCAGGCTGGGGTTAAATCTGTGGTTTGATCAGGCTAGGGTTAAATCTGTGGTTTGATCAGGCTGGGGTTAAATCTGTGGTTTGATCAGACGAGGGTTAAATCTGTGGTTTGATCAGGCTGGGGTTAAATCTGTGGTTTGATCAGGCTAGGGTTAAATCTGTGGTTTGATTAGGCTGGGGTTAAATCTGTGATTTGATCAGGCTAGGGTTAAATCTGTGGTTTGATTAGGCTGGGGTTAAATCTGTGGTTTGATTAGTCTAGGGTTAAATCTAATTTTTAAGCTCACCAGTGGGAGGTGGTGCTTTAGCACTGCCGGCCCACCACCTCAAGGGAGTCTTGATCATAAGTGGGCCGAAACTCCTGAAGACAGGTGGCAGATCAACTGATAATCCCACTGGTGATAGCACAGGACAGTTAACATCTTAGTCCACGTGTATTTTGTAACTTTTTTGTTCTGGACACCAGTGACTGCCAGGAATAGTCTAGTTGGCAACCGGGAATAGTCCGGTGACAGCGTGGAGAGACAGTGGACAGCCAGGAAAGACTGGCACCGGGGGTGTCAGGATTGGCAGTCCGGGCACCAGCTCAGAAGAGCACCCACCTCTTGAAGCTTCTAGTTTACATGGAGAAACATACCCTCAGGGTCCTCCGAGAGGGAGGGAGAATGATGGACTCAATCGGACAGATACAGTTAATTACAGGGAACAACTACGACCAAGAGCTAGGATAAGAGGCTCTGAGTGTCCAGTGTGTTGGTGTGGGAGAGCGTTTTCCAGCATTAAAGGTTTACGAGACCACCAAGCAAAGTTGAGGTGCTATTCCATCCCAGTGGATGAAGATGAGATTACTTCATCAAGCACAGATGATGTGGTCTTTTCAACCACTGATTCACAAGCCACAGTGATTCGCTCTGGAGAGCGTCATCATACTCCAGGTCAGACGAGAGATAACCTAGGTCAGGTTTCAGACCACAGTACCCAGGTAGATCCTCCGCATGATGGTGGTGGTGTGGAGGTAGAGAAGAAGAGGAAGGTCAGGTGGCCAGCAATGGCAGATGAGAAGGCTTGGCGTGTATTTGATGAGGATATCAGTATGATGTTGGAGAACACGCTCAGGGGAACATCAAAGAGAAAGTTGGAAGTGATGGGCGATATGATTTATGATGTTGGAAAGTACAGGTTTGGTTTGGTTGAGTTGTAGAAAGCAAAGCCTACACAGCAACCAGTAGGTGCCGGAAGGGATTAGTAGGTTGAGGAGAGAGCTTAGATTGTTGAGACAGAGGTGGAAGGTAGCAAGTGAGGGTGACAAGCCAGGGCTTGCTAATCTTCGAGAGCATTTTTGTATAAAGTTAGCATCACTCCATCGTGCAGAGTCACAAGGTAAAAAGAGAAAGAAGAGAGAGAAGGCAAGAAAGTCATTCTTTGAGAACCCTCACGAGTTCACAAAGAAACTGTTTGAACAAAGTAAGAGCGGGCAGCTTAACATCTCTCAACAAGAACTTGAGGATCACCTGGCAAGCACTTACTCTAACGAACAGTGGGAGGCTCCTTTGCTTGACATTTCAGGGCTTGTGAAGCCTACCAAGCCGGGAGTGAAGTTCGATCTGTCAGAACCCAAACCGGCAGAAGTCGAACGGTTCATCAGAAAGGCAAAGTCAGGCTCAGTGCCAGGACCTAAGGTGCCGTGAAAGGTGTTCAAGAAGTGTGCAGAGCTGAGGAAATACTTGTGGAGATTGTTAAAGCTGGTGTGGAGACAAGGTGTTGTTCCTTTGTCATGGAGTGAGGCTGAAGAAGTATACAACCCAAAGGAAGAGAATTCTTCTACATTGAATCAGTTCCGACCAAATTCACTCCTGAATGTAGGGGGGAAGATTATATTTGGCATTCTAGCAGAAAGAATATCTTCATTTGTGATAGAGAATGGATTAGTAAATACATCTGTGCAGAAGGCAGGAATACCAGGCTTCCCAGGATGCCTTGAACATCCTAGTATGATATGGCATACCATCCAGGAGTCAAAAAGGTTGAGAAGAAATCTGGCTGTAGTTTGGATTGATCTGGCAAATGCGTATGGCTCTGTTCCCCATGTCCTGATTGAGTTTATGATGGAATTCCTATGGATTCCTGCTAAGGTGAGGAACTTTGTTATGCAGTACTACAACGAATTCAGGATGAGGTTTTCCACTCAGCAGTTTACAACTAGGTGGCAGAGCTTGGATGTTGGAATCCCAATGGGATGTGCGATTTCACTCATCCTTTTTGTGTTAGCCATGGAGGTCATTGTGAGGGCTGCAGAATCAGTGGGACCAGGTGTCGCATTTGATGGCAGAGGGGAGTTACCACCAATCCGAGCATTCATGGACGATCTCACCCTTTTGGGTCCCAGCACGGAGGCAGTGGAAACTGTTCTATCTAGATTCGAGGAGCTAATGGATTGGGGAAGGACGAAGTTCAAGACCAAGAAGTCAAGGAGCCTTGTTCTTAGGAGAGGAAAGCTGATTGACTTTCATTTCACCCTTTGTGGAGAGGAGATTCCATTCATTCAGGACCAACCAGTGAAGAGCATCGGGTGATGGTACACAGAGGAGCTGAGAGACACCAAGAGGGTTCAAGAGACAGGGGAACAGATCAGCAGAGGTCTGATGTCTGTTGACAAGTGTGGCTTGCCTGGCAAGTTGAAGTTGTGGTGCTTGCAGTACGGACTGATGCCACGGATAATGTGGCCACTAACTGTCTATGAAGTGGCAATGTCCCACATTGAGGCAATGGAACGGAAGATCAACAAGTATGTGAAGAAGTGGCTTGGAGTACCGAGCAGCCTCACCAATGTTGCAATCCACAGTAGCCAGACAAAGCTTACCATTCCAGTGCAATTCCTTGTTGAAGAGGTCAAAGTAGCCAAGGTAAAATCATTCTTGATGCTTTGGGACTCAAAAGACCCTATCATCAAGAACACCCAGCCGGATGTGAGATCAGGCAGGAAGTGGTCAGCCCGTGTAGCAGCTGATGAGGCAGAGTCCAGATTGAAGCACAAGGAGACGGTTGGGGCTATCCAGCTAGGCCGCCAGGGACTTGGATGGACAACCTACAGATGGTAGTCATCTTCTACAGGTAAGGAGTACCGTGAGCTTGTAACACAAGAAATACGAGAGGTAGAAGAGGAGAAGACGTTAACTAAAACAGCTGGCCTGGCCAAACAAGGGGCTTGGACCCGGTGGGAAAGTGTTGAACAACGACATCTATTTTGGAATGTTCTGCGGCAGATGGAACTGCTCCGCATTTCTTTTCTATGCAGAGCAGCGTACGATCTGCTCCCAACACCTGCCAACCTCAGCACCTGGTATGAAGATAAGACAGACAGGTGTGCTGCTTGTGGCGAAAAGGGAACACTTCAACATATTTTGAGTGCATGCAGAGTCAATCTTTCCAGCGGCATGTACACTTGGAGACATAACAACGTTCTCAAAGTTGTAAAAGAAGCGGTTGAGCAGAGAGTACTGCAGCACAACTTATCTCATTCCCCATGCTGCACAGAACATCGCATATCGTTTGGAAAGAAGGCTCCAAGTCAAGGGTGTACAGCGCAGGCTCACGATCAAGCAAACTTTCTTCAGCCAATGATTGGTGTGTCAAAGCTGAACTGACGGGAAAGGCAGTTTCCCGGAGCAAATACCTTTCACCACATTGCGTCCAGATATAATTGTATGGTCTGATACCAGTAGAGAAGTGGTTATTGGTGAACTCACAGTCCCCTGGGAAGACAACATCGATGAAACCCATGAGCGCAAGTTAACCAAGTATGCAGAATTAAGATCAGAGTGCAGAGACAGAGGGTGGAAGGTCTCATGCTATCCATTCGAAGTAGGCTGCCCTGGGTTTATTGCGTTCACTTTCCAGAAGTGGCTGCGTGACCTCGGCTTCACTAGAAGAGAGATCAGGTCAACCAGCAGGGCTGTAGCTGAGGCAGCAGAGAAGGGATCAGCATGGGTGTGGACCAAGTAGGTCCAGAGGGGCAGATAGTCAGACAGTGTATCCGGCTTTCGCAAACCCTTCAGTAGTTGCATAGACACCTGAAGAGTAGACTATCTGTTGGATGGAAGTGACCAACAACTCTGATAAAGGCAGATGCCAAGTTTTTAAGCTCACAGTGGGAGGTGGTGCTTTAGCACTGTTGGCCCACCACCTCGAGGGAGTCTTGATCATAAGCGGGCCGAAACTCCTGAAGACAGGTGGCAGATCAACTGATGATCCCACTGGTGATAGCACAGGACAGTTAACATCTTAGTCCACGTGTATTTTTAATTCTGTGGCTTGATTAGGCTGGGGTTAAATCTGTGGTTTGATCAGGCTGGGGTTAAATCTGTGGTTTGATTAGCCTGGGGTTAAATCTGTGGCTTGATCAGGCTAGGGTTAAATCTGTGGTTTGATCAGGCTGGGATTAAATCTGTGGTTTGATCAGGCTGGGGTTAAATCTGTGGTTTGATCAGGCTAGGGTTAAATCTGTGGTTTGATCAGGCTAGTGTTAAATCTGTGGTTTGATCAGGCTGGGGTTAAATCTGTGGTTTGATCAGGCTGGGGTTAAGTCTGTGGTTTGATCAGTCTGGGGTTAATTCTGTGGTTTGATCAGGCTGGGGTTAAATCTGTGGTTTGATCAGGCTGGGGTTAAATCTGTGGTTTGATCAGGCTGGGGTTAATTCTGTGGTTTGATCAGGCTGGGGTTAAAATTGTGGTTTGTTGGGTCGTGTGGCTCAGTGGACCGGACAGGCTTCTTCCATGGTATATCTCTAAATTCAAGATTCAAGGTTGTTTAATGTCATTTCCAATACACAAATGTAAAGAAGAACAAAGTAATTGTTACTCCAGATTTGATGCAGCACAGAAAAATCAGTAAAGATACAGAACACAATAATAATCAAAACACAATGAATAGAAGTACAATTGAGCATGTGAGGCAAAGCATGTCCTCTCCTGTCAGTGCTGCCCTCCTGTGTTTGAGTGTTGGAATGACAGGCTTAAGTCTGCACGCCGCCGGGAGACTGTTTCATCAATTGCCAGGCATCATTGCTCAGGGTCTTGGGTATGTATGGGGTTTATTTGAGTGAATACGCTTCTTTTCTTGCTATTTTGAATTACGTTATTGTTTGCTTGCTATTTGAATATTTTGCACCTTGGCCCCACAGGAAGTCTATCTCGTTCAGCTGATTCTATGCACAAACAAGAGAAAATCTGCAGATGTTGGATATCCGAGCAATACACACAAAATGCTGGAGGAATTCAACAGGCCAGGCGGCATTTATGGAAAACAGTATAATCGACGTTTCAGGCCAAGGTCCTTCAGCAGTCCTGCAGAAGCATTTACAGCAATCCTGCTGAAAAGTCTTGGCCCGAAAGTCGACTGTATTCTTTTCCATAGATGCTGCCTGGGCAGCTGACTTCCTCCAGAATTTTGTGTGCATTGTTCAGTTGTATCTATGTATGGTTTGAATGATAATTAAATGATTTGATTTTGATTTGGTTTGATAAGATACCTTATGTAGATAGGTTGATTGTATGTCTATTAAATGACTAAATAAATAAATACCAAATCTCCTCAAACTCCTAATGTAATATCATCTCTGGTGTGCCTTCTTTGTGTAAGGGGGTTTCGACTTTTATGTTACTGCAGAGGCTAATTAAAATGGCGTCTTTGTTATGTTAATCTGGGGAATGCGGCTTTGTTGTGTTAAACGCTGAGAAAGTTTGCGCTAGCAGCTTGTTTTGGTTAAGAGTGTGATAAGAGAGTACTATTAACCAATTAGGATAGTTATTATGGTTTTGGTTTATTTGAAGATACTGTATGCGTGGGGTTTTGGGGCAGAAGGCGGGAGGGTGAGACAGAGGATGGACGAGGTTCTGTGATGTCCGCTAACGGGGTCAGACCCCAAAGAGGGCGTTCAGCGAGGAGACGGAGACGGACTCGTGTGGAGCGTCTGGTCGACCACCGTTGTTGGTCCCAGGCGGCCGGTCGAGGTGGTCCGAGGGGTCACAGGGTGAAGGAGAAGGTCCTTGAGCTCCAACTGTTTTGTGCACGAAGAGATTGAACTTTGATAAGTGTGGCGCCTATTATTTTCCTTTTATATTTTATTCTCTTTTAATTATATAGTTCCAGTAATATCTATAAACTGTATATCATTTAATTGCATCTGGTGTATTCTCTGTTATTTGGGCGGGGTGGGGTACCTCACACAGCATCCACACAAACTATTACCCAGTTTGGCGGGGCCGAGGCTGTTTCCCTAGACAACAGCGAGCCGAGCGACCCTGAGGGTGGCCAGAGGGGGGCTACATTTGTAAGTGCATCAGTAGGTTGTGCCCACAAGTGGACCATCCCTCTGCACCTCTACATTGTTCCCTTCCACCATGTCTGGGACTGGCTTAGATAACATGGACTAGATGGGCCAAAGAGCCTGTTTCTGTACAGCATGACTCAATAACTGCTGAACCAGGGTAGGCTTTGATAGATTTCATTGACCTTTGCAGTCTTCTGACCTCAGGTGTCAGGATTTAACAGCCGTGTAAGGCAGAGGAAGATTTGATTGTGGGGATTAAACGGACCTAGTGGATGATTGGACTTTGCAATGCTTAGCTTCATACACGATGAAGGATCTTCGTCTGAAACGTCAGCTCAGAATCAGAATCAGGTTTATTATCACCGGCACGTGACATGAAATTTGTTAACTTAGCAGCAGCAGTTCAATGCAATACATAATTTAGCAGGGAGAGAAAATAGTAATAATAAATAAAATAAAACATAACAAATAAACAAGTAAATCAATTATGCATATTGAATAGATTATTTAAAAATGTGCAAAAACAGAAATACTGTATATTAAAGAGTGAGGTAGTGTCCAAAGCTTCAATGTCTATTTTGGAATCGGATGGCAGAGGGGAAGAAGCTGTTCCTGAATCGCTGAGTGTGTGCCTTCAGGCTTCTGTATCTCCTACCTGATGGTAACAGTGAGAAAAGGGCATGCCCTGGGTGCTGGATGTCTGTTTATTACTCTCCTTAGATGCTACCTGATCTGCTGAGTTCCTCCAGCATTCTGTATGTGTTAATCTGTAATTTCTCCTCAGAGTCTTGAACAGAGTGTGCACTATTGAACTTACTTAAGCCCATCAGGGGCAGCTCACCAGAGTCCTCTATCCTGGGCCAGGGCCAGACTTTTAAATTATCCCCAGGTGTAGGCCATCTTCATTGGTACTCTTCTGTATGAGACCACTGGATGAGGATTCTGGAGCTCCTGCTGCTGTTTCTGTGGCTGTGGGTTTTTATGGGATGGAGTTCCTGGCCCCTTGCCCAGCCTTCCTCCTCGTGCAGCCGGGCGTGCAACCGTCAATGGCAGAGTTGCACTTTTGAAAGTCATTGTCATGTTGCTGTTCATCTCAGTAGACCTGAATTTTCATGGTCTTTGAGTCCTGACATATCTGGATCCCTGAGGAGAATGACATTGAGAGCTGGATGAATTACTGAAGGACTTTGTCATTGTAAAAGTGAAAAGAATTGTAGAATTGTGATTCTGAAATGTCTTTGTACTTTATATTTTATACTTTATTGTCATCAAACAATTGATACTAGAGCGTACAATCATCACAGCGATATTTGATTCTGCTCTTTGTGCTCCCTGGAGTACAAATCAATAGTAAATATTAAAAATTTAAATTATAAATCATAAGTAGAAAATAGAAAAGGGGAAGTAAGGTAGTGCAAAAAAACTGAGAGGCAGGTCCGGATATTTGGAGGGTACGGCCCAGGTCTGGGTCAGGATCCGTTCAGCTGTCTTATCACAGTTGGAAAGAAGCTGTTCCCAAATCTGGCCATACAAGTCTTCAAGCTCCTGAACCTTCTCCCCGGAGGGAAGAGGGACGAAAAGTGTGTTGGCTGGGTGGGTCGTGTCCTTGATTATCCTGGCAGCACTGGTCCAACAGCATGCGGTGTAAACTGAGTCCAAGAATGGAAGATTGGTTTGTGTGATGTGCTGCGCCGTGTTCACGATCTTCTGCAGCTTCTTCCGGACTTGGACAGGACAACTTCCATACCAGGTTGTGATGCACCCTAGAAGAATGCTTTCTACAGTGCATCTATAAAAATTAGTGAGGGTTTTAGAGGACAGGCCAAATTTCCTTAGCTTCCTCAAGAAGTAAAGGCGCTTGGGGGCCTTCTTGGCAGTGGACTCTGCTTGGTTGGACCAAGTCAGGTCATTTGTGACATTGACCCCAAGGAACTTAAAGCTTTTGACCTGTTCCACTTGCGCACCACAGATGTAAATGGGGTTGTGCGGTCCGCTACTCCTTCTGAAGTCAACAACCAATTCCTTCGTCTTGCTGATGTTGAGGGATAGGTTATTGTCTTCGCACTATACCACCAGGTTCTTAATTTAGATTGGAGAATTTCAAGATCAATCATTGAAGCAGGCAGGATGACTGTATGAAGATTATTACTTATGATAATGTGTTTAACTGGATCAGCAAATTTGCGGACCAAACCAAGATTTGGGATGTAGTGGACAGCAAGGAAGACGTCATGGCGTGCAGCAATATCCAGACCAGCTGGAAAAATGGCAGAAGGAATTTAATGCAGACAAGTGCGAGTGTTGCACTTCGATAGAACCAACAAGGGAGGTCTTACACAGTGAACAGTAGGACACTGAGGAGTGCGGTAGAACAAAGAGAAATGGAAATACAGATCCATAATTCATTGAAAGATACTTCACAGATAGATAGGATTCTAAAGAAAGCTTTTGGCACATTGGCCTTCATAAGTCAATGTATTGAGTACAGGAGATGGATGTTATATTGAAGTTGTATAAGACATTGGTTAGTCCTAATTTGGAATATTGTATGCATTTTTCATCACCCATGTATAGGAAAGATGAAAACAAGGTTGAAAGAGTACAGGGAAAATTTACAAAGGTGTTGCCGGGTCTGGAGGGCCTGAGTTATAAGGAAACATTGAATAGGTTAGGACTTTATTCCTTGGAATATCAAAGATTGAGAGGAGATATCAGTCTTTCAAAATTATGAAGGGTATAGCTAGGGTAAATGCAAGCTGGCTTTTTCCTTTGAGGTTGGGTGGGAGGTCATGGGTTAAGGGTGAAAGGTGAAATGTTTAAGGGGAACATGAGGGGAACCTCTTCACTCAGAGGGTAGTGAGAGTGTGGGATGAGTTGCCTCAACCACAAGGCTTTTGAACCAGTGGGGATAAGCTCACTCAATGTCTACTGCCCCATCACTGAAATGTTCCCACAACCTCACTTTCAAGGACTCCTCATCGCAGATTGCTGATATTTATTGCTGATTTATTGATTTATTATTATTATTATTATTTTCTTCTTTTTCTATTTGCACATTCGTGTTTGTCCATCTTGTTTTGTGTGGTTTTTCATTGATTCATTGAATTAGGTAAGATAGACTGGCAAATGACACTTAAAGGATTGACGGTGGATATGCAATGGCAAGCATTTAAAGATCGCATGGATGAACTACAACAATTGTTCATCCCAATTTAGCAAAAGAATAAATCAAGGAAGGTAGTGCACCCATGGCTGACAAGGGAAATTAGGGATAGTATCAATTCCAAAGAAGAAGCATACAAATTAGCCAGAAAAAGTGGCTCACCTGAGGACTAGGAGAAATTCAGAGTTCAACAGAGGAGGACAAAGGGCTTAAGTAGGAAGGGGAAAAAAGATTATGAGAGAAAACTGGCAGGGAACATAAAAACTGACTGTAAAAGCTTTTATAGATATGTGAAAAGAAAAAGATTGGTTAAGACAAATGTAGGTCCCTTACAGACAGAAACAGGTGAATTGATTATGGGGAGCAAGGACATGGCAGACCAATTGAATAATTACTTTGGTTCTCTCTTCACTAAGGAGGACATAAATAATCTTCCAGAAATAGTAGGGGACAGAGGGTCCAGTGAGATGGAGGAACTGAGGGAAATACATGTTAGTAGGGAAGTGGTGTTGGGTAAATTGAAGGCATTAAAGGCAGATAAATCCCTAGGGCCAGATGGTCTGCATCCCAGAGTGCTTAAGGAAGTAGCCCAAGAAATAGTGGATGCATTAGTGATAATTTTTCAAAACTCTTTAGATTCTGGACTAGTTCCTGAGGATTGGAGGGTGGCTAATGTAACCCCACTTTTTAAAAAAGGAGGGAGAGAGAAACTAGGGAATTATAGACTGGTTAGCCTAACATCGGTGGTGGAGAAACTGCTAGAGTCAGTTATCAAAGATGTGATAACAGCACATTTGGAAAGCAGTGAAATCATCGGACAAAGTCAGCATGGATTTGTGAAAGGAAAATCATGTCTGACGAATCTCATAGAATTTTTTGAGGATGTAACTAGTAGAGTGGATAGGGGAGAACCAGTGGATGTGGTATATTTGGATTTTCAAAAGGCTTTTGACAAGGTCCCACACAGGAGATTAGTGTGCAAACTTAAAGCACACGGTATTGGGGGTAAGGTATTCATGTGGATAGAGAATTGGTTGGCAGACAGGAAGCAAAGAGTGGGAATAAATGGGACCTTTTCAGAATGGCAGGCAGTGACTAGTGGGGTAACGCAAGGCTCAGTGCTGGGACCCCAGTTGTTTACAATATATATTAATGACTTGGATGAGGGAATTAAATGCAGCATTTCCAAGTTTGTGGATGACACAAAGCTGGGCGGCAGTGTTAGCTGTGAGGAGGATGCTAAGAGGATGCAGGGTTACTTGGATAGGTTAGGTGAGTGGGCAGATTCATGGCAGATGCAATTTAATGTGGATAAATGTGAAGTTATCCACTTTGGTGGCAAAAACAGGAAAACAGATTATTATCTAACTCGTGGCTGATTAGGAAAAGGGGAGGTGCAACGAGACCTGGGTGTCATTATACACCAGTCATTGAAAGTGGGCATGCAGGTACAGCAGGTGGTGAAAAAGGCGAATGATATGCTGGCATTTATAGCAAGAGGATTCAAGTACAGGAGCAGGGAGGTACTACTGCAGTTGTACAAGGCCTTGGTGAGACCACACCTGGAGTATTGTGTGCAGTTTTGGTCCCCTAATCTGAGGAAAGACATCCTTGCCATGGACGGAGTTCAAAGAAGGTTCACTAGATTGACTCCTGGGATGGCAGGACTTTCATATGATGAAAGACTGGATGAACTAGGCTTATACTCGTTGGAATTTAGAAGATTGAGGGGGGATCTGATTGAAACGTATAAAATCCTAAAGGGATTGGACAGGCTAGATGCAGGAAGATTGTTCCCAATGTTGGGGAAGTCCAGAACAAGGGGTCACAGTTTGAGGATAAAGGGGAAGCCTTTTAGGACCGAGATGAGGAAAAACTTCTTCACACAGAGAGTGGTGAATCTGTGGGATTCTCTGCCACAGGAAACAGTTGAGGCCAGTTCATTGGCTATATTTAAGAGAGAGTTAGATATGGCCCTTGTGGCTAAAGGGATCGGGAGTACGGAGGGAAGGCAGGTACAGGGTTCTGAGTTGGATGATCAGCCATGATCATACTGAATGGCGGTGCAGGCTCGAAGGGCCGAATGGCCTACTCCTGCACCTATTTTCTATGTTTCTATGTTCCTATGTGTTCCTTTGTACTTACTGTGAATGCCTGCAAGAAAATAAATCTCGGGATTGTATTTCACATATATGTGCTTTGATCATAAATTTACTTTGAACTTGGAGAGGTCGGACTGCTACTGGCTCTGGGCACAGACACCACCAAGAGTTCCTTTTGCATCCTGACAACATTGACTATTATCTTTGGAGACAGATGTTGGTGTGATGCTGGAAATCTGCCCTGGGTGGGCCTGATGTGATGCTCTTAAACCAAGCAACAGTAAGATTTTAATCAAACCAAAGCTTCGAAAACAATATTCATTACGTTTGGTGTATAACTATGGTCACTAGGAGGCACAACATCAGAGATATCCACAACAAAGCCACTCTGAGATTTCCTCACTCATTGGGGATCATTATATCGTTTAAAGCAGATATCTGATTATAAACTGATAATCTCACTTAATAAGATCACCCTATCTTCAGCCCATGTGCATATGTTATCCTCAAAATCCTGCATTCTAATTTTATTCAATACTGTATTTTCTTCTTGTGATACTTCATCAAAGGCCTTCAGAACATCCTAATAAAGTGTATCGACTGCTCCACCTCCACCTTCACCTACACTACTGATTCAAAACTTGAAAAAACGCCAACAGATTTGTCCAACCCAGTTTTACTTCCATGGCCCCTCTGTCTAAACCTATTATTGATTTCCAAAGATATTCTTCATAAGACTATAAGCCCTACGAGCAAAATTAGGCCATTTAGCCCATCGAGTCTGATCTGCCATTCCAACATGGCTGATTTACAATCACTCTCAACTCCATTCCTCTGCCTTCTCCCTGTTACTCTTGACGACCTAACTAATCAAGAACTTATCAACCGCTGCTTTAAGTATACCCAATGACTTGGCCTTCACAGCCATCTGTGGGAATGAATTCCATATATTTACTGCCCTCTAGCTAAAACAATTTCACCTCATCATTTTTCTACAGGGACATCCTTCTGGGACTGCATCCTCTGGTCCTAGACACTCCCACTATAGGAAACATCCTCTCAGATTCCACTCTATCTAAGCCTTTCAATATTTGATAAGTTTCAATGAGAACACCCCCCCCACCCCTCATCCTTCTAAACTCTAATGAGCCTGAGATTGGATTAATTTTTAGTCACAATAACTTCACCAACACAGCCACCCTTTCATAATATTGGTGCCCTCTCCCAAGTCATTAAAGTATTCAAAGCCGCACTCTATGGCTACTTTATTAGGTACACCTGTACACCTGCTTGTTAAAGCAAATATAATCAGCCAATTATGTGGCAGCAACTCAATGCTAAAAGCACGCAGACATGGTCGAGAGTTTCAGTTGTCTTTCAAACTAAATATCAGAATGGGGAAGAAAAGTGATTTAAGTGGTTTTGTATGTGGAATGATTGTTGGTACCAGATGGGTGTTTTGAGTATCACAGAAACTGTTGATCTCCTGGGATTTTCATACATAACAGTCTCTGTAGTTTACAGAGAAAGGTGCAAAACACAACAAAAAAATCCAGTGAGCGGCAGTTCTGTGGGTGAAAATGCCTTGTTAATGAGAGAGATCAGAGGAGAATGGCCAGACTGGCTCAAGCTGACAGGAAGGCGACAGTAACTCAGATAACCACACATTAAAACAGTGGTGGGTCAAAGAGTGTCTCTGAATGCACAACACGTCAAGCGTTGAAGTGGGTGGGCTACAGCAGCACGAGACCATGAATGTACACTCAGTAGCCACTTTATTAGATAAAGGAATTGCTAAGAAAGTGGCCAGTGAGTGCATATTCTATATTTCACTTTCTGCAGTGACAGCTCTTCATAAGTGGCAGTAAAGTACTTTGGGACATCTGGATCTTGTGAGAGGCTGCAGAGAGGCCTGAATCTGGCTGTCATTCAATATCTGAGGAAGCTTCTGAACTGATTTAAAACTCTTTATCACATAAATGAAGGTCCAACTTCATTTGTAGGTCATAGTTCCACAGTGAAATGTGACCTAAGGATCATCTTTTCTTAATGAAGTCTGAAGTGTGGCTCCTACAAACATCACATTTGGCACAAGGATCATTTTGTTTTCAAAGGTTAAACAAAATTTTTGCACACCACGGGTAGCCTGGTGCCATGACCTTTGACTCCTGTCACCAAAGAATGTGCATGATATTTTCCGAAAGATTTTCCATTGCCCGCTCTTCCATTACCTCACACCAATCACTGGAGGAACTCAGCAGGCCAGGCAGCATCTATGACAAAAAGTACAGTCAACGCTTTGGTCAGCAGGACAGGAGAAAAAAAGCTGAGGAGTAGATTCGAAAGGTGGGGGAGGGGAGAGAGAAATGCCAGGCGACAAGTGAAACCTGGAGGGGGAGGGATGAAGCAAAGAGCTGGGATGTTCACTGGTGAAAGAGACAGAAGGCCATGAAAGAAAGAAGAAAGGGGGAGGGGGAGGAGCACCAGAGGGAGGCGATGAGCGGATAAGGAGACAAGGAGAGAGGGAAAAGGGGATGGGAAATGGTGAAGTGGCGGGGGAAGCATTAGTGGAAGTTTGAGAAATCGCTGTTTAAGCCATCAGGTTGGAGGCTACCCAAACGGAATGTAAGATGTTGTTCCTCCAACCTCAGTGTGGCCTTATCCCGACAGTGGAGGAAGCCATGGATAGACATATCGGAATGGGAATGGAAAGTGGAATTAAAATGGGTGGCCACTGGGAGATCCTGCTTGTTCTGGTGGACGGAGTGTAGATGCTCAGTGAAGCGGTCTCCCAATCTACATCGGGTCTCACCGATATACAAGACACCACATCGAAAGCGCCGAACACAGTATATGACCCCAACAGACTCACAGGTGTGACACGGGAGGAGAGAGAACAGCGCACCTGCGCGTGCACAGCGCTCCAGTGAAAAATGATATCGTATCTGTTAAATAGGGGCCGTGGACGATCCTGATTTGATGGAGAATGGACGTGAAAGCACAGAGGAATATCTGGAGAAATTTCTGAAACGCTCGTTCACTGCTGTCGTTACTGCATGGTCGGGAATCTTTCGGAAGGTAGGCCTCAAAATCCCCGACCTTGCCTGCTGTTGGCGACTGAGGTTGAGGTCGAATCCTTCGGACAGAGATGGTGTTCAGTACTCGGTGTCGGAGAGCTGATCAGAGCTCGAAGTTTTCGGATGACTCAGAGTCGGACTGTGGTCGGCATGGCAGGGAGAGTTCTTCCTTCTCCCGTCTGCGTGAGATGTGGACTTCTTCATCAAGTTGTGGTATTGTTGCACTGTTGTAACTATATGTTATAATTATGTAGTTTTGTCAGTTTTCTCGGTCTTGGTTTGTCCTGTGTTTTGTGATATCACACCGGAGGAAATATTGTATCATTTCTTAATGCATGCATTACTAAATGACAATAAAAGAGGACTACGTGTCTTCATAATCTAAAGTGTCACCTCACCTGGAAGGACTGTTTGGGGCCCTGAATGGTGGTGAGGGAGGAGGTGTAGGGGCAGGTGAAGCACTTGTTCCGCTTGCAAGGATAAGTGCCAGGAAGGAGATCAGTGAGGAGGGACGAATGGACAAGGGAGTCGTGAAGGGAGCAATCCCTGCGGAAAGCAGAAAGTGGGGAGAGGGAAAGATGTGCTTGGTGGTGGGATCCCATTGGAAATGGCAGAATTTCAGAGAATTATGTGCAGGAGATGGAGTTTGGTGGGGTGGTGGGTGACAACAAGAGGGTTTAACATTCAATCCATAAGCCCCAGACAATGAAGTGGAATTGGAGTTGGGATTGGTATTGATATTGGTATTGGTATTATTGTCACATGTACTGAGGTACAGTAAAGAAATTGTCTTACAGATCAAATTATTACACAGTGCATTGAGGTAGTACAAGGGAAAATGGCAGAATGCAGAATAAAGACTATAAGACCATAAAACATAGGAGCAGAATTAGGCCATTCAGCCTATCAAGTCTATTCTGCCAATCCATCATGGCTGATTTATTATCCCTCTCAACCTGATTCTCCTGCCCTCTCCCTGTAACCTTTGACACCCTGACAAATCAATAAATACACCCAATGACTTGGCCACCACAGCCATCTGTGGCAATGAATTCCACAGATTCACCATCTTGGGCTTAAAGAATTCCTTCTCATCTTTGTTTTAAATAGACATCCATCTATTCTAAGTCTATGCCCTCTCTCCTAGACTGTCCCACTGTAGGAAACACCTCTCCACATCCACTCTGTCTAGTGTATTCAATACTCAATCGGTTTCAATGAGGGTGTATCAGGTAGACAAGAAGGTGCAAGTTCAAACTAGCTTATCATATTACAATTTTGCAGTGATTTCTCACACAATGAGGCTTGGGTATCAGATCACCAGTGGATATTTCTGCCTACAAATCCACAGACAAATAAATAAAGATAAAGATTATGTACATTGAAAGATAGAGTGAAATGAATAACTTTGTGTCAAATGAGATCAGCGAGGATTGTCGTCTCACTTCCACCCCAGCACAGAATGCCCACAAAATACCAGCCCTAACTGTACGTTTTGGAATGTGGAGGAAACTGGAGCACCCGGAGGAAACCCATGAGGTCACGGAGAGAATGTACAAACTCCTTACAGACAGCAGTGGGAATCGAACCCTGATCTCACAATTGGTGCTGTAAAGAGTTTCCCTAACAGCTACACTACTGTGCTGCTTTGCCTAATGGGTGCTTTGAATGTTGGGTTCTTAGCTGCCCTCTAGAATTTCTGATAGGTGTTAACATCATGCCAACAGAGCAATGCCACCCCTGGTTGTTCTGGTACATTAAAAATCACCTCTTTACCTTTACGTCTGGTTTCTATCTGTTAGATAACCCTCTCTTCGTGCCAATAACATTAGCTTCAACATCAGCAATTTTCCTGTTGGAACTTATCCTTTGGTGAAGCACCTTGATCAATCCTTTCTGAAGGTCCAGGTATCTTAATTGTCTCTACTCTGTGCACCTTGGCTCACATACCCCCAAAAAGTTTTAAGTTGATCAGACACAATATTCCCTCATGAAGCCATGCAGTCAGCTCGATGAGATTATAATTTTCCAAATGCGCTGCAAAGGCTTTGTAATTATTGATTTTCCCATTTTCCCAGCAATTGATAAACACCAGAGATTCTGCAGATGCTGGAAATCCAGAACAACACACACAAAACGCTGGAGGAACTCAGCAGCTCAGACAACATCTATGGAGGAAAATAATCTGGTGACGTTTCAGGCCAAGACCCTTCATTGGAATTCATGAATTTCACAACCTATGTCAGTGATAAAAAAACTTGATTCTGATTGTGGTTCTGTAGGACAGAAAGCCTCCTACATTAGTGTGAGTTTAGTCAGACTAGCTGCCCTGATTAATCAGTTATCATTATTCCTGTTTCTGGCCCAGCAATTCGGACACAATTATCTCCAAGATAAGGCGACTTGTTCATTGAGATACAGGTATGGGAGGTGAACCATGAGTTCAGGTCCCATCCAGGGATCATAAAGATTGTGTTTGGTCCTCCGACAGACTCTGACAAATAATTCTGCAGATGCTGGAAACCTGCAATAAAGTGTGAGAACTGTTATTCGCATCTGTGAGTATTTTGCATTCATTATGCTAGGATTGGAACACAGCCTCTGAACACTGCATTGACAACCATCAGGAGCGAAACAAAATGAGTTTAAGTTTCCTTTCCCCTCATAAGAGACATTAATTTGAGAAGATGAAATGGGGAGGTTATTTGGCCTTTTAGGTTTCCCTGACATTCGATAGGGTCCAGCCTGGTCCTCCATCAAGTCCAATCCAAGTTCTTTGCTTCTAGAAGTAATGAGAGTTCTCAGATTTGACGATCTTCAGTAGTGAATAGCTATGGGGAGAAAGTATGTTCTGTGGGTGAAGTTCAAATTCAAATTTATTGTTATCTGACTGTACATATATACAGACAAACAAAACAGCGTTCCTCTGGACCATGGTGCACTTACACAACATACATCACACACAGCACATAAAACAAAATATTGATGATGATGATGGCATCCGACTGTCTCGAAGGTCAATGGAGAATTTGGCATTGAAGTGACTTCTCCAAGGCGCAAGCCTGGGACCCCCAGTCATCAAGGTCGCCCTCTCGGCCTCGCCGGTACAGTCCAAAGATAAGTGAAGCAAGACGTTTGACAGCAGCTTGGCTGCAGAAGCTGCTGGAAGGATGTTCAGTGATGTTCAGCTGCCTTAGTGGATTTTCCGTCTGGGTTTACTCCCATACCAGGGGTAAAAAACCCTGATGGGAGTTGTATACAGACCCCCTAACAGTAATAAGGATGTGGACTATAAATTACAACGGGAGATAGAAAATACAGGCCAAAAGGGCAATTGTAGCGGTGTGCTACACACAGCGCTAGAATAACCACACGGAGTCGGTGAGTTAGAGTTGCGATAAAGAGATTTATTCAAACTTCACAGCCTGCTTTAAAGCCTTCCGGTTCCCGCCCTCCCCGGGACAGGACTGCTGTGGGGAATGCATATTCCCAGACCCTTTCCGCGCACGGGATTTTCCCCCTGTTGGTGAAGATGGCCTGGCGCCCTTTTTGGGGCCGGCCCTCTGCCTGCGCGCGCTGTTGTGAGCCGGTTCGTGGGTGCCAGAAAGTGGGTCGCCACACAATGTTACAATAGGTATGGGGAACTCCAACATGTAGGTAGATTGGGAAAGTCAGGTTGGTGCTGGATTCCAGAAGGGGGGATTTCTAGAGTCCCTATGATGCACAGTTTTAAGGTGCTTAAAAGTAGGTACAGAGGAGATGTCAGGGGTAAGTTTTTCACTCAGAGAGTGGTGAGTGTGTGGAATGGGCTGCCGGCGACGGTGGTGGAGGAGGATATGATAGGGTCTTTTAGGAGACTCCTGGACAGATACATAGAGCTCAGAAAAATAGAGGGCTATGTGTAACCCTAGGTAATTTCTAAGGTAGGGACATGTTCTGTGTAGCTTTGTGAGCCAAAGGGCCTGTATTGTGCTGTAGGTTTTTTATGTTTCTATGAAAGAGTCTATCCTGGGTAAAGCAGTGGCTGATTGGCAGGAGGCAAAGAGTGGAAACAAAGGGATCCTTTTCTTGTTGGCTGCTGGTGACTAGTAGTGTTGGGTTTGATTCTTTTTACATTATATAGTATTACATTATACTATAAATGATTTGGATGATGGAGTTGATGGCTTTGTTGCAAAGTTTGCAGATGATATGAAGATAGGTAGAGGGACAGGTAGTTTTGAGGGAGCAAAGATGTAATGCTGAGACTCACTTGAAGCATTGTAGGCAGTGTCAGGCCCCTTATCTTAGAAAGGATATGCTGAAATTGAAGAAAATGATTCCAGGATTGAATGACCTGTCATATGAAAAACATCTGATGGCTCTGGGCCTGTATTCACTAGAATTCAGAAGAATGAGGGCTGACCTCATTGAACCCTATCGGATGATGAAAGGCCTCGATAGAGTGGATGTGCAAAGGATGTTTCCTGTGCTGGGAGAGTCTAAGACCAGAGGACACAGCCTCAGAATAAAGGGGTGTCCTTTTAGAACTGAGAAGAGGAGGAATTTCTTTAGCCAGACAGTGGTGAATCTGTGGAATTCTTCACCAAAGGCCAAGTCTTTATGAATATTTAAGACAGAGGTTGATAGATTCTTGATTGGTCAGGGCATGAAGGAATGGGAGGAAGGCAGGATGTCAGGGCTGAGAGGAGAACTGGATCAGCATGAGGAAATGGTGGAGCAGATTTGATGGGCCAAATGGCCTGATTCTGCTTCTATATCTATGGTAGCTTTTGTCACTCCCAAGGTTGCCCACAAGCCAGTGAAGCAATTTACCCAAACTTGGGGATTATACTATAAATATGTTAATACAATATAATTCAAAATGCATGCAGTAAAGTGCAGCACAGATAAACAGTAAACAGCTCGCTGTCCTAGTTATGAGACCTCGGTGGTGGCAGGGTATTCATTAGTCTCACAGCCTGAGGGAAGAAGCTGTTACCCCGTCAGACAGCCCTAGTCCTGATGCTTCCATACCTCCTTCCTGCTGGTAGTGGGTCAGGGAGATTGTGGGTTTAGTGGTAGGAATCCCTGGAAATGCTTTGGGCCTTTTGTGCACAATGCTTCAGGTAAATGTCACAAATGGCGGGGGGAGGAGGCCCTCTCCACGGTTTTTACAATTCTCTGTAGTATCTCACAGCCCAGTGCCTTGCAGCTTCTGTACCACACGATGATGCAGCCAGGCAGGACTCTCTCAATGGTGCTCCTGCAGAAAGCTGTAGGAAGAGGTGTAGGGAGCACGGAATACCTCAGTCTCCTCAGAAAGGGGATCTTCTTGACTAATAAGGAGGTGTTATGGGTCCAGCTTAGACTGTTATGTGCACACCAAGGAACTTTGTGCTCTTCACTCTCTCCACAGCAATGGAGAGGTTCGACCTGCACCTTCCTGAAGTCCAGAAACACCAGAGGAGAAGATGGCGACACAACGCAGCTCGCAGCGGCCACTCCGGTGAATGATATCTGTTATCTGTCAAGTAGGGTGCCGTGCACAATCCTGATTTGATGGAGACAGACATGAGAGCACGGAGGAACATCTGGTAAAACTTCTGAAATGCCTGTTTCGCTGCTGCTGCTACTGTGTGATGCAGAATCTCCTGAGGGGAAGGCCGTGAGTCCTCGGCTTTGCTTGCAGCTTGGTGGCCGGGGTGAGGTGGAAGCGCTCGGCAGAGATGGTGCTCGGTGCTCTGTGTTGGAGGGTTGGTCGGAGGCTCAAAGTTTTCAGACGGAATCAGAGTCAGCTCTGGTTGGATGCTTTCTGGTGCTGCATCAGCAAGTTTGCGACGCTTGGAGGTTCATGGCAGGGAGAGTTTCTCCCTTCTACCGTCTGCGTGAGATGATGGGGCTATCGGGACTTGAGACTTTTTTTTACCGTGCCCATGGTCTGCTCTTTATCAAATTACGGTATTGCTTTGCACTTTTGTAACTATATGTTATAATTATGTGGTTTTGTCAGTTTTAGTCTCGGTTTGTCCTGTGTTTCTGTGATATCTTTCTGGAGGAACATTGTATCATTTTTTAATGCATGCATTGCTAAATGACAATAAACGAGGACTGAGTGTCCTCATAATCTAATCTAATCTTTTGTCTTGTCCACTCAGGTCGCTGTTCTCACACCGTTTGACAGACCTCTCTGTGTGCAGATCCATCATTGTTGTTGATGAGGCCAACCACTGTAACACCATCAGCGAGCTTGATGATGCGGTGTGAGCTGGATCTGGCAGTGCAGTGAGATAAGCTCACATTCCTGGGGCGGGGAGGGGGGCACCAGTGCTCAGTGTGATGAGCTTGAGATGTTGCTGCCAACTCAGACTGACTGGGCTCTTTTTTTAAAGAAGTCCAAGATCCAGTCACAGAGGGGGTGTTGAGTCCTAACGCGGACAGTTTACCCACCGGCCTCTGGGGGAAAATCATGTTCAACGCTGAGATGAAGTCGATGAACAACAATCTGGCAGATGAGACATTGTCTTCTAGGTGGGACAGGACGAAGTGGAGGGCTGAGGCTCTCCAATGGACCAGTTTAAGTAGTAGGTGAACTGGAAAAGGTCCAACGTAGCTGAAAGGTGGGAGTTTATAGGATCCATTAACAGCCACTCAAAGCACTTCCTGATGTTGAAGTTAGTGATCATTTAGATCAGTTGCTGCTGTTCCCTTGGACACCAGAATGATGGTGTCTGCTGTGAGCCTGCAGGGACAGTAGACCCTTTCAGAGAGATATTAAATCTTGTCTGTTATGGCCTACGTTAGCTGGCCCACACAGTTCCTCAGCAGCTGACCAGGCACCGAGAAACGGAATGGAAAGCTACTGCAGATCCTCTCTGTGAGTCTGAAGGGTTATGTGAATGTTCTGGCACAAGGGAACATAATGGAGTGATTAGAATATAGCTTGGCAAGCCATGCACCTGGCAAGCATCATCTGACCAATTTGCTTCTCTGCAAAAACTTTGTTTCAAAGTTCAAAATAAATTTATTATCAAAGTACATATACGTCACCATATACAATCTTGAAATCCATTTCCTTGCAGGCATTCACAGTAGAACAAAGAAAGGTGATTTTGACACAGACATTGGTCCAAATCGTTTTTTCAAGTCCTTTCTCATTGAAGGTTCTGTGATCGATGCTGAAAGCATCCTGGCAGTGACATTTTGAGGCTGAAAATCCTTCACTGGTGAATCTCATTTCATTTCTGATTTTCTGGTCCAAACCTTTCAAGACAAAGGTGGAACATTTTCTGACTTTGAATAATATGGAGCCTCGTGGAACTGAAACGGACACTGTGGCTAACATCATGGAAAGAACAGATTGCTACTTGGATCATTTGAGTCTGACAGGGGTGCAGTCAGAACTTCAGTGAGTCATCTATCAGATAGTACATCCCGCGCGCCAGGACTCCCCCACTGCTGACAACATCTGCCTCACGTTGTTGGTTCAGTCCTTATGAGTAAACCACAAAACTTCAGCCTGTGAATGAGAGACCAGAGAGACCCGAGGCTGGCCTGACCGTTCCCACAACCTATCGACTCACTTCATCCCACATTCTCAATATTTATTGCTTATTTATTTGCTGTTGTTATTTTTCTTCTCTTTCTTATTTTGCACAGTTTGTTTTGCCCATCGGTTATTTGTCCATCCTGTTGGGTGCAGTCAGATTTATTGATTCTATTTTGTTTCTATGATTGCCTGCAGCAAAGTGAATCTTGGGGTTGCATATGGTGACGTGCTGTATATGTACCATGATAATAAACTGACTTTGAACTTTAATAAAGTTATCTGTAACCACGGGTCTGCACATTTGCAGCTGGTGTTGCTGTGGTAATGTTTTGCTAAGCTGGCTCCTGTCAGTACTCCCCCCATGCTGGGAAGAAAATGATGTTGATTTATAACAGGAGTGAGGCAGCTTTATTCTCATAAGCAGAATCCATGTTTTCATCCTCAGCTGTAGTCTAAAATCCTTGCCTGAATATTCTACTCATTCCCAGGAATATGTGCCAATCTCCACAAGCAGACTTCATTCTTGGAGTGCTGAGATACTTCACACAGTCAACTGAGGCCTTGAAGTGGCAATCTACAATCTACACCTGTACACCTGCTGATCAATGTAAATGTCAAATCAGCCAATTGGCAGCAATTCAATGCCTACAAGCACGCAGACATGGTCAAGAAGTTCAGTTTTTGTTCAGACCAGACATCAGAATACGGAAGAAATATCATATAAGTGACATTGAATGTGGAATGATTGCTGGTGCCAGATGGGGTGATCTGAGTATCTCAGAAACTGGATGCTCAAGTACAACATTCTCCAGAGTTTACAGAGAGAGGTGCGAAAAACAAAACAAAATCCAGTGAGTGGCAGTTCTGTGGGTGAAAGCACTTAGTTAATGAGAAAAGTCAGAGGAGGAGGGCCAGACTGGTTAACAGCAGTGGTGTGCAGAAGAGCATCGATGAACCCACAACATGTCAACCTTTGAAGTGGATTGGCTACAGTAGCAGCAGACTACAAAAGTACACTCAGTGACCACTTTAGAAGGTACAGAAGACACCGATTAAAGTGGCCACAAAGAGTAAGTCCTGAGTAAGAGGAGTATAGGGGTTCCGAGCCAAGCCCTGGCCAAATGCATGGCAGTGTAGCAGTTAGTTCAAAGTTCAAAGTAAATTTATTATCAAAATACAATTATGTCACCATATACAACCCTGAGATTCATTTCCCTGCGGCTGTTCACAGTGAACACAACAGAATCAATGAACGACCACAAGCAACGAGGTGGACAAACAACTGATTTGCAAAAGACAACAAACTGTTCAAATACAAAAAAAACCCACCAGAATAAAAGTAAAATAAAAATTCAAGAACATGAGATGAAGAGACCTTGAAAGTGAATCCATCGGTTGTACAAGTGTTGAGGTGAGTGATGTTGAGACCACTGGACAGTAAGATATAGGTGCAGAATTAGGCCATTTGGCCCATCAAGTCTGCTCTGCCATGTCATCATGGCTGATCCAATTTCAATGGATCAGCCCCAATCTCCTGCCTCATCCCCGTATCCCTTCATGCCCTGACCATTCAAGAATCTATCAACCTCTGCCTTAAATATACATAAAGACATGGTCTCCACAGCTGCTTCTGGAAAAGGATTCCACAGATTCACCATTCTGTGACCGAAGAAGTTCCTCATCTCCATTCTAAAAGAACACCCCTCTATTCTGAGTCCTCTGGACTTAGACACTCCCATCATAGGAAACATCCTCTCCAAATCCACTCTAACAAGGCCTTTCACCAGTCGATATGTTTCAATGAGGTCACCCCTCATTCTTCTGAATTCTACGGAATACAGGCCATCAAACGCTCTTCATGTGACAAGCCATTCAATCCTGGAATCATTTTTGTGAACCTCCTTTGAATCCTATCCAATTTCAAAATACTCCAAGTGAGGCTTCACCAGTGCTTTGTTAAGTCTCAACATTACATCCTTGCTTTTATATTCTAGTCTTCTTGAAATGAGTACCTTCCTCACCACAGACTCAAGCTACAAATTAACCTTTATGGAATCCTGCACAAGGACTCCCAAGTTCCTTTGCACCGCAGCTTTTTCTGTATTTTCTGTCCTTTTAGAAAACAGTCAACCCTTTCATTTCTTCCCTGACACTGTATTCCATCTGCCACTTCTTTGCCCATTCTCCTAATCTGTCTACGTCCTTCTGCAGCCTCTCAACTTCCTCAAAACCACCTGCCCCTCCACCTATCTTTGTATCATCTGCAAACTTTTCAACAAAGCCATCAATTCCATCATCCAAATCATTGACATATGACATAGAAAGAATTGGTCACAACACAGACCCCTGTGGAACACCACTAGTCACCAGCAGCCAACCAGAAAAGGCTCCCTTTATTCTCATTGTTTGCCTCCTGCCAATCAGCCACTGCTTTATCCATGCTAGTATTTTTACTCTAATACATGGGCTCTTAACTTATTAAGCAGCCTCATGTGTGGCACCTTGTCAAAGGCCTTCTTAAAATCCAAGTACACAACATCAGCCAATTCTTCTTTGTCAGTCCTGCTTGATATTTCTTCAAAGAACTCCAGCAGATTCTCCCTTGCTGAAACCATGCTGACTATGGCCTATTTTATCATATGCCTCCAAGTACCCCAAAACCGCATCCTAAACAATCAACTCCAACATTTTCTGAACCACTCGGGTCAGACTAACTTTATACTTTATACTTTATTGTCGCCAAGCAATTGATACTACAGCGTACAATCATCACAGCAATATTTGATTCTGCGCTTCGCGCTCCCTGGATTACAAATCAATAGTAAATATTAAAAATTTAAATTATAAATCATAAATAGAAAATAGAAAATTGGAAAGTAAGGTAGTGCAAAAAAACCCAAGAGACAGGTCCGGATATTTGGAGGGTATGGCCCAGATCCAGGTCTTATCACAGTTGGAAAGAAGCTGTTCCCAAATCTGGCCATACGAGTCTTCAAGCTCCTGAGCCTTCTCAGGAAGAGGGACGAAAAGTGTGTTGGGTGGGTGGGTCATGTCCTTGATTATCCTGGCAGCACTGCTCCGACGGCGTGCAGTGTAAAGTGAGTCCAAGGACGGAAGATTGTTTTTTGTGATGTGCTGCGCCGTGTTCACGATCTTCTGCAGCTTCTTCCGGTCTTGGACAGGACAACTTCCATACCAGGTTGTGATGCACCCCAGAAGAATGCTTTCTACAGTGCATCTATAAAAATTAGTGAAGGTTTTAGGGGACAGGCCAAATTTCTTTAATTTCCTCAGGAAGTAAAGGCGCTGGTGGGCCTTCTTGGCAGTGGACTCTGCTTGGTTAGACCAAGACAGGTCATTTGTGATATTGACCCCGAGGAACTTAAAGCTTTCGACCTGTTCCACTTGCTCACCACTGATGTAAATTGGGTCGTGCGGTCCGCTACTCCTTCTGAAGTCAACAACCAATTCCTTCGTCTTGCTGACGTTGAGGGAATGGTTATTGTCTTCGCACCATGCCACCAGGTTCTTAATTTCCTCTCTGTACTCAAACTCATCGTTACCCAAGATACGGCCTATGGCCTATTAGTCAGATTTTGGATGTAATGTTGAATTTCTTCTGGCTAGTTTTGACGTTTGATCATTGAAGCATTTTCTTTGCCCATCAGGGGTTAGAAATGAAGTCAGAAAATACTGGAAACACTCATCAGATCAGTCAGCATCTGTGGAGCTCATCTTTCCTCAGCTGGATCCATCTGTCACTTACAGGTTCTTAGAACATAGAACATTACAGGAACTTTAGCCCATGATGTTGGGCTCACCTTATAACCCAGTCTAAAATCAACCTAACCCTTCCCTTCTAACTAGCCCTCCATTTTTCTATCATCCATGGGCCTATGTAAGAGTTTCTTAAATGTCCCCAATATATCTTCCTTCACCATCATCCCTGACAGCATGTTCCATTCATTCACCATTCTCTGTGTAAATCATCATCAGCGATCACTTGTAGTCGAGTATGATTCTTCACCTGGTGGTTGATCTGGTCACTTGTGGGTCTTGAGATGGCTGAAGAGGCCGATCCATGACCCACGTGTCCTATTGCAATGTTGGCGGGTGTAGGTCATTGGGGTGGTAGTGGATGTAGCTGGTTGGGCCTTTCCCAGTCTCTCCTTACGATGAAGCCATTTAATCTCAACAGCATGCTGGAAGTGTTCATCGAGCTGTGCAGACCCCTCATGAACAGTCCTTCTCTAGCTTTCCCTATAACCATACAACAATACAGCATGGAAACAGGCCATCTCGGTCCTTCTAGTCCGTGCTGAATTCTTACTCTCACATCCTTTGCTAGTTTCTCACATCCATTCAGGTTGATGTGGCACTTCCTGAGGTGGCTCTTGCTATTGTCCTTGAACCGCCTTTTCTGTCGTCCGGGAGCGTGCTTTTCATCCTCGAGTTGGCTGAAGAGGAATTGTTTATGGAGGTGGGAGTCAGGCACACAGATGATGTGGCCGACCCATCACAACTGTGTTGAGTCACGATTGTGGCCGTGGAGTTAATGTTAGTTTCCTCCAGGACGCTGGAGTTATTGCGCCTGTTCTTCCGTCTAACTCTCAGAATCTTTCAGAGGCATGTAAGTTTCTTGATGATAAGTTTTGAGGGATTTTATGTGCCTGCTGAATGTTGTCCATGACTCTGCTCCATATAGCAAGGAGGGGAGGCCTATAGCTTTATAGAGCAGAAGCTTAGTGCTGGTCTTGATATACTGATCTTCAAAAACTCACTTTCTCAGCCTGGCAAAAGCTCCACTCTGTCAGCTTATTGCAAGTTAATTCTGCGATTTATTTCAAGGTCAATGTTGGCTCTTGAAGAAAGAAGACTGCCAAGATACGGGAAATGATGAGTGTTCTCCAGAGGGATGTTGTCACCTTGGATGGCTGGCGGTTTAGGAGCTTGACGCGGAGCAAGTTGATGTGGGACTTGGGATTACTTCATGTTTAGTCAAGTTACAGGAGCTTGTACGCTCTGGCAAAAGCATCCAATATGCACTGCAGATCCTCCTCAGAAAGAACTACGATGGTGTTGTCTGCTACAATTTGGAGCTCCATGGTAGAGGTAGTTGACACTTTGCTCTTTGCCTTGAACCTGCTAAGGTTAAAAAACCCCCCATCTGTCCTAAATAACCTGCCTCTGACATCTCCCACGAAGGTACATGAGTCACCTTGACCAGATGAACCGCATTCTATGGTTCTGAAAGAGGTAGCGTTAGAGATTGTGGAGGCATTAGTATGATCTTTCAAGAATCATTGGATTCTGGCATGATGCCAGAGGACTGGAAAATTACAAATGTCACTCCACTCTTTAAGAAAGGAAATTATAGACCAGTTAGCCTGGTGGTTGGGAAGATGTTGGAGTCAATTGTTAATGATGAAGTTATGGAGTGCTTGGAGACTGAGGACAAATTAGTACAAAGTCAGCATGGTTTCCTTAAGGGAAAATCTTCTGTGACAAACGTATTGAAATTCTTTGAGGAGATTACACAAAGAATAGATAAGGGGGTTGAGTGGATGTTGTATATTTGGACTTTCAGAAGGCCTTTGACAAAGTGCCACACATGAGGGTGCTTACCAAGTTAAGAGCCCATGGTATTACAGGAAAGTTACTGGCATGGTTAGAGCATTGGCTGATTGGTAGGAGGCAGCGAGTGGGAATAAAAGGATCCTTTTCTGGTTGGAATGCCAGTCACTAGTGGTGTTTTGCAGGGGTTGGTGTTGAGACCACTCCTTTTTATGCTATATATCAATAGTTTAGATGATGGAATCGATGGCTTTCTGGCAAGTTTACAGATGATATGAAGATTGGTGGAGGGTCAGGTAGTGCTGAGGAAACAGGTAGGCTGCAGAAGGACTTAGACGGATTAGAAGAATGGACAAGAGAGTGGCAAATGAAATACAGTGTTGGAAAATGCATGGTCATGTGCTTTGGTAGTAGAAATAAATGTGAGGACTATTTTCTAAATGGGGAGAAAATCCAAAAACCTGAGATTCAAAAGGACTTGGGAGTTCTTGTGCAGAACACCCTGAAGGTTCATTTGCAGACAGAGTCAGTGGTGTGGAAGGCAAATGTAATGTTTGCAGTCATTTCAAGAGGTCTACAATACAAGAGCAGGGCTGTGATGCTGAGGTTTTATAAGGCACTGGTGAGGCATCACTTTAAGTATTGTGAACAATTTTGGGCTACTTATCTAAGATAAGGTGAGCTGGGATGGGAGAGCATTCAGAGGAGGTTCACAATGATGATTCTGGGAATGAAAGGGTTATCATTCAAGCAATGTTTGATGGCGCTGGGTCTGTACTTACTGGAATTTAGACATATGAAGGGGCATCTCATTGAAACCTATCGAATGTTGAAAGGCCAAGACAGAGTAGATGTGGAAAGGATGTTTCCCATGGTGGGGGAGTCTAGGACAAGGGGGCGCAGCCTCGGGATGGAGGAGTGTCCATTTTAAACAGAGATGCAGAGAAGTTTCTTTAGCCAGAGGGTGGTGCGTTAGTGGAAGCTATTACCACAGGCAGCTGTGGAGATGGAGACCCAGCCATTGGGTATATTTAAGGGAAACCTTGATATGTTCTCAATTGGACATGGAATCAAAGGTTACGGGGAGAAGGCCGAGGAGTGGAGGCGAGAAGGGGGAGAAGTATTAGTCGTGATTGCATGGTGGAGCAAACTTAATGGGCCAAATGGCCTAATTCTGTTCCTATATCTTATGGCCTTATGACCTTATACTTTCCTCAAATCACCTTAAAATTATGCCCCCTTGTATTAACCATTTCTATTCTGGGGAGAAGTCTTTGGCTATCTGCTTGATCGATACCTCTCATAACCTTGTACACCTCTCTCAAGTCTCCTCTTGCTTGACCGCTTCCTTTCACCTCTTCATACTATCTGTCTCCCCTGCATCTTTCAGTCTTGATGAAGGGTCTTGACCTGGCATATCGACTGTCCCCTGCATAGATACCGCCTGACCTGCTGAGTTCCTCCAGCATTTTGTATCTGTAGCTTCAGATTACGGTATTCAAGATCTCCAACAGCTGAAAGCTGATAGACTGAAGAGGTAAAGAAGGAATCTGATAAGAGGGAATGGGAAGTTGAATCGAAGTGGGTGGCTCTACCAAGAGATCTTGCCTTCTATGTCGATGTGCTTGACAAAGTGGTTCCTCAATCTGCAATGGGTCTTACAGATGCAGAGGAGGCTGCACTGGGGGCATTGGACCCTGACTGACTCACAGGTGAAGTGTTGCCTCACCTGGAAGGATTTTTTGGGGCCATGAAAGGTCGTGACATTCAACGCCGAGATCAGCCGGCAATTGGCTTTTATTGAAGTCGCAGGGTGTGTGGCTCAGTTTGATCTGACCGAGTGGAGGAGCAGCCTTATGGGCACACAGTGTGTCAAGCTGCTCCTCGTCTTCTGCTTGCTCTTTGATGCATCTTCTGTAAATCACTTTGGAGGATTTTATATCACTAAACATAATAAATAAATACCTGTTGTTGGTGCTCTTGTTCTCCAATCTCTCAGAGAGCTCAAAGTCCAAAGTCTGGCTGGAAATGTCATGATCCATGTTTCACCAATCAGTCCTTCACATCCCATCCTTCGAGAGACAGGCCAAACAATCTCTCAGCCTAATGTTTCTTGTCTTACCAACATCATTAAAAGTAGTTGAAGTGCTCAGTCCTTATTTGTGATGCATCATGTAAGTAACCATAGTTTCACAAAGATTCATTGACCGTTGACAGCTGTGCAACCTTGAACACAAGGAATTCTGTGGATGCTGGAAATCCAGACTAACACACAAAAACTGCTGGAGGAATTCGGCAGGTCAGCAGGGGTCTGTGGAGGGGAATAAGCCATCGATGTTTCAGGCTGAGACCCTTCATCAGGACTCGAAAGGAAGGGGGAAGGTGGGGGTAAGGGAAGGCGTGCAAGCTGGCAGGTGATAGGTGAGACTCAATGAGAGGAGATGTGGGTGGGTGGAGAAGGAGGGATGAAATGAGAAATGAAGAGGATAGGTGCAAAAGGTACGGGGATGAAGAAGAAGAAATTGGAAAGGAGAGGACAGTAGATCATGGGAGAAAGGGAAAGAGGAAGGGAACCAGACGGAGGTGACAGGCAGGTGAGGAAAAGAGAAGAGATGATACAGGAGACAAAATGGGGAATGGAAGAAGAGAGGAGGGTGAGGGGTTGAGATGACCAGAAGTTAGATAATTCAGTGTTCATGCTGACAGATTGGAGGCTACCCAGAAGGAATATAACGTGTTGCTCTTCCAGCTGAAGGTGGCCTTATTATGGCAGTAGAGGACATGTCGGAATGGGAATGGGAGATGGAATTAAAGTGAATGGCCAATGGAAAATCCTGCCTTTCACGGCAGACAGACTGCAGGTGCTTGACAAACCAGAGTCTCACCAATACAGAGGAGAATGCATCAGGAGCGGCAAATGCAGTAGATCTATATCCTGAAGGGCTGATATCATAATACAATATGAAAATATAGAATCTGGTCCAGGACCAGATTCCCTGGGTCCAATAATGTATCATATTTGATAGAAAAACAAATCACAAGCAGGTGAAGCTGGTTGTGAAACAGATATTGTATGCTATCACTGGAATATGCACAAGGCAAAAGAGGATTAAATTATTCAGAGAGGCTGGATAAATATAATTGATATTCTCTTGAATTTCAATTATCATTGATTGGGCTGTGTAAAATGTTAAAAAGATTCGATGAAGAAACTATTTTTATCCCACAATCAAAGAAAATGGAAAGAAGCTTAAATATCGATTTCAACTGTTCAGACTGACAAAGCCGGTCAGGGAGCAGCGTTCAGACTGGCAAAGAGGCTGAGCAAACGGAGAGTTCAGACTGGCAAAGAGGCTGACCAAACGGAGAGTTCAGACTGGCAAAGAGGCTGAGCAAACGGAGAGTTCAGACTGGCAAAGAGGCTCAGAAAGTTGAATGTTCAGACGAGCCATGAGGCTCAGTAAGTGGGGTGTTCATCTTAATTCTCAACACTGCAACTGAGGGATTCCTCATAGAATAGGACATCTTAGGATGTCAGGCAAAGGTGAGGAATGGAACTGCAATGATGAATTTGATTTCAGAACACACTCACTGGGTTAAAATCTTTTTATGTTTGCCACTCCAAACACATTGCAAGAAGCTGCAGTAAATTGTGGGCACAGAATGTCACAGAAATCAGCCTTCCTTACATGGTCTCTGTCTACACTTCTCACTGAATCAGTAAAGCAGCTAGAATAATCAAAGATCTTACCCACCCTGGAGATTCTCTCTTCTCCCCTATCCCATTGGAAAGCACTTACGACCAGGTTCAAGGACAGCTTCTAGCCGCTGTTATAAGCCCATTGAATGGTTCCCTACTGTCATAAGACAGGCTCTTCTCTCACAATCTAAATGTTTTATTCCTGCAATGTATCGTCTACCTGTGCTGCATTTTCTCTGTAACTGTGACTCTTTATTCAGTATCCTGTTATTGTTTTACCTTGTTCTACCTCTGCACTGTGTGATGACCTGATCTGTACGAACAGTGTGCAAGACAAGTTGTTCACTGTACGTTGGTGCATGTGACAATAATAAACCAAAATCAATCCCAATCCAGTTTCAGATCCATTTATAAAATCATAAGACTGAAGAACAGAATTATGTCATTAGGCCTAACGAGTCTGCTCCACCATTCCATCATGGCTGACTTATTATCCCTCTCAATCCCATTCTCCCGCCAAATCCCTGTAACCTTTGACACCTTTACTAATTACGAATGAATTAAACGCTAAGCCTTGAACGTAGCTTTTGGCCAGCAGCAATTTATTCTGTCATTATCCTGGACCGGATGGCTGATTTGGGACTGATCTGACACCTTCCTAATGATTTTGCATGATGAACGAGAATCTGCTTGTACGTCTCAGTATTGAAGATTCAATTTATACTGAGCAGATAACCAACTCAATTTGCAGAAAAGCAGCCCCAAACCTGCAGGGCACCTCCGCTGGATTTTACTGCTGGGTGCAGACATACGTTTGTACATCCATGTTACGCTCTCTGCTATTCTACAGACAAACTGCCTCCTGTTTGAGCCAAAAATTTCAAATTTTGACTCATCAGTCTGGAGCATTTACCATTGTTCAGCACGGCAGTACTTGTGCTTTTGTGTGTAGGAAAGTCTCTTGGTTTTGTTTCCACTTCAGAAGAATGGCTTTTTGGCAGCAACTCTTCTATGAAGACTGCTTCTGACTCGGACATTTACATAGAACATAGAACATAGAATAGTACAGCACAGTACAGGCCCTTCGGCCCACAATGTTGTGCCGACCCTCAAACCCTGCCTCCCATATAACCCCCCACCTTCAATTCCTCCATATACCTGTCTAGTAGTCTCTTAAACTTCACTAGTGTATCTGCCTCCACCACTGACTCAGGCAGTGCATTCCACGCACCAACCACTCTCTGAGTGAAAAGCCTTCCTCTAATATCCTCCTTGAACTTCCCACCCCTTACCTTAAAGCCATGTCCTCTTGTATTGAGCAGTGGTGCCCTGGGGAAGAGGTGCTGGCTATCCACTCTATCTATTCCTCTTATTATCTTGTACACTTCTATCATGTCTCCTCTCATCCTCCTTCTCTCCAAAGAGTAAAGCCCTAGCTCCCTTAATCTCTGATCATAATGCATACTCTCTAAACCAGGCAGCACCCTGGTAAATCTCCTCTGTACCCTTTCCAATGCTTCCACATCCTTCCTATAGTGAGGCGACCAGAACTGGACACAGTACTCCAAGTGTGGCCTAACCAGAGTTTTATAAAGCTGCATCATTACCTCATGACTCTTAAATTCTATCCCTTGACTTATGAAGGCTAACACCCCATAAGCTTTCTTAACTACCCTATCCACCTGTGAGGCAACTTTCAGGGATTTGTGGGCATATACCCCCAGATCCCTCTGCTCCTCCACACTACCAAGTATCCTGCCATTTACTTTGTACTCTACCTTGGAGTTTGTCCTTCCAAAGTGTACCACCTCACACTTCTCCGGGTTAAACTCCATCTGCCACTTCTCAGCCCACTTCTGCATCCTATCAATGTCTCTCTGCAATCTTTGACAATCCTCTACACTATCCACAACACCACCAACCTTTGTGTTGTCTGCAAACTTGCCAACCTGCTGTGTACATACATCTACTGATGCTTCTGGACACATCTTCAGTGATGTTCCTGGAATCATCGGGTGTTTCGGGTCTTTCAACATCATACAACCTCCTCCAGGTGACCCAGCCAGGGTTGATCAGACCCCAGCTTGTGTCCAGATGGCTAGCTACTTATGACTCCATGTCTCCCCTCTTTTGAGCCACAGCCATCTTGAGGCCCTCTCTGCCGCATCGGTGGTACTGCGGATGGCTCTCCCTCGATGCCCAAATTGCTGAAGGCTCTAACTAAAGAACGGGCTGTAAATCCCCTTCAACCAACCTCTACTGGGCTTGCAGCTTCCTATCAACCCCTCCCTTCGTCGTTGCCTCCAGAATTTGGTTAACATCTTCATCAAACTGCTTCCACAGTGAAGTCATGTCAGCTGCAGGCCATTTGATCTGCCTCCTGTTAGACTTCATGTTAGAGGGATTAGTTTGAAACACTTGGAGTTTCCGGGCACTATCGGGTCCACACTTCCACCCCCACATCCCGGTCGTTAATAAAAATCACAAAAAGTAGAGGTCCCAGAACCGATCCTTGTGGGACACCACTAGTCACAGCACTCCAATCTGAATGTACTCCCTCCACCACCACCCTCTGCCTTCTGCAGGCAAGCCAATTCTGAATCCATCATTTTAGAGAGGTAAAGATTAGTGCAACGCTTTTACAGCTTGGCATCGGAGATTGGAGTTCAAGTCTGACATCTTCTGTAAGGGTCTGTCCATCCTCACCATTTCCTCCAGATTATTGTAGGTTGTCCTGTGATGAGGCTCAGGTTAAATAAGTGGGTGGCTGGGCAGTGAGGTTCATTGATTTGAAAGGGCCTGTTCCAGATAAAAATAAAATAAATAAAATTGAACACAAAATCTGCAGATGCTGGAAATCCAAGCAACGCACATAAAATGCTGAAGGAACTCAACAGGAGGCATTTACGGAACAGAGTACCGTCGACATTTTGGGCCGAGGTCCTTCAGTGGGACTGGAGAAAAAAAAGATGTGAAGTAGATTATAAAATAAAATGAAATGCCAGCTTCCAGGTAGAAACTCACAGTAAATTCAGAGTCAACAGTCTGGATTTTGACCTCTGGCCAGTGCTGAAGAGCATTCTTATCAACCGTACGTTGCTAAAGCGATGGATTTTCTAATTGTCAGCTGGTAAAAGCTGACAAAGAAGTAAAATGAATAATTGATTGCCAAGAAAACACTTCAAGAGCCAAAAATAGTGTCAGATTGTATAGTTGAGTAGGAGGCCGTCACGAGAAGCGTTTCATCCGTGGACTTCAATTCCTCTTCAAATGTAAATCGTGTTCCACTTTGCACAGGGTAATGAAGATTCAGACACGGCAGCACAACCAGCAAACGTTAAACACCAGCAGGCTGCCCGGGTACTCCAGAAAGCAGTTTGCAAAGAGGCACTCTAATATTCATCAAGGTACAATGCCTTAGAGAAAGGACAAAAACACAGTTAATTGTAACTAGGCAGCACGGATTATAATCAGTTGCAAATTACTTTAGGCTGTCAGTGCCAGTGTGTGTACAGTGGGGAGGGGTGTGTGTATTGGGGAGGGGTGTGTACAGTGGGGACGGGTGTGTGTAGTGGGGAGGGATGTGTGTACAGTGGGGAGGGGTGTGTACAGTGGGGAGGGGTGTGTGTACAGTGAGGAGGGGTGGTTGTTGTGGGGAGGGGTGGTTGTAATGGGGAGGGGTAGGTGTCATGGGGGACTGTACAGTGGGGAGAGTTGGTGTAGTGGTGATAAGCTCCCACAACCTACTAAATGCCCCCAGTCACATGCATCTCAAGTAGCCTCTGACAACCAGGTCCGACTCTTGCCCTTCACGTGTGGCTCCGACTGATCCTGGCAGGAACATGTCTGCTGACAGGAGGAGGGGCAAAGGTGGGTCACTGCCACCTTAAAACAAGTTGCACTGGGCAGATGGCACTCATCGGCCTGGGTTTGCAGTTCATCCAGGAGAAGGAAAACTCTGCTCTCAAACTCCACTCACTCGCAGCTATTCCCACTCAAGGGGAAGGCTTTGGGAGTAAGCCCCGGGGAAAACCCCAGAGCTACTGCATGGACAACAGCTTGGTCTCCATATCAAACTGTCTCGACAATGGAGGGCCTCAGAATAAAACTGGTTGTTTTCCCAGGAGTTTCAAAGTTTCTAGGAGTTGGTAATTGGACAAGAAGAGGCTTTTCCCCTCACACTAGGAGTTTGTAGGTTTAGTGAACCATAGTACAGTGTAGTCAGATCATCAAATGCTAAAAACTTCATCATCCCAGAACATTGAATTATCTTGCTCCTTATCGCTGGAGCAATTGATGCAGTCACTGGACATTGTGTGACTGTGGGAAACATTGGAAATCTGCCTTCTGCAGTTGACACAGAAGGTTGGCTTCTCTCTGACCACACAGCAGACCAGGCAAAGCTTCACCTCACTTCAGCAGCATCTCCACTTCCTGAGAAGCCTGAGGTGAGTGAGGCTCCTCTCTTGCCTCCCCATTCTAATCAAGTTTTTCAAAAGCATCATTGAGCGTGTCCTGGCTAGTTGCCTCACCGCCTGGTACAGGAATTGCAAGGCATCTGACCGTAAGACCCTATAAAGGATTGTGAGAACCGCTGAGCGGATCATCGGGATCTCTCTTCCACTCGTCAGATATATTTATCAGGAGCAAGAGTATGCAGGGCTCTTAGCATTGTCAGTGATCCCTCCCAGCCATCCAACAATCTCTCTGACCCCTACCATCAAGCAGGACATGTAGTAACACTAGGATGAGAGTCAGCTTCTTCTCCCAGGCCGTAAGATAACTGAACTCCCTGCCACCATCCAGGTCTTATCACACGAGAGGTTCCAGTGCCATTATACTGTTTGCTTTCTAACTTGTGTCATAAATGCACCTTACTATTTGTTAATTTATTTCTGATAATATTGGTCTGGAGAAACGTTGTTTCGGTTGATGGTACACATGTGTATGGATGAATGACAATAAACTGAATGTGAAGTTGAACATTCTGTGGAAGAGTTGGTGACCCCCACTTAGCTCTCAGCAACCCAGAGAAGCTACAAGTCTGAAGTAGAAGTGAGTTATCCTTGGTCCCCAGGGGCTGGTTTATAACAAGATCAGATTTTTAAATTTTTGTTATTGCCTTTTATATCTGTCATTTTCACCTTGAGATTTGAATTTAGAGTGTTTCTTCAGGCATTTTTAATGGAAACAGACTTGGCACAGTGCTTTAGAATGAGGTTACCAGCTGTGCCAGGTTCAAATTTGGGTCCCACACCACTGTTACTGGTTCATTTCTCCTCATCAGCTTGTGTCAGTTGACACCATTAATTCAGATTTAGATAAATAATCTTAAAATGAGATCTGGCCTATTTAGGATTGAAGTCAGGAGGTGAAATTTCATTCAATGATATTAGAAATCTGAAATTCTATCAGAACTCTGAATGCTTGGGGCTGAGTGAAGTTTCAGGCTAGGCATTGATAGATTTTTGTTCATATGTTGATGTTACAAGATGGCGACGCGCACAGTCACCGTGGCCTCTCCAGCTCCAAGCAATGGTGAAATTTCTTGTTCTGTTCCTCTTTTATATGAAGGAAACACACTGCTGATCATGAAGTTCACTGCTGTTTACGTCGACCGTACCTCTTCCTAGAGATGTTGCCTGGCCTGCTGCGTTCACCAGCAACTTCGATGTATGCTGCTGTTTACTGTTTACTGGTGCTGCACACTACAAGAATTTTGCATTATATTTGATTAGTTTATTTATGGTAATACTTTCTTTTGCATGCTGCTTGTGATATATATTGTGTGCGTGCACCGTGGTCCAAAGGAACGTTGTCTCATTTGATTGTGTCTATGTACAGTCAGATGGCCATAAACTTGAACTTGAACTTGTTGCCTAGCCCCATCACCCTAATTCTTTCTCCCTTTCCCTTTCCATCTGTCGTCACCCATACACTCCCACTGGTTTCTCTCCCCACCTCCCTATTCCATGGTCCACCTTCCTCTCCAATCAAATTCCATCATCTTCAGCCTTTTGTCAGTTCCACCCATCACATCCCATCATTTCACACTCGCCCTCCCCCTTACCCCAACTATGCATGATATCCCCTCTCTTATACCCCTCCTTTTCTTGCTGCAGCTCTCACCTCCGCCGCATTATACTGGCTATCTTCACTCTATCTTGAACACAAGAGATTCTGTAGACGCTGGAAATCCACAGCGACACACACAATGCTGGAGGAACTCAGCAGGTCAGGCAGCATCTATGGAGAGGAATAAACAATTGACATTTCCGGCTGAGGCTTTTCATCAGGAGTGGTCTAATAGAAGGATGTCATAAGACCTAAAGAGCAGAACAAGGCCATTCAGCAAGTTGACCTGCATGTGAATGTAACAAGAGCTGTACAGCTCATCTCCTTCTACCTTAGGTCACAAACTTATCAATCACCCCTGCTGTGGACCACCTGGAGGTCCAAGACGTTCTCGTTACATGCACGTGCAGTTCAACTCTGAGTGAAAATGCAGAAAGTTTGAAGTTAATAACTCATCTCCTTCTACCTTAGGCCACGAACTTACCAATCACCCCTGCTGAGGACCACTTCTACAAAGAAGGGATCCGTATGCTCCATGACCGCTGGACTAAGTGTGTACATGTAGGAGGGGACTATGTTGAAAAATAAAAGTGCTAGGTTTTCTGAAATTGACTCCTTCTACCTTAGGCCACGAACTTATCAATCACCCCTTGTATTTTGAAGAACACACGGCAATGCTTCTACTTCCTTAGGAGTTTGTGGATATTCAGCATGACATCTAAATCTTTGACAAACTTCTATAGATGTGTGGTAGAGAGTATATTGACTGACTGGAAACACCCATGCCCTTGAACAGAAAATCCTACAAAAAGTAATGGATATGGCCCAGTCTATCACAGATAGTCATAGTCATAGTCATAGTCATAGTCATAGTTATAATCATACTTTATTGATCCTGGGGGAAATTGGTTTCCGTTACAGTTGCACCATAAATAATAAATAGTAATAAAACCATAAATAGTTAAATAGTAATATGTAAATTATGCCTGTAAATTATGAAATAAGTCCAGGACCAGCCTATTGGCTCAGGGTGTCTGACCCTCCAAGGGAGGAGTTGTAAAGTTTGATGGCCACAGGCAGGAATGTCTTCTTATGATGCTCTGTGTTGCATCTCGGTGGAATGAGTCTCTGGCTGAATGTACTCCTGTGCCCGCCCAGTACATTATGTAGTGGATGGGAGACATTGTCCAAGATAACATGCAACTTGGACAGCATCCTCTTTTCAGACACCACTGTTAGAGAGTCCAGTTCCATCCCCACAGCATCACTGGCCTTACGAATGAGTTTGCTGATCTTGTTGGTGTCTGCTACCCTCAGCCTGCTGCCCCAGCACACAACAACAAACATGATAGCACTGGTCACCACAGACTCGTAGAACATCCTCAGCATCGTCCGGCAGATGTTAAAGGACCTCAGTCTCCTCAGGAAATAGAGACGGCTCTGACCCTTCTTGTAGACAGCCTCAGTGTTCTTTGACCAGTCCAGTTTATTGTCAATTCGTATCCCCAGGTATTTGTGATCCTCCACTATGTCCACACTGACCCCCTGGATGGAAACAGGGGTCACCGGTACCTTAGCTCTCCTCAGGTCTATGACCAGCTCCTTAGTCTTTTTCACATTAAGCTGCAGATAATTCTGCTCACACCATGTGACAAAGTTTCCTACCGTAGCCGTATACTCAGCCTCATCTCCCTTGCTGATGCATCTAACTATGGCAGATGAAGCTCTCCTTACCACTGAGCACATCTACAAAAGACACTCACAGGAGAGCAGCATCCATCACCAGCGACGCCCACCGCCCACTCTCTTTTCACTGCTGCCAAGGAGAAGGTGCAAGAGCACTGGCGGTTACACCCTCAACCAACAGGCTCTTGAACCAAAGAGAATAACTTCACTCATCTTCACTTGCCCCATCACTAAATGTTCCCACAACCAATAGACTCACTTTCAAGGACTGTTCATCTCATGTTCTCAATATTTATTGCTTATTTATTTATTACTATTGCTTCTTCATTTTGCATTTGCGCAGTTTATTGTCTTCTGCTCTCTGGCTGAACACCCCAGCTGGGATGTCTTTCATTGATTCTGTTATAGTTATTATTCTATAGATTTGTTGAGTATGCCCACAAGAAAATGAATCTCAGGGTTATAGATGGTGACATTTATGTACTTGGATTATAAAATTTACTTTGAGCTGTATCATATCTGATCCCCCACTCTCTCTGTCACCCTGCTACCCCACTCCAGTGCCACATCAAGCCCTGCCTCCAGATCAAGTGGAGTGGAGTCCTCCCCTCAGCTGATCACAACAGATGGCTCCCCTGCAGCTTCCAGGTTGCCTGCATGCACTGGGATAGCTTGTGATGAAAGTCAACCATATTCCCAATTGTCTCTAGATACCTCTGAAAATCAGACATTTGGACTCAAACATGTTCAAAAAATACTTGTATTTACTGATGATTGCAATTTAGGTTAGTGTTCCCATTCAAGGAAGGAGTCATGCTCCAAATAACAACTATAGAATAGGCTGTGCAACAAACAAAAGCCAATGAATAGGGTTGTGCTACAAACAGCCAATAAATGGGGCCGTGCCCCAATTGACGGCCAATGACTAGGGTCATGCTAGAAATGACAGCCAAAGAATGGGACACTACTGAAAATGACAACTGTTAATGAGGCTGTGTAACAAATGATAGCCAATGAATGGGACTATGCAATAAATGACAGCTAATGAGTGGGGCTGTGCTTCAAATGACAACCAACGAATGGAGCTATGCTCCAAATGATGGCCAATAAATTGGACCAGACATATGCTTCAGCCAATGAAACGGACCGGGGAAGTATTTCCGTAGCTGCCACACTGCCCACTGAGTTGCAGCATTCTCCTGAATTCGGAGGAGTGTGTGAAGATCAGGAATGCACTGACCCCACAGGGCTGTCAGTGGAACCAGACCCAGTACTGTCAGTGTGATATAGACTGATGGAAGGGATTTCCCCTCTCTGCTGATCCCAGTCACACAGCTACAGTAAGTTGGCAGTTTAACAGATCACACGTGTGATAGAGCAGGCTTGAAGTTGACTCCAGTAATGAAAGTCATAAAGCTGGATATTCCAGGCTTCATATAAACGCAGTCCTGATAAGTGGTAAAATGGCAATGTGCCAATTTATACTCCTTACCCTGCCCCCACCCAACTACTCTGGCTTCTTAGTCCCACTCACGATCTACACGTGTGTCTTAGCTACTAACCCGGCAGATCTGTTTCTAATAACAGAACGGGCAAAGGCAGGTTACTGGCACCTTCAAACCAGTCACTCTAGGTAATGGGGTGACTGACAGTTCATCAAGAAGGAAACTCTGATCTCAGACCTTTGCTGCTTTGTGTCCATACCCACTCAAGGGAAAGCCTTTGGAAGCAAACCCTGAAGAGAAATTGGAGCTTTGACCAGTGAGCAAATGGGACATCATTGAGAGGAGGGAATTTCATTTGGTTTGCTGACCGAATATAAAGGACAGCAACTCACAGCCGTTTCTTTGGAGCTTTAACCAGCTGATTTGGGATTGATTAGCAAGAACAAATCAAGGGAAGGCAGGGGCAAGTGGAGTGGCCATCATCGGAATGGAGAGTTGGAGTGGAGAATTTGAGGCTTCAGCAAAGAGAGGTTTCAGACATAGAAGGCAAAAAAGAAAAGCTGTAGGTAGAGTTCTTTCAACCCCATCCCTTCTTTACATTTAGGACAGTAGAGATGCCAGGCAGGGTAGTTGAATGTGGGATGTGGGAAGACAGGGAAATCTCTGTATCCCTGACAACTGTAACTGTGAGAAGTTCATCCACCTGCAGCTTCTAACCATCCACATTAAGGAGTTGCAGCTGGAACTGGATGAACTCCAGATCATTCGGGAGCCTGAGGGGGTTATAGGACATATGGAGAGGTAGGTACACCCAAGGTGCAGGACACAGGAAACTGGGTGACAGTCAGGAAAGAGAGAGGTTAAGGAGCCAGTGCAGAGTACCCCTGTGGCCATCCGCCTCAACGACAGGTATATCACTTTGGATACTGTTGGGGGGCTGACCTAGCAGAGGTCTCTGGCACTGAGTCTGGCTCTGTGACTCAGAAGCAAAGAGGGGAGAACAGGCAAGCTATGGTGATAGGGGATTCAATAGGGGAAAAGACAGGAGGCACCGTGGCAGGAATGAGATTCCCAGATGGTATGTTGCCTCCTGGGTATCAGGGTCTGGGGTATCTCACATTGAGTCCTCAGCATTCTTAAGAGGTCCATGCAGATACCAATGACATGAGTAGGACGTGTGATGAGGTTCTGCATAGAGAGTTCATGGAGATAGCTGCTAAATTAAAGGCAGGACCTCCAGGGTTGTGATCTCAGGATTGGTACCCATGCCCCATGCTAGTGATAGCAAAACTAGCAATATTATACAGATTCATATGTGGCTAAGGAGTTGGTGTAGGGGGGAGGCATAGGATTTTTGGATCATTGGGCTCTCTTCAAGGGAAGGTGGGACCTGCACAGAAGGGACGGTTTGCACCTGAACTGCAGAGGGATTGATATCCTACCGGGAAGGTTTGTTAATGCTGCATGGTGGGGTTTAAACTGGAGTTGCAGGGGGTTGGGAAACAGATTGTTAGAACAGTTCATGCAGAGATTGTGGAGACAGATGTTGATAAGAGCTCAGACAAGGTCAGGAATCAAAAGTGTGAGCATGGTGTGACTGGTGTCCTGAGCTGCAATACAAGAGGTATTGTAGGAAATGCAGATGAGCTCAGAGCACAGATCAACACCTGGAATTATGATGTTGTAGCCATTAGTGAGACTTGGCTGCAGGAGGGGCAGGGCTGGCAGCTCTACATTCAGGGGTTCAGTTATTTTAGACATGACAGAGCGGGAGGGATTAAAGGAGGAGGGTGGCGTTACTAGTCAGGAATAATGTCATGGCAGTGCTCAGTCAGGATAGACTGGAGAGCTCATCTGGTGAGGGGTTATGAGGAATAAGAAAGGCATAGCACGTTAATGGGGCTCTATTACAGACCACCCAGCAGACCGAGGCATTTAGAGGAACAAATGTGTTGAGGGATTGCAGACTGTTGCAAGAAACATAAGGTTGTTATAGCAGGTCACAGAGGAGGAGCAAAACGTCAGATCCATCGGCGTGTGCAGCTGCCGCCCGAACATGAGCACAGCCGGCGTGCACCTGGTGCTCTCCTGAACTGCTGTCCGGTATGCCCACAACACGAGGGGCAGGAGGTGATCCCAATCACGCTGGTGTTAGCTGATGAGGACAGCAAGCTGTGTAGCCGCAAGCTGGTTAAACGCTCCACCAGCCCAACACTGTGCCAGTGAAGGGGGCGGTCTGCATTTTGGTGATTCCCAGCCACCTGTAGGCCTCGCCAAACACCTGCACCTCAAAGTTAAACCCATGGTCACTGTGGAATTCCGCAGAGATGCCCAAATGGCAGAAGAACTCCTCCACGAGGCTGTCAGTGGTAGTGTTAGTGCTCTGGTCTGGGACTGCGTGTGCTTCTGGCCACTTTGTGAAGCAGTCCATGGCCACAAGAACATAACGGTTCCTGGAGTCAGTGCGAGAAATCCATCTCTGTGCGCTCCATTGGGGCCCCCACCTGGTACTGCTGCACTGGTGCCCTTGACTGGCAGCCCGGCCCCTTCGAGGACATGCGAGGGTCACAGCAGTGCGCGAACAGCTCCACATCCTGCCTGCACACAAGCCAGCAGAAGTATTTGTGCAGCTTGCCTGCACCAGCCCGTACACCGACGGCAGCACTGAGGCACGTGGCCAGCTGCAGGAGATGTCTGTCTCCTCCAGTGGAACAGCAACCCGTCGCACACCTCCAGCACGCTCCACTGAGGGTGTAGGGCTGAAGTCTCCGGATCCAGGGTGGAGGACTCCCCCACCCTGGCTGCTGTTGCATGCTCAGGGCAGCTGAGGATGCGGCTGAAGTAAACCACAACACGATCTCCTTGGCCCCCTCGCGGTGAGAGCATTGCTCGGAGCCCCCATTGCTGGCGTCTGTGTCAGCAATGAACGGGGCGTGCTGGATCGTGATACTGTGCTCTGTGCTAGCACAGCTTGGAGCTGATCCCAGCGCGGTTGTTAGTCTAGGCAATGGGCCTCCCCTTTTTGGTGAGCTGGAATAGGGAACTGGCGATGGTGGCAAGGTCTTTAATAAACCAGTTGTAGTAAGATGCCAGCTCCTGGAAGCTGTGAATCTCAGAGACATCCCTGACCACCACCACTCTTCGGGGTCTGTTACCACTCCTTCCGCACTCACCACGTGCCCCAGGAATTTTGTCTGGCGGCACAGCGGGTAGCATTTTGCAGGGCTGAGATGCAGGTTTGTTTGGCAGATAGTGGCAAAGACATCTTGCATTGGGCACCATCAAAAACAGAAGATTGTCCAAACAGATGACACAGCGACTCCACGGAATGTGAGCCAACACCCTCTCCATCAGTCTCTCGCATGTGGCAAGGACATTACATACGCAAACGACATTTCCTGGATGTGTCACAGCCCTTGACCAATAGTGAAGGCAGTTCGACCTGCCAGTAGTCGCTGTGGAAACCCAGAGAGCTGAACCAGGTCAAACCTGCAATACTGTACTGGGTATCATCAATTCAGGGCAGCAGGAAGGAGTCCTACTAGGTCATGACACTGAGACAGCGGTAGTCTACACAGAACCACCACAACCCGTCTTTCTTCCTGACCAACGCCGCTGGGACTGCCCATGGTCTGTCAGATGGGTTGATAATGCCAGCCGTTGCCACCGCTTTGATCTACTGCTCCTCTCCCTGGCGTTTGGCAAGGGACAGGCGATGGGGCCACAGGTAGAAGGGCTGGGTGTCCCCAGTGCTAACATGCTGTTGGACCAGCCCTCTGCATCTGCACTCCTCGTCTCTGGCTGCAGAGGTGTTGAGGAGCTGGTCCAAGAGGTCTTTTAGCGGCCGTCACTGGTCCTGATCTGAGCCCTGGCAGCTCCACCACCACAGCCCTCGCACTGCCTGGACAGTATCACTAAAGGACGGCGAGGTCGTGCTGGCGATGTCAGCACGTTGCGAAGATGTGATTGCTGATAACAGGGACGCGGTGAGCTGCACTTGGCTGGCCAGTTGTAGTTGTAGCCACACCAGCCTGGTCTGCTCCCTGGAGATGCCCGGCCAGGGAGCCACGGCTTCAGCGCCACGGTAGAGTGCTGCCCCCGGCACATCCTCAAGGGACCCCAACGGGACAGCAGGTCAAGGCCAACGATGCAGGACTCCCAGATGTCGGTTTGCCACACCTAATGCTCCACTGTGCTTATCCTCACTGTGATGCACAGTCTTCACTTCCTTCACATCGCCGGTGACTGTAGCCTGCTGGACCACCATCGCTGACCATCCAGGTGGAGGTGGCTGTCCGTGTTGGGGAGGACACCTGGACAGAGGATGGTGATGGTGTCCACCAACACACGCCATCTGATGCCCTCCGCCACTCAGTCCGTGTATTACCCTTGCTCTTCACCCAAACGGGTAGGCGACTACAGAGAGATTCCACTGGTGGTCTCAAGCAGCACCGCCCATTCAGCATCTCCTAATGGCTGTGGCATGGCACTGGTGCAGAGCAGTGCTGGGGCACATGGCCTGCCTCACCATACCAGTGGCAGTAATCGCTCCTTGGCTCACGGCGGGGTCAGCGTGACACTGGCCTTACGGGTCTCAAGGGGTCCTACTCGTCAGTTTCCTCCTCCGCCTCAATGACACAAACCCGGGCTCGCAGCTTGCGGGGCGACGCTGGAGTGCCTTGGGGGGCTAAAATTACTTCTGCCCTCTCCGCCTCAGCCAGCAAGGATGATACAAGCTTTTCCTGGGCAGCGGGAAGGAACTGGGGTAGCTATGCCAAGCACAGTGGCAGAGATCTGCTGCGACCGCCCATTATTCCTTCATGTCCTGACCAATCAAGAATCTATCAACCTTGGTCTTAAATATACGTAAAGACGCGGCCTCCACAGCAACGTGTGGCAAAGACTTCCACAGATTCACCACTCTCCGGCTAAAGAAATTCCTCCACATATCTATTTTAAAGGATGCCCCTCGATTCTGAGGCTCTGTACTCTGGTCTTAGACTCCCCCACCATTGGAAACGTTCTCTCCGCATGCACTGTTCCAAGGCCCTTCAACATTCTGTAGGTCTCAATGAGGTCGAGGTGCTGGATTCTTCTGAATCCTAGTGAATAAAAACCCACAGCCATCAAATGCTCTTCATACGACATGTCATTTAATCCTGGAGTCATTTTTGTGAATCTACTTTGAACCCTGTCCAGTTTCAGCATACCCTTTCTATGAAAAGGGGCCCAAACTGTTCACAGTTCTCCACGTAAGGCCTCACCACTGCTTTACAAAGCCTCAACATTACATCCTTGTTTTTATACTCTAGTCCTCTTGAAATGAATGCCAACATTGAATTTGCCTTCCTCACCACAGGCTCAACCTGCAAATTACCCTTTAGGGAATCCTGCACAAGGACTCCCAAGTCCCTTTGTGTTTGTCTTTTATGGTTTTTCTCAATTTAAGAAACAGTCAACCTTTTCATTTCTTCAACCAAAGTACACGACCATACTCTTCCTAACATTGTATTCCATCTGCCATTTCTTTGCCCATTGTCTTAATCTGCCTAAGTCTTTCTGAAGCAATTCTACTTCTTCAAAACTACCTGCACCTCCACTAAACTTCATGTTGTTTGCAAACTTTTCAACAAAGCCATCAATTCCATCCTTCGTATCATTGACATATAACATAAAAGAATCAGTCCCAACACAGAACCCTGTGGAACACCACTAGTCACTAGCAGCCAATTAGAAAAGTCTGCCTTTATTCCCTCTCTTTGCCTCCTGCCAATCAGCCATTGCTTTTTCCATGCTAGAATCTTTTATGTAATACCATGGGCTCGTAGCTTGTTAAGCAGTCTTATGTGTGGCGCCTTGTCAAAGGACTTCTGAAACTCCAAGTACTCAGCATCAACTGATTCTCATTTGTCTATCCTGCTTTTTATTTCTTCAATAAATTGCAATGTGTTTGTCAGGCAAGATTTTTCCTTGAAGAAACCATGCTGACTATGGTTTATTTTATCACGTTGTCCAAGCACCCCGCAATCCTAAATAATCAACTCCAACATCTTCCCAACCACTAAGGTTAGACTAACTGGCTTATGATTTCCTTTTTCTGCCTCTGTCCCTTCTTGAAGAGTAGAGTGACATTTGAAAATTTCAAGTCTTGCAGAACCATTCCAGATTCTTGAACAATCATTATTAATGCTTCCATAATCTCTTCATCCACCTCTTTCAGAACTCTGGGGTGTGCACCATCTGGCCCAGGTGACTTATCCACCTTCAGACCTTTCAGTTTCCCAAGAAACTTTTCTTTAGTTATGGTAGCTTCACACACTCCATGACCTTGAAACGTGGAACTTCCACAATACTGTCAGTGTCTTCCACAGCAAAATACTTATTTAGTTCATCTGCCTTTTTGTTGTTCCCATTACTACCTCTCCAGCATTATTTTCCAGTGGTCCAATATTCACTCTCTTTTACACTTTCAATGTCTTCTTTAATATTATTGGCTTGCTTCCTTTTGTATTCCATCTTTGCCTTCTTTAGTAACTTTTTAGTTGCCTTCTGTTAGTTTTTAAAAACTTCCCATTCCTCCAGCTTCCCACTAATTTTTGCTGTATTATATAAATATATAAATTGCATAGGTTATCGCTCCACTATGAGCGTGCCTCGCTTAAAGTAAACACCAAGTTAGGCTCACATTTCAGACTCCCGTGTCTTCCTTTGAATTAGTTTTGAAGTTACAGAACATAACAATGGAAATGAAGTATTTTTAAAAACTAATCCGAGATGGCTACCAACTTGATGAAGCGCAGCAAGAAATGGCGAGTGAAAAAGCAACTCAGCATGTGCAGAGTTAAAAAAAGGCAGTAAATGGAAGAATTCGGGGTTCATAAACAGTGAGTACCAGGTAATAATAATCACAAATAAAAGCGGAAATGGCTGGCTACAATGGAAAGACTGATATATCTGATCAACTACTGCACGGAGTCTTGTCATCTTCAGAAGTTTTCGGATGACTCTGCCATAGTTGGATGCATCAGCAAGGGAGATGAGGCTGAGTACTGGGCTATGGTAGGAAACTTTGTCACATGGTGTGAGCAGAATTATCTGCAGCTTAATGTGAAAAAGACTAAGGAGCTGGTGGTAGACCTGAGGAGAGCTAAGGCACCAGTGACCCCTGTTTCCATCCAGGGGGTCAGTGCAGACATGGTGGAGGATTACAAATACCTGGGGATACGAATTGATAATAAACTGGACTGGTCAAAGAACACTGAGGCTGTCTACAAGAAGGGTCAGAGCCGTCTCTATTTCCTGAGGAGACTGAGGTCCTTTAACATCTGTCGGATGATGCTAAGGATGTTCTATGAGTCTGTGGTGGCCAGTGTTATCATGCTTGCTGTTGTGTGCTGGGGCAGCAGGCTGAGGGTGGCAGACACCAACAGAATCAACAAACTCATTCGTAAGGACAGTGATGTTGTAGGGATGGAACTGAACTCTCTGACGGTGGTGTCTGAAAAGAGGATGCTGTCCAAGTTGCATGCCATCTTGGACAATGTCTGCCATCCACTACATAATGGACTGGTTGGGCACAGGAGTACATTCAGCCAGAGACTCATTCCACCGAGATGCAACATCGAGTGTCATAGGAAGTCATTCCTGCCTGTGGCCATCAAACTTCAACTCCTCCCTTGGAGGGTCAGACACCCTGAGCAAATAGGCAGGTCCTGGACTTATTTCCTGGCATAATTTACATATTACTACTTAATTATTTATGGTTTTATTACTATTTAATTATTTATGGTACAACTGTAACAAAAACCAATTTCCCTTGGGATCAATAAGGTATGACTATGACTATGACTACACAACAGATAGCTGGATTTTAGAAACTGAGCTAATGGAACAAATTGTGTTACTGTTGTGGCAGGGACTCACATAACCCAAACAAATGCAGGTTTAAACATGAAATTTGCAGAAAATGCAGCAAAGTAGGACACATGCAAAGAGCATGTCAGGCATACAAAAATAAATGGACTACTCAGGGAAGAGAAAAAACTAATAAGTCAAGTTGCAGTTTCAAAACAGTGCAATAATTTGCATGCTGCTGATGAAAAATCTGATAATGATGAGCGTGACACAGGAAAGGGTAGTTTTGAGATTTACAATGAGAAAACAAACAATAGACAAACAATCTAGCTTACACCAGAAGTGAATGGAAATTTAATCAAAATGGAATTGGGCACTTGCTTGGCTGTTTCAGTCATTCCACAAAATGAGCTACGGGTCTCCAATGCTCATTGTGATGGAGGTTGAGATTCACCACTCTCTGGCTAAAGAAATTCCTCCTTATTTCCATTCTAAAAGGATGCCCTTCTATTCTGAAGCTGTATCCTCTGGTTTCAGACCCATCCACAACAAGAAATCCTCTCCACATCCACTCTATCAGTACGTCTCGACATTCGATAGGTTTCAATGATGTCACCCCTATTTCTTTGAATTCGAGTGAGTACGGTCCCAGAGCCATCAAATGCTCCTCATATGACAAGCCTTTCAAACCCAGAATCATTTTTGTGAACCTCCTTTAAATCCCCCCCAATATCATCACATCCTTTCGAAAATAAGGGGCCCAAAACTGCTCACAATACTCCAAGTGAGGCCTCACCAATGCTTTACAATGCCTCAACACTACATCCTTGCTTTTATACTCTAGTCCTCTTGAAATAAATGTTAACCTCACATTTGCTTTCATCTCCACTGACTCAACTTGCAAATTAACCTTTAGGGAATTCAACACGAGGACTCCCAAGTCCCTCTGCTTCTCTCTATTTAGAAACTTCTATTTCTTTGATCAAAGTGCATGACCATACTATTCCTGAAATTATATTCCATCTGCCAATTCTTTGCCCATCTCCTAATCTGTCTAAATCTTTCTGTGGTCTCTCTTCTTCCTCAAATCTACCTACCCCTCCAACTATCTTCATATTTTATGCAAACTTAGCCAGAAAGCCATCAATTCCATATTCCAAATCTTTGACATGTAACGTTAAAAGAATCGGTCCCACACAGACTCCTGTGGAACACCACTAGTTATGGACAGCCAATGAGAAAAGACTCCTGTTATTCCTACTCTTTGCCTCCTGCCAATCAGCCAATACTCTATTCATGAAGTATCTTTCTTGTAACACCATTGGCTCTTAAATTGTTAAGCAGCCTCAAGGGTGGCACCTTGTCAAGAGACTTCTGAAAATCCAAGTAAGCAACATCCACGGATTCTACTTTGTCTATCTTGCCTGTTATTTCCTCAAAGCATTCCTAAAGATTTGTCAGCCAAGATATTCCCCTCAGGAAACAATATTGTCTACAGCCTATTTTATCATGTGCCTCCAAGTACACTGAAGCCACATTCTTAACAAATCAACTCCAACAGCTTCCCAACTGCTGAGGTCAGACTAATTCTTCTATATTTCCTTTCTTCTGCCCCTCTCCCATCTTGAAGAGTGAAGTGACGTTTGCAATTCCCCATTCTCTGGAACCATACCAGAATCAATTGATTCTTGAAAGCTCATACCAACGCCTCCAGAATCTCTTCAGCCACTTCTTTCAGAACCCTGGGACAGAGACACTCTAGAAACTCCCCTATTAGGATCTAACACCAACCTAACTGCATATTGAAGTCCCCCATACTATTGAAACATTGCCCTTTTGGCATGTATTTTCTATATCCTGTTGCGATTTGTAGACCACATCCTTACTACTGTTTGAGTCTGTATACAATTCCCATCAGGGTCTTTTTATCCTTGCAGTTCCTTAGCTCTATCCAAAACAATTCAACACCTTCCGATCCTATGTCACTTTTTTCTCATGATTTGATTTCATTTTTTATCAACAGAGCCATGCCACACCCTCTGCCTCCCTGCCTGTCTTGTTGATACAATGTGTCTGCTTGGATGTTAGGCTCCAGCTATAATCTTCTTTCACCCACGATTCAGTGATGCCCACGACGTCATAAATGTCAATCTGTAACTGTGCTACAAGTTCGTCTAACTTTTTCTGTCTACTGCGTGCAGTCAAATATAATACCTTCAGTCCTGTATTCACCTTTTTCAATTTTGTCCGGCTTTTGTGTTGCAACTCATCCTGTTGACTGTAATTTTGCCCTATCATCAGCCTCTCCTTGCTCGGAGTTTCAGTACACACTGCTTTTATTTGTAAACCAACAACCTCATACTCAGCATTATCACTCTGGTTCCCATCCCGCTGCCAAATTAGTTTAAACCTTCCCAAGCAACTCTAGCAAACCTGCCCGTAAGGATATTGGACCCCCTTTAATTCAGGTGCAATCCGTCCCTTGTATACAGTTCATACCTTCCTCAGAGAGATCCCAGTGATCCATAAATCTGAAACCCTGCTGCCCTGCACTAGTTCCTCATCTGCCAAATCATCCTATTCTTGCCCTCACTGGTGCGTGGCACAGGCAGCAATCCAGCAATTACTACCCTGAAGCTCCTGATTTTCACCTTTCTACCTAGCTCCCTAACATCTCTCTTCAGGACCTCCTCACCTTTCCTACCATGTCATTGGTGCCAATATGTACCAAGACTTCTGGCTGCTCATCCTCACACTTTAGACTGCTGCGGACCCAATCTGAGACATTCCTGACCCTGGCACCAGGGAGGCAACATACCATCCGAGTATCTCTGTCGCATCCACAGAACCTTGTCTCTGTTCCTCTGACTGTGGAATCTCCAATGAACACCGTAGTCCTCTTCACCACTCTTCATTTCTCAGTGACAACACCAGATTTAGTGCTGGAGGTCTGGTCACTGTAGCTATCCCCTGGTAGATTGTTCCCCCCCCCCCAATAGTATCTGAAATGGCATACTTATTATTGAGAAGAACGGCCACAGGGGTACTCACACTGCCTGTCCATTTCCCTTCCTTATTCTGACTGTCACCCAGTTATCTGCCTCCTGCAGCCTAGGGGTACCTCCCTGTCGCTCCTATAATCACCTCCTCATTCTCCCATATGAGTCGAAGGTCATTGAGTTGCAGCTCCAGATCCTTAACACATTCTCTGAGGAGCTGCAGCTCAGTGCACCTGGTACAGGTGTGGTTATCCGGGAGGCTGGAGGTTTCTCAGAATCCCCACATCTCACACACAGAACAAAACACTGCCCCTGCAGCCATTCTCACTGCACTAACTGTGCCCTTACAGGTAGGGAATGAAGAATAAAGAAGAGAAAAAGAAATTTACCAAATGCTGTACGTACCTCACCTAAGCCTGGTCTCACCTGAAGCCTGATGAGCCAAATCCACTTTAACACTGGCCACTCACACAATGGCCACTCCACTTGCACTTGCCTTAATTTTATTTGTCCTTTCTAATGAATCCCACTCGGTGATTCTTTGCATTACAACTCTGAATAACTGAATCAGAATCAGAATCAGGTTTATTATCACCAGCATGTGTCGTGAAATTTGTTAACTTAGCAGCAGCAGTTCAATGCAGTACATGGTAATATGGAAAGAAAAAATAAATAAATCAATTACAGTAAGTATATGTATGTATACTGAATAGATTAAAAATGGAAATAATATATATATATTTAAAACAGCGCTGTAGTGTTCATGGGTTCAATGACCATTTAGGAATCAGATGGCAGAGGGGAAGAAGCTGTTCCTGAATCGCTGAGTGTGTGCCTTCATGCTCCTGTACCTCCTACCTGATGGTGATAGTGAGAAAAGGGCATGCCCTGGGTGCTGGGGTGTTCCTAATACAATAAAGGATGTCGCCTTTCTGAGGCACCGCTCCTTGAAGATGTTTTGGATACTACAGAGGCTAGTATCAAAAATGGAGCTGACTGCAGCTTCTTTCAGTGCTGTCCAGTAGCCCCCACCCGCTTCCAGACAGTGATGCAGCCTGTCAGAATGCTCTCCATGGTACATCTATAGAAGTTTTCAAATGTTTTAGTTAACAAACCAATTTCTTCTTTATAGCTGCTTCGATATGTTGGGACCAGCTTAGATCCTCAGAGAACATGACACCCAGGAACTTGAAATCACTCTCTATCTCCACTTCTGATCCCTCTGTGAGGATTGGTTTGTGTTCCCTCATCTTACCCTTCCTGAAGTCCACAATCAGCTCTTTTGTCTTACTGACATTGAGTGCCAGGTTGTTGCTGCGACACCACTCTACTAGTTGGTATATCTCACTCCAACAATATTCTACCAATATTCTACCAACAATGGTTGTATCATCAGCAATTTTATAGATGGTATTTGAGCTATGCCTAGTCACACAGTCATGTGTATACAGAGAGTAGAGCAGTGGGCTAAGCACACACCCTAAGTTGCACCAGTGTTGATCGTCAGCGAGGAGGAGAGAATTAGGTGTAAAACTCTGAGCTATAGTCAATGAACAGCATGCCGACATAAGTGTTTGTATTGTCCAGGTGCCCTAAGGCCATGTGTGTAAATGCCCAAACAATAAAGACATGCTTTACTTTTGGTTAAACAACTTTCTTTCAATGTCTCAGTTCACCTTTTCATCCCACAAACCCCCCCCACCCCCAGTGCGCACTTGCATAACGGGGAAAGTGTACGTGCCTACTAAATGCTTACATAGTCCAAATGAAAAGAACTCAACAGTCTCCCATCCTTTTTTATGTATATATTTAAACATTTTTTTAAATTAAAGACAATTCAGATGCCCATTAGGACATGTGAATTAATTCTAACCCTTGATGTTAATGCATCCTTGAGGTACCAAATGCCTTTGCTAAACTGGTGCTCCCTTTGTGAGACAGTCAGCCAGGTGGTCCTTTCTAGTTGACCTAGTAGGTGATGGATTTTCTGTGCTTGGACAAGTGCTTTGATGCTGCTCATCTCTCTCTTTTCTGTAACTGACTTGGTGGATTGGATGCACCAACCAAAGAGTAGCTGGCTGTGACGCACGTTATATGCAGACTGTTCTTCTTTGGGTCCCATTGGAAAAGCACAGAATAGAGTGTGGCCAGAAAAACAGCATTGCCAATACCTTCAGACATTGCAAGGGTTTCTCCTGTCTGCGTACTCTGTACACCTCTTCGGATCTTTTTTTGATTGTCAATAGAGAGGTGAAAATCTTCCCTCTTCTCCCATCAGTACAATAAAATGTCCCCTTTGAGTCCTCCCCATCGGGGAGATTTCCAAGTGAGATTATTAGATTATTAGATTATGAGGACACGCAGTCCTCTTTTATTGTCATTTAGTAATGCATGCATTAAGAAATGATACAATATTCCTCTGGTGTGATATCACAGAAACACAGGACAGACCAAGACTGAAAAACTAACAAAAACCACATAATTATAACATATAGTTACAACAGTGCAACAATACCATAACTTGATGAAGAACAGGCTATGGCACAGTAAAGAAGTTCAAGGTGTCCTGAAAGTCCCACATCTCATGCAGACGGGAGAAGGAAGAAAACTCTCCCTGCCATGCCCGACCACAGTCCAACCCTGAGTCATCTGAAAACTTCGAGCTCTGATCAGCCCTCCGACACCAAGTACCTAGCACCATCTCTATCCGAAAGCTTCGACCTCAGCCTCGGTCACCAGCAGCAGGCAAAGCCAGGGATTTTGGGGCCTTCCCTCCGGGGATTCTCGACCACACAGTAGCAGCGGCAGCAAACAGGCATTTCAGAAATTTCTCCAGATATTCCTCTGTGCTTTCACGTCTGTCTTCATCAAATCAGAATTGTCCACGGCCCCTATTTGACAGAGGCATCACTGAAGACAACTAACCTCACCGAGCAGTCTTTCTCTTTCTGTTGAAACTTCAAGACTTCTTCTTCAGATTGAATTTTGCGCACCATCTTGTTTGTCTCATGTAAAGTTTATACTATTGGCATTTTTTGTGCTGGATGCCAAGTTGCAGGTCTGCTCGGCCTTGTCATCCATAGAATTTGACCTGTCTCTTACCCAAGTTTCTCAGCTTCAGCTTCACTGAGGGGTGCATGCCGTTGTGTGGCACGTGAATACATGCGTATTGTCTGAAGTTTCCTGATGCAGGTTTCTGGGTGCAGTTGTGCTGTTCCAGTTGTACTGAATCTGTCATATTCCCTGCACCCAGCCTGAACGGCTGACTTTAGCTGTTGTGGCAAAGTTTTGTAAGCATCCCCATATGAAGCCAAGCACTCCAATCACATGATATCCTGAATCTTGCCAGTAAAAAAAAACAGTTGGATCCACTTATGATATCTTTCCATCTGTTATCAACATTATTTCCTTGACCTTTTTATACCAGTAGTGTGATGCATCTGCTATCCCATACACACACTTCTGAGTTTCCACATTGTTCCTTCACTTCTGGCTTCAGGCAGGGGTTGAATGTCAATGTCCATTCCCTGTAAGAATGTCCATGCAATGGGGTTGCCAATGCCTTTGACCTATCACTGAGAGAAGTAGTTGTAGAGACTCTGATGCACATGTTGGTGAGGTTCTTTTTGGAGTTCTTTTATGTTCAGTTCCTCAAAACCTCTAGCCACAAGATGTGCTTTTGGTATAATTCCTTTCAGGGTGCACACCCATCTTGTAGACACTGTCTTTTGGCCAATGTCTCTGGCTTCCTCAAACACTCCATTATTTCTCCAACTTCTGATTTCATCCTGTTTTGCAGATTCAAATGACACCTCTTTAGTTACTAGGTCATCTTCATCTTGACATTTTCTCAGATGGTCCAGACTGGTCTATACTTGATTCAATATGAAGTCTGCCTACACATGACATAGCGACTGACCCTGCAGTGCCGGCGACCATGACTAGTTCTATGTAATTCAAGTTGTAACAACTTTTGTTCCTCCCAGTGGCTTTGCCTGCTCATCTTAAGACTTCAGCTTTGTGTGAGATACCTGTGTTTTGTCTACAAATCTCACAGTTTGTCCTCTTAAGACTGAAACTTCCATGTTATCTTTGCACTTGTGATCATTTCTGTTCAAGGAAGTCCGTTGAGTCTGCATCTGCACTCTCTTCCACATGTTCTGTGGCACTGTTGAACGACTCTGTTGGGCCCTTAGCTGCACTCCCCTCATCCCTGTCTGTGCTATGTGACAGTGTGCCAGGTAAATGCTTTCCAATTTTTGTATCATTCTCCATGGAGTTCCGGTGGTCTTCAATTTGTGCTCTACGTAGTCTGGAATGATGCTCTTTCACATATGTACCTCCATGTCTCATGAATACCACAACTCCATCCTGACCAATGGTGACTCCAGGACCCTTCCATTCTGTACAGTCCGCTCTTTTGTGATGCACTTTGTCCCCTGTGTCATATTTGTCATTTGGAGGATAGACCTGTGCTCTCAGTGCTCTTTGAATTCTCTCTGAACATTCTGCTTCAGTGACAGCCTTCCTTGATGCATGCAGTGCTGAAATATGTTTCCCTACCCACTCACTCCTTGTAGGGCCCTCTACAGCAGGTGGTCTGTCAACCAGTTCAGAGGGAAGGTTTGGATTCTGGCGGAACACCAATTGTTATGGGCTATAGCCATATACATTGTGCATGGTATTCCTCACCATAAAGGCCCAGTCCAGGGCTGTGTTCCAATCATAGCCATTGCTTTTCTTCACCTTCAGCATTATTTTAGAAAGCATTTGATTGTGTCACTCCAGAAGCCCATTACTCCGAGGACTACCTACCACTGTTGATTTTGTTCCAATGTTAAAGTTCTGCGCCATATCTCTAAATTCATCATTGTTAAATTCACCACCATTATCTCTGAATACTTTCAGAGGTGGGCCATGCACACAAATCCAGGAATGGGTGAAGTTTTTTTTGCTATCTCTTGGGGTCTCTGTATTTGTGCTGGTACCAGCACTGAAACGTGTGAACTTATCCAAGATGTGGAGATACCACACTCTTTGCTCCAGTTCAAGTAGGTCTATGGCTACTGTTTCATTGTATTCAGATGCTAGTGGCAGACCAACTGGAGGCTTGGGCTTGGACTTTCCAAATTTTTGTCATTTCTCACAGCTGTCAATTATCTGCTTTAGAATGGGAAAATAATCTGCATCTTCGTTTCCTCAAATCCTGAGCAGTTTCTGAAGTCTATCAACTGGAGTGTGTCCAAACTACTTTTAAAGTTTGAGCAACACTTTTTACTTTTTATCTATGGTCATGTTTCATGTGACAGCTAGTACTTCATTCTCACATTGGTTCTCGCTAATGTCTTTATCTAGGATGTTCACACAGCAGTGTCCAGAGCTGGTGAGCTCAAGAGAGATCATTGCTTGGTCATTCTCCATATCCAGTACTGCTCCTGCTTTCTTTAGGGAGGTTTTACTCAAGAGTAATGGAACGTTCACTGGTACCATCTCCACTTCAAGGTAACATTTTGTCTGCCCTATTTCTGCAGGAATTTTCACTCTTTTCGATGAAACGTACAATCTTTCCATCACCAAATTTGAATGCTTTGTTACTAGGCTTATCTGTGTTCACAGTTTCTACTCTTCATTTCGGTTTAGTTCACTTTTCATCACACACTGTGTGTGTGCGTGCTGTATCAATAGCAGCAGATCCCAGAGATTCTATCATCAAAACCTCTGCCTCAGATGTCTCGGCAATAGTAAGTGATTCCTTCGCAAACAATGTGATATGGCACTCTTCTACATCTGCAGATCTGTTATTTTCTTCAGTTCGTCTAACTTGTTCGGTTTAGTTCGGACAGTTTCTTGCCCAGTGGTAAATACTTCGACATAACACACACTTTGATCTCCTACTGTACTTGTTTATTGGATTTGTGCCTGATAATGTTACCCTTGTCTGGTCCTTCGTGGATCTACACTTGTTAAACTCTTTTTTCTGTTCAGTGAGGTATAAGAACATAAGAAATAGGAGCAGGAGTAGGCTATCCGGCCCATTGAGCCTGCTCTGCAATTCAATAAGATCATGCTGTTTCCTGACTCAAACTAATTCTGACATAGCAGTCTTCTCTCCAATAAGTCTCTTCAGTGTTGATTTCCTGGATGCAAACGTAAATTCTGTACATGCAGTCATTGCACGTGTCTGTCCTTTATGTCTAGACATGCAGTATCCAACAATTTAAAAGCTAATACAGCATCAGGAAGTTCCATTTAGTATTAACGCATGTGAGTGTACATTTGTTCAAAATCAATAACATAATCAACCATATTTTTAGAATTGTCTCTATAAATTTTGGCAAAGTCTGAATATGCCTCATTCATCCAATCATTTCCTTCCGTCAAAAACAACAAAGTCAAGTGTACAAGCAACGCACATAAAAGTTGCTGGTGAACACAGCAGGCCAGGCACCATCTCTAGGAAGAGATACGGTCGACGTTTCGGGCCGAGACCCTTCGTCAAGTGTTTTTATTAGCATATTCGTGCATTCATTTTTGTTCAAGACTTCCACCGAAATTCCCGTCGCGGTCTCTGTCGTTCTTCCTGAAAGTGACGCCACATCAGCCAAGGCTCGTTGCTTCCTCTCCAGTTGCGTAACATGAGTCTATATTCCAATTTCATTTTTCCAGCTTTCGTAAGGCTTGCTCCCATCAAGTGCCAGCAGGAACCTATAATTTGGACCTATCCTCTGCTTCCACTGTTAACGCCCAAACATTAGACACGGTTTTTTTTTGTTCAAACAACTTTTTTTTCAACGTCTCAGTTCAATACATGAGGTCCGCCACCTTTTGACCCCACAATTCCCCCTTTCCCCCTGGTGTGCACCTGCATTACAGGGAAAGTGGGCGTGCCCACTAAATACTTATACAGTCCAAATGAACAGAACTCAACAATGGGAAGAGCCATTGAGTTTGTGTCTGCCATAGACCTATTGTGGCGACAGGCAAATTGCAGTGGGATATTCCAGTGGTGCCGCCACAGAAAACTAGTGTGTCGTGGGAATACACGGAAGATCGAAAGCGGCGAGCTGGCTGCTGGCTGTGTGAACAGAGACCCAAGATCTTTAGCAACAGAGCTTGGAAAAAACAACACAACAGACTTTTAATACCATAAATCGGCGAGTTGTTTTGTTATGTCTCCCCTCTCGCTGTGAAATGGGGATACCTTTTTTGCCCTTATTAGGGAGAGAGCGAGCCTGTGGTATGTTGAATACCGGGTGAACAAGTAGTTTTTGGGGTACTGCAAGTCTTTGTCTTTATTGATGCTTTGCTGCACGCTTGAGTGCTCGGTGGAGGGTGTAGATGCTTTTTTGCTGGTGGGGGATGGGGGCCGTTGCTTTGCTGTTGCTTATGTGTGAAGGGGGAGTTGGGGGGCTTTGGGGTTCTAACATTTAACTGTCATTCATTCTAGATGTAAATTGTATACATTTCTCTGACATTAATTGTACCTATTGAAGCATCCTGGTTCATCCACGGCTTTTGGTTTGAGAATGTACAGCAAGTTTTTGTAGGCACACGCTCGTCCACACAGGTTTTGATGAAGTTGGTAACAACTGTAGTATACTCATCCAGATTTGAAGATGAATCCCTGAATACAGTCCAGTCCACCATAGAAACAAAGCTGTCCTAGAAACCATAGAAAACCTACAGCTCAATACAGGCCCATTGGCCCACAATGCTGTGCCAAACATGTACTGATCTTAGAAATTACCTAGGGTTACCCATAGCCCTCTATTTTTCTAAGCTCCATGTCCTGTAAGCACTCCTGTGCTTCCCTTGTCCATACCTTCTTGGTCCTCACTGCTGGGGCTGCTGTCTTTCAGTCTCTGGGAGTAGAAATACAGCCAGGTGATCAGACTTCCCGAAGTGAAGGTGTGGACTAGCACGGTAGGCATTCTTGATGGTGGTGTCACTCTAGTCCAGTGTGTTGTTTCCTCTGATACTGGAAGTGATTTGTTGTTGGCAATTATTTAGTGACTTTTTCCAGCTGGCCTGGTTAAAATCCCCCAAAACGATGATGAAGGCATCAGGGCGTGCTGTGTCATGCATGTGGATCCCGTTGCTTAGATCATCCAGAGCTTGTTTGACATTGGCCCGAAGTGGAATATACACCCCTACCAAAATGAGCGCAGAACTCCTCACAGCAGGTAAAATGGCTGGCACTTAATTGCGAGATATTCCTGGTCTGGTAAACAGAATTGGGACAACACTGATACATTTGCACACCAGGAGGTGTTGATCATGAATAAACACCTCCACCTCTGCTTTTGAGAGACTCAGCAGTCCTATCCTGACGGTGTATAGTGAACCCGTCAATCCGAATTGCTGTGTCCGGTACGGAAGGTGTTAAGACCATAGACCATAAGACATAGGAGCAGAATTAGGCCATTTGGCCCATCGAGACTGCTTCACCATTTAATCATGGCTGATCCTTTTTTCCTCTCCTCAGCTCCACTCCTGGGCCTTCTGGCCATAACCTTCAATGCCATGTCCAATCAAGAAGCTATTAATCTCTGCCTTAAGTACACCCAACGAGCTGACCTCCACAGTTTCCTGTGGCAACAAATTCCAGAAATTCACTACCCTCTAGCTGAAGAAATTTCTCCACATCTCTTTTTTAAATGGACACACCCTCTATTCTGAGGCTGTGCCCTCTTGTCCTAAACTCTTCCACAATGGGAAACATCTTTCTACATCTATTCTGTCTAGGCCTTTCAACATTCCAAAGTTTTCAATGAGATCCCCCCTTCATCCTTCTGAATTCCAGTGAGTACAGACCCAGAGCCATCAAACATTCCTCGTATGATAACCCTTTCATTCCTGGAATTATCTTTGTGAACCTGCTCTAGACCCTCTCCAATGCCAGCACATCTTTTCTCAGATGAAACGAAGCACGTTCACAGTCCTAATGTCCCTCAGGTACAGCTCCCTAGCTCTGAGATCTTTGATTTTATTTACTGGAGCCTGTATACTTACCAGCAAGGTAGTTGGTATTAGGGGTCTAACATTCTGTTTTCTTAAACACATGTATTCCTGACCTGCAGCCACGTTTCCTGCGAGGAATCTGGCAAGATGTATGGCCACATTCGGCATTGTTTCCATTGTTTTTAAGCAGTGATAGTTTATTCAATCACATTTAGTCATCTTTATTAACTGTACAGACCTTGGAAGTAGTTGTGATTCTAAGTTGCATGAGGCTGAAATGGGAATATTTAATCGTATCCATTGAGCTGTACTGTACAAGATCACCATTCCAAGTGCTGCCTTTTAACCTTGAGTACAAACCTAAGTGAAAAGGTAGCTCTCTTCTCGTGTCGCTGCTAGTGATTGGGCGCAGATTAACTCACAAATGCTCTGCCAGATTCCGCTCAAACCGTATCATCAAGTTCGCTGATGACACCACAGTGGTTGGCCTCATCAACAATGATGAGTCAGCGTGCGGAGAGGAGGTAGAGAGACTTGTCAAATGGTGTGAAAATAACAACCCGGGTCTCAACATGGACAAGACAGTAGAGATGATTATGGGCTTCAGGAGGGCGCAGGCTGACCACTCTCCAATGGCTCAGCCACTGGGCTCAGAGTGAAGAGCACAAAGCTCCTTGGTGTGAACGTAACAGACAATCTAACCTGGACCCACAATACCTCCTCACCAGTCAAGATGGCACAGCAGCATTTTCACTTTCTGAGGAGATTTGAACATGCAAGGCTCCCTGTCCCCGTTCTAATAGCTTTCTACAAATTGAGTTCCTTTTCCCAATCCTGTTTAATCTTAGATAAAGGACGCTTATCCCATTGTAATAATAAATTATAAATTCTTCCAATAGAACCCTTGATCGAAGGATTCATACTCATAATAGTATCTAACAGGTCAGCCTCCAATACGTAAGGAAAATTACTTAAATTTATTTTATATCCTGAAAAATCTCCAAATTCATTAAATAATTTTAGCAAGGCAGGAATAGATTCATCAGGATTAGATATATAAACCAATAAATCGTCAGCGTAAAGAGAGATCTTATGTGTGGTCTCATTCACAAAAATCCCATGGATCTTTTTAGTCTCACGAAGAGCAATAGCAACTCAATTTGACTTTTATGATGGAGGATTGGATGCGGATTTTAAAGTTGGTGAACTCTTCTTCAATTTGTGCTAGCCATTTGTACAATTTGAAATTGTGCATCGTTATCATTTGACAAAGGAGAGACTTTCTAAAATCTTTTCTAAGGTTGGTAGTTATTGTGATAGGTGTAAAACTGAGATAGCTACACTGACACATATGTTTTGGTCTTGTTCTGTATTGGAACAGTTCTAGAAGTCAGTTTTTTCAACGATTTCTAAAGCACGTAAAATTAATCTACAACCTAATAAATTAACTGTGCTTTTTGGAATAATTCCTCAAAATATTCATGGTATTTCTGTGTCTCACCAACATGTTATTGCATTTGTTACATTGATAGCCAGGAGGGTCATTTTGTTGAAGTGGAAGGATACATCAGCTCCCACTTTGTCACAACGGTTCTCTCAAATGATGCTATGTCTTAGTTTGGAGAAAATTAGAAGTCGAGCCTTTGAACCTTTATTTGATTTTGAGAAAAGATGGGGCTCATTTGCAGGTTATTATCATTTGAGCTAATTGATAGATTTTTTCCACGATCTAATTGTAAATTTTTTGGTATATTTTCTTTTCTTGCTGGCAGTTTGATGTTTATTTTTAGAAGATTTTTGTATGATGCACGGCTCTGGGGTTGTACACCTAACGGGTTTTTTTTCTTACTTTTTCTGCTTAGTAGGTTTTTTTTGTTATCACAAATTTTTTTTCAATCTTTAAGATAATGTCTTTTCTGAGAAATTGTAAGTGTTGTTACTTCAATGTACTCATTATTTCTTTTGTATAATATAACAATAAAAAGATTTGAAAAGAAAGCTTTCTACAACAGCACCTTCGAGAGTGTCCTCAAACACAAGAAAATCTGCAGATACTGGAAATTCAAGCAACACACACAAAATACTGCTGGAACGCAGCAGGCCAGGCAGCATCTATAGAAAGAAGTACAGTCACATTTCAGGTAGAGACCCTTCGTCAGGACTAACGGAGAAAAGAGATAGTAAGAGATTTGAAAGTGGGAGGGGAAGTGAGAGACCTGAAATGGTAGGAGAAGACAGGAGGGGGAGGGATGATGCTAAGAGCTGGGAAGTTGATTGGCATAAGGGATGCAAGGCTGGAGAAGGGGGAGTATCACAGGACAGAAGGCCTTGGAAGAAAGAAAGGGGGAGGGGAGCACCAGAGGAAGATGGAGAACAGGCAAGGAGTTATTGTGAGAGGGAAAGAGAGAAAAAAAATTAGGGATGGGGTAAGAAGGGGAGGAGGGGCATTAACAGAAGTTAGAGAAATCAATGTTCATGCCATCAGTTTGGAGGCTACTCAGATGGAATATAAGGTGTTGTTCCTCCAACCTGAGTGTGGCTTCATCTTTACAGTAGAGGAGGCCATGGATTGACATATCAGAATGGGAATAGGACGTGGAATTAAAATGTGTTCCAACCAGTTCCCCTCTACCACCACTCTCCTCCATCTAGTGGAATTGGTCCTTACTCTTAATAATTTCTCCTTTGGCTCCTCCTACTTTCTCCAAACTAAAGGTGTAGCCATGGGCATCCGTATGCGTCCCAGCTATGCCTGTCTTTTTGCTGGCTGTGTTCCAAACCTATTCTGGTATCTGTCCCCCACTTTTCCTTTGCTACATCGACGACTGCATTGGCGCTGCTTCCTGCACGTATGCTGAGCTTGTTGACTTAATTAACTTTGCCTCCAACTTCCACCCTGCCCTCAAATTTACCTGGTCCATTTCCGACACCTCCCTCCCCTTCCTTGATCTCTCTGTCTCGATCTCTGGAGACAGCTTATCTACTGATGTCTACTATAAACCCACGGACACTCACAGCTACCTGGACTATTCTTCTCCCCATTCTGTTACTTGTAAAAATGCTATACCCTTCTCTCAATTCCTCCGTCTCCACCGCATCTGCTCTCAGAATGAAGCTTTTCATTCCAGGATGAAGGAGATGTCTTCCTTTTTTAAAGAAAGGGGCTTCCCTTCCTCCACCATCAACTCTGCTCTCAGATGCATCTCTCCCATTTCACGCATATCTGCTCTCACCCCATCCTCCCGCCACCCCACTAGGAATAGGGTTCCCTTTGTCCTCACCTACCACCCCACCAGCCTCTGGGTCCAACATATAATTCTCCATAACTTCCGACATCTCCAACGGGATCCCACCAACAAGCACATCTTTCCCTCCTCCCCTCTTTCTGCAGGGATCGCTCCCTATGCGACTCCCTTGTCCATTTGTCCCCCCCCATCCCTTCCCACCGATCTCCCTCCCGGCACTTATCCTTGTAAGCAGAACAAATGCTACACATGCCCTTACACTTCCTCCCTTACCACCATTCAGGGCCCCAGACAGTCCTTCCAGGTGAGGCGACACTTCACCTGCGAGTCGGCTGGGGTGATATACTGCGTCCGTTGCTTCCGATGTGGCCTTCTATATATCGGTGAGACCCGACGCAGACTGGGAGACCGCTTTACTGAACACCTATGCTCTGTCCGCCAGAGAAAGCAGGATCTCCCAGTGGCCACACATTTTAATTCCATGTCCTATTCCCATTCCGATATGTCTATCCACGGCCTCCACTACTGTCAAGATGAAGGCACACTCAGGTTAGAGGAACAACACCTTATATTCCGTCTGGGTAGCCTCCAACCTGATGGCATGAACATTGATTTCTCTAACTTCCGTTAATGCCCCTCCTTCCCTTCTTACCCCATCCCTAATTTTTTTTCTCTCTGTCCCTCTCACAATAACTCCTTGCCTCTTCTCCATCTTCCTCTGGTGCTCCCCACCCTCTTTCTTTCTTCCAAGGCCTGCTGTCCTGTGATACTCCCCCTTCTCCAGCCTTGTATCCCCTTTGCCAATCAACTTCCCAGCTCTTGGCTTCATCCCTCCCCCTCCTGTCTTCTCCTATCATTTCGGGTCTCCCACTTTCAAATCTCTTACTATCTCTTTTTTCCGTTAGTCCTAACGAAGGGTCTTGACCCGAAACATCGACTGTACTTCTTCCTATAGATGCTGCCTGACCTGCTGTGTTCACCAGCAACTTTGACGTGTGTTGACTGAGAGTGTCCTGTCTGGCTGCATCATTGCGTGATAAGGAAGCTGCATGGCATCAGACTGCAAGATCCTACAGAGGACAGTAAAAACCGCTGAGAGGATCACCGGGGTCTCCCACCCCCACTATTTGTGACATTTACCAGGATATTTACAGACAAACAGCCCAAAGCATTGCTGAGGATCCCTACCACTTTGACTCACTACCATCAGGCGGGGGGTACAGGAGTATCAGGACTAGGACTGCCAGACTGGGTAACAGCTTCTTCTCTCAGACTGTGAGACTAATGAATCCCCTGTCAGCACTGAGGTCTTGTCACCAGGACAGCAAGCTGTTTGCTGTTTACCTAACCCTGATGTGCATTACATGCATTTTGAATTATATTTTAATAACTTACTTGTTGAGGTATTTTGTTTTATATGCTGTGTGTGATATATGTTTTGTGGGAGCACAGTGGTCTGGAGGAATGCTCTTTTGTTTGGTTGTATATACGTACAGTTAGATGACAATAAAGTTGACCTTGATATCCCTCCTTGTTACCCCAGTCAATGAAATCCTTCATGGAATTCTCTCCTGTAAGTAACACAACATCACACCAGCTCGGTGCAGATTAAGAGCCAGACGATGCTGAGGATGTTTTACGAGTCTGTGGTGGCCAGTGCTATCATGTTTGCTGTTGTGTGCTGGGGCAGCAGGCTGAGGGTAGCAGACACCAACAGAATCAACAAACTCATTCGTAAGGCCAGTGATGTTGTGGGGATGGAACTGGACTCTCTGACGGTGGTGTCTGAAAAGAGGATGCTGTCTAAGTTGCATGCCATCTTGGTCAATGTCTCCCATCCACTACACAATGTACTGGGTGGGCACAGGAGTACATTCAGCCAGGGACTCATTCCTCCAAGATGCAGCACAGAGCGTCATAGGAAGTCATTCCTGCCTGTGGCCATCAAACTTTACAACTCCTCCCTTGGAGGGTCAGACACCCTGAGCCGATAGGCTGGTCCTGGACTTATTTCATAATTTACTGGCATAATTTACATATTACTATTTAACTATTTATGGTTCTATTACTATTTATTATTTATGGTGCAACTGTAACGAAAACCAATTTCCCTCGGGATCAATAAAGTATGACTATGACTATGATGTTTTTCCCAGCAAACAAACACATGAACCCTCTTTAGCCTGTGAAGATCATACATAAGACACAGGAGCAGAATTAGGCCATTCGACCCATCGAGTCTGCTCTGCTATTCCATTAGCACTAATTCATTATCCTCTCAACCTCATTCTCCTGCCTTTTCCCCATAGCCTCTGATTCCCTGATAATCAAAAACCCATCACCTTTTGCTTTAAATATACCCAATGACTTGGACGCCACAGCCGTCCATAGCAATGACTTCCACAGATTCACTATCCTCTGGCTAAAGAAGTTCGTCCTCATCTCTGTTCCAAATGGACGTCCCCCTATTCTGAGGCCGTGCCCCCTGGTCCTGTGTGACAAGATGCAAAGCTTGTATCCCATCAGGATGCATCCAGTCATCCACACGTTGCCTCCAGTTTGAAGTTACTATTTATTATTCATACTTATGTCTGGTACTTTGATCAGATGGGAAAGATTCTGCCAGTGTTTATTTTATTGAGCACCAGTAAAGTGCAGTCCCAGAAAATATGAAGAGTTTAGAGTACTCTCATGTCCAAGAGAGTTGATAACATTCGACAGCATTGAAAATTATTTAATTAGGCTATGGCTGGATGGAAGTATTTATTGATTCCACTGAAGAAGAAGCAAATTCAACATCTTTTGGTCAATTATAATGATTAAATATTCATGTTAAACTCATTAAGTTTTCTCTCCCATCAAATGCAAAGGAGTTGCAGCAATAAAAGTTTGCTAGCATATTGCAGCCGATGTTATATTGCAGCAGTTAAGGGCATAAATGATCAATATTCCGCCTTACATAAATGAGAATTCAAACTGGAAGTAACATGTGGAAGAGTTAGTGCCTTCTGGTGTGTCAGTAACTTCTGACCTTGTCACTCTAGTATACTTACATAGAACATAAAACATCAAAACACAACATAAGTTCAAAGGACAGTTATTATCAAGGTATGTATACTCTATACAACCTTGAGATTCGTCTCCTTACAGGCAGCCAGAAAACAAAAAAAAACCAAAAGAAATTTTGAGAAAAGACCATCAAACACATGTTGCCCAAAGAGGGAAAAAAATTGTGCAAAGAATAAAAGTAAGCAAGTAACATTCAGAGCTGAAGTTTTATGAAAGGTGCGAAGCCAGAGTAAGCCATAGCCTCAGTTCAGCGCAGAGCCGAACTGAACCTCCAGTCCTGACATTCTAACCTTTTCAACCTGGCCTCGCGCTTACATCATCCAAACATCGAGTCGATCCTCGCCTCTCGCACCTCTCCGGGGTGGGGACCCCACTGTCACAATTCAGCCCATACCTGATCTTTCCAATTTAGCCCAGTGCTTACGTCGATCAGACATCAGGACTTTCCTCGTTCCCGTCTCCACTTGCCTCCACAATGCCTGGCCTTTCCTTGCTCTCGAACCCGGCATCAATTCAGCCCATTGCTGATTTTCCCAATCTCATAGTCATAGTCATACTTTATTGATCCCGAGGGAAATTGGTTTTCGTTACAGTTGCACCATAAATAATAAATAGTAATAAAACCATAAATAGTTAAATAGGAATATGTAAATTATGCCAGTAAATTATGAAATAAGTCCAGGGCCAGCCTATTGGCTCAGGATTTCTGACCCTCCAAGGGAGGAGTTGTAAAGTTTGATGGCCACAGGCAGGAATGACTTCCTATGACGCTCTGTGCTGCATCTCGGAGGAATGAGTCTCTGGCTGAATGTACTCTTGTGCCCACCCAGTACATTATGCAGTGGATGGCAGACATTGTCCAAGACGGCATGTAACTTGGACAGCATCCTCTTTTCAGACACCACTGTCAGAGAGTCCAGTTCCATCTCCACAACATCACTGGCCTTACGAATGAGTTTGCTGATTCTGTTGGTGTCTGCTACCCTCAGCCTGCTGCCCCAGCACACAACAGCAAACATGGCCCAGTGCTTAAACTGGCCAAGCTTCGGCTAGTTCCTCACTCCCGGACCCTGGCCCTGCTGCTTCGATTCAGCCCCAGGCTTTCTCCAGCAATGGCCAAATATCAGTTTGTTCCTCCCTCTCATGCCCAAGCCCCGCTGCCTTGATTCGGCCCTTACCCACTGCTCCGCTGCACTGCGCCTTCGAGATTCCGGTCACCGAATCCTCTGAACACCACAAAAATGCCAAGTCATACAGGTGGCTCAAAAGTACAACTTCAAAAAGGGAATTTACAGGCTGTTGATTGCAGTGATCATTGGCCAAAAATATATGATTAATAGCGTAGTCAGTAGATTTGTTTGTTGCCAGGAAAGTTTCACTGTGTCTCACCAGCACCATCTTAAACTGGAAGATTCTGCCATTTCACATCTTAACCCCCATTTTCCTGTCTTTTCTCCATAACATTTGATGCCCTTTGAAAACCAATAATGAATCCCCAATTATTGAAAAACAAAATACCAAGTCAAGTCAAGTCAAGTTTATTCGTCATTTTGATCATAAGCTGCTGGTACAGTACACAGTAAAAATGAAACAACGTTCCTCCAGGACCATGGTGCTACATGAAACACAAAATTACACTAGACTGTGTGAGACAGCACAAGGCTGCACTAGGCTACGTAAAACAACATAAAAACTGCACTAGACTACAGACCTGCACAGGATTGCTACCAGTGCCACGTGCAGGTGGGTTTAGAAATAGTAAGGTAGCGCAGATCAACACGTGGCTGAAGACATGGGGCAGGAGGGAGGGCTTCAGGTTTATAGATAATTGGGCAGTTTCCCAGGGAAGGTGGGACATGTTCCAGTGGGATGGTTTACATCTGAACTGGAGGGGGACAAATATTCTTGCAGGTAGGTTTGCGAGAGAGGCTCCAGTGGATTTAAACTAGATATAAGGGGGGAGGTGAACCAGAGTGTAAGAACAGATGTACGGGAGAAGGAAGAAAACAGAGATAGTAAAGTTGTTTGCACCGCTAGTGATAAACAGAGAGTAAGGTGGAAAATTTCTTAAATGCATTTATTTTAATGCTAGGAGCATTGTAAGAAAGGTGGATGAGCTTAGAGCATGGATTGATACCTGGAAGAATGATGTGGCAGCTATTAGTGAAACATGGTTGCAGGAGGGGTGTGATTGGCAACTAAATATTCCTGGATTTCATTGCTTCAGGTGTGATAGAATTGGAGGGACAAGTGTTGCATTGCTTGTTAGAGAAAATATTACAGTGGTCCTCTGACAGGATATATTAGAGGGCTCATCTAAGGAGGCTATGTGTGTGGAATTGAGAAATGGGAAAGGTGTGGTAACACCTATAGGGGTGTATTATAGACCAACTAATGGGGAGCGAAAATTGGAGGAGCAAATTTGTAAGGAGATAACAGATATTTGTAGTAAGCACAAGGTTGTGATTGTGGGAGATTTTAATTTTCCACACATAGATTGGGAAGGCCATACTGTAAAAGGGATGGATGGTTTGGAGTTTGTAAAATGTGTTCAGGATAGTTTTTTGCAGCAATATATAGAGGTACCAACTAGAGAAGGGACAGTGTTGGATCTCCTGTTAGGGAATGAGATAGGTCAGGTGACTGAGGTTTGTGTTGGGGAGCACTTCAGGTCCAGTGATCACTAATGATCACCATTAGTTCCAGTATAATTATGGAGAAGGATAGGATTGGACCCAGGGTTGAGATTTTTGATTGGAGAAAGGCTAACTTTAAGAAGATGCGAAAGGATTTAGAAGGAGTGGATTGGGACAATTTGTTTTATGGGAAGGATGTAATAGAGAAATGGAGGTCATTTAAAGGTGAAGTTTTGAGGGTACAGAATCTTCATGTTCCCGTTAGGTTGAAAGGAAAGGTTAAAAGTTTGAGAGAGCCATGGTTTTCAAGGGATATTGGAAACTTGGTTCGGAAAAAGAGAGATAGCTACAATAAATATAGGAAGCATGGAGTAAATGAGGTGCTCGAGGAATATAAAGAATGTAAAAAGAATCTTAAGAAAGAAATTAGAAAAGCTAAAAAAAGATACGAGGTTGCTTTGGCGAGTAAGGTGAAAATAAATCCAAAGGATTTCTACAGTTATATTAACATCAAAAGGATAGTGAGGGATAAAATTGGTCCCTTAGAGAATCAGAGTGGACAGCTATGTGTGGAGCCAAAAGAGATGAGGGAGATTTTGATCAATTTCTTTTCTTTGCAATTCACTAAGGAGAAGGATATTGAATTGTGTAAGGTAAGGGAAACAGGTAGGGAAGTTATGGAAACTATGATGATTAAAGAAGAGAAAGTACTGGTACTTTTAAGGAATATAAAGTGGATAAGTCTCCGGGTCCAGACAGGATATTCCCTAGGACCTTGAGGGAAGTTAGTGTGGAAATAGCAGGGGCTCTGACAGAAATATTTCAAATGTCATTAGAAATGGGGATGGTGCTGGAAGGTTGGTGTATTGCTTATGTTGTTCCATTGTTTTAAAAAGGTTCTAAGAGTAAACCTAGCAATTATCGGCCTGTGAGTTTGACGTCAGTGGTGGGTAAATTAATGAAAAGTATTCTTAGAGATGGTATATACAATTATATGGATAGACAGGGTCTGATTAGGAACAGTAACATGGATTTGTGCGTGGAAGGTCATGCTTGACAAATCTTATTGAATTTTTTGAAGAGGTTACTAGGAAAGTTGACGAGGGTAAAGCGGTGGATTTTGTCTATATGGACTTCAGTAAGGCCTTTGACAAGGTTCCACATGGAAGGTTAGTTAGGAAGGTTCAATCGTTAGGTATTAATATCAAAGTAGTAAAATGGATTCAGCAGTGCTGGATGGGAGACGCCAGAGAGTAGTGGTGGATAACTGCTTGTCAGATTGGAGGCCAGTGTCTAGTGGTGTGCCTCAGGGATCTATACTGGGTCCAATGTTGATTGTCATATACATTAATGATCTGACTGATGGGGAGGTGAATTGGATGAGTAAGTATGCAGATGATACTAAGATAGGTGGAGTTGTGGATAATGAAGTAGGTTTTCAAAGTTTGCAGAGAGATTTAGGCCAGTTAGAAGAGTGGGCTGAAAGATGGCAGATAGAGTTTAATGCTGATAAATATAAGGTGCTACATTTTGGTAGGACTGATCAAAATAGGACATACATGGTAAATGGTTGGACATTGAGGAATGCAGTAGAACAGAGGGATCTAGGAATAATGGTGCATAGTTCCCTGAAGGAGGAATCTCATGTGGATAGGGTGGTGAAGAAAGCTTTTGGTATGCTAGCCTTTATAAATCAGAGCATTTAGTATAGGAGTTGGGATGTAATGTTAAAATTGTACAAGGCATTGCTAAGGCCAAATTTGGAGTATTGTGTACAGTTCTGGTCACTGAATTACAGGAAAGATGTCAACAAAATTGAGAGAGTACAGAGAAGATTTACTAGAATGTTACCTGGGTTTCATCACCTAAGTTACAGAGAAAGGTTGAACAAGTTGGGTCTTTATTCTTTGGAGAGTAGAAGGTTTAGGGGGGACTTGATAGAGGTATTTAAAATTATGAGGCGATAGAAAGAGTTAACATGGATAGACTTTTTCCATTGAGAGTGGGGGAGATTCAAACAAGAGGACATGAGTTGAGAGATAAAGGGCAAAAGTTTAGGGGTAACATGAGGGGGAACTTCTTTACTCAGAGAGTGGTGGCTGTGTGGAATGAGCTTCCAGCAGAAGTGGTTGAGGCAGGTTCGATGTTGTCATTTAAAGTTAAATTGGATAGCTATATGGACAGGAAAGGAATGGAGGGTTATGGGCTGAGTGCAGGTCGGTGGGACTAGATGAGAGTAAGCGTTCGGCATAGACTAGAAGGGCCGAGATGGTCTGTTTCCGTGCTGTCATTGTTATATGGTTATATGGACTACATAAAGTGCACAAAACAGTGCAGGGCAGTACAATGATTAATAAACAAGACAATAGGCACAGTAGAGGACGGTAGAGGACACAATAGTGGTAATATCAGAATGTAGAGGTTTGTAATTTAACAGCAGCAAAAGTGGTAAAAACAACTGTCTGCCAAATTATTGCTGGCCAGATTATTAGTGTGTGGAGTTTTGAGCTCTCTACTTTTGAATTTCTTTCACAGGGATATGGTTTTATGAACCTGTCACACTCTTGGCTACCCAAACAAAAGTATAATTGATGAGTCATCTGCTGCCAACAATATCAGTGTATGTTAGTGCGTGTAGTATGATGTCACCCATCTCGAGATTCCCTGAACCATGAGATTTATGACCCCGTCACATGGTTGTTGCCCAGATATATGTGCTTGTCAAACAGCAGCAGATAGAATGAAGCAGGAGCTCTTTCACTGCTCTAATTTCACTGCAGTAAGTTTTTGTTAGGTGTATTCAGACTCCCACACCAGACCTGTCTGATGTACCTCGAATGAATTTTCCATAAGACCATAAGACATAGAGTCATAGCAAAATACCGCACAGAAACGGGCCCTTCGGCCCTTCAAGTCTGTGATGCATCATTTAAGCTGCCTACTCCCATCGATCTGAACCAGGACCATAGCCCTCCATACCCCTACATCCATGCACCTATCCAAATTTCTCTTAAAAGTTGAAATTGATCTTGCATGCACTATTTGTGTTGGCAGCTCATTCCACACTCTCACCACCCTCTGAGTGAATGAGTTTCCCCTCTTGTTCCCCTTATGCTTTTCACTTTTCACCCTTAACCCATGACCTCTGGTTGTAGGCCCACCCAACTTCAGTGGAAAAGCTTGCTTGCCATTACCCTATCTATACCCCTCATCATTTTGTATAATTCTATCAAATCTCTTCTCACTGTTCTACACTCCAAGGAATTAAGTCCTAACCTATTCAATCTTTTCTTATAACTCAGGTCCTGCAGACCCAGCAACATCCTTGTAAATTTTCTCTGTACTCTTCCAACTGACCAAAACTGCAGACAATCCTCCTTACTACACCTCACCAATGTCTTACAAAACTTCAACATTAGAACTCATCTCCTGTATTTGATACTTTGATTTATGAAGGCCATTGTGCCAAAAGCTTTGTTTATGACCCTATCAACCAGTGACACCACTTTCAATGAATTATAGACCTATATTCCTAGATCCCTTTGTTCTACCACACTCCTCAATGCCCTGCCATTCATTGTGTAAAACCTACCCTGATTGGTGCAACACCTAACGCTGGTCTGTATTAAATTCCATCTGCCATTTTTCAGCCCATTTTTCCAGCTGATGCAGATCCCTCTGCAAGCCATGATAACCCTCTTCACTGTCCATTACACCCTCAATCTTGGTGTCACCCACAAATTAACTGATCCATTTAACTACATTATCAACCAGATCATTGATATAAATGACAAATAACAAAGGACACAGCTCTGATCCCTGCGGTACTCCAGTCAGAGGGGCAACCATCTACAACCACTCTCTGACTTCTCCCACAAAGCCAATGTCTTATCCAACTTATTACCTCCCTCAAATGCTGAGCAACTTGAAAAACCTCCCATGTAGGACCTTGTCAAAATTTTACTGAAGTCCATGTAGGCAACATCCACTGCCTTGCCTTCATCAAACTTCCTGGTAAATTCCTCGAATAACTATATAAGCTGGCCATCAGAAAATTGTCTCCAACACCACCACTGACCTCATCAACTCTGGAGAATCCCATCCACTGCCACCAAACTCATAGGTTCCATGCCCCACACTTCTCGTCTGTACCTCCTGCCCAAGATCCACATGCCTGACTGACCAGGTAGGCCCATTGTCTCTGCCTGCTCCTACCCTCATAACTTGATTCTATTCTACCCCCTTGGTCCAGTCCCTTCTCACCTACATCCATAACACTTCTCATGCTCTTGATCATCTCAGTAACATTCAGTTCCATAGCCCTCATTGTCACCTGGATGTGCAGTTCCTATACACTTCAATCCCTCAAAGCTTTCTGCTTCTTTCTGAACAAACAAACCAGCCAATCTCCCACCACCCTCTCTGTCTGACAGAACTGATCCTCACCCTCCACAGTTTTCCCTTTGCCACATGGAATATTGAGCTGCCAGTCCTGCTCCTCCTGCAACCACATCTTACTAATGGCCACAATATTATAATTCCATGTGTTGATCCTTGGCCTGAGCCCAACTGCCTTTCTTACAATACCTCTTGTATTGAAATTATATGCAGCTCAGGACAGGAGTTGACCATGCTCAACCTTTAGGTTCCTAACTTTGAGTTCTGAACAACATCTGTCTGCATGACCTCTCCACTATCTGTTCTGGCACTGTGGTTCCCATTCCCCCAATCTAGTTTAGACACCACCTTCCTCCCCACCCCCACCACCCCATGCCACACTAGCAAACCTTCCTACGAGGATATTAGTCCCCCTCCAGTCCATGTGCAAACTGTTTCTTCTGTACAGGTCCCACCTTCTCTGGAAGGGAGCCCAATGATCCAAACATCTGCCACCCTTCCTCCTACACCAACTCCTTAACCACATGATACACTTCAACACACACAAAATGCTGGAGGAAGCGACCAGGTCAGGCAGCATCTATATTGCTGTGGAGTAGAAGGAATTACAGAGGCATGAGAGAGGAGTTGGCCAGAATTGAATGGAAAAGAACACTGGCAGGGATGACAGCAGAGCAGCAATGGCTGGAATTTCTGGAAGCAACTCGGAAGGCACAGGATATATATATCCCAAAGAGGAAGAAGTATTCTAAAGTCAAGATGATGCAGTCGTGGATGAGAGAAGTCAAAGCCAACATAAGAGCCAAAGAGAGGGCATAAAACAGGGCAAAAATTAGTGGGAAGTTAGAGGATTGGGAAGCTTTTAAAAACCAACAGAAGGCAACTAAAAAAGTCATTAAGAAGGAAAAGGTGGAATATAACAGTAAGCTATGTGGACCAGTAACTAGGAAGTGTAGATACAAGACAGAAAGGGAGATTCTGGGAAGAGTTCCCGGCTGAAGGAGTGGACACCAAGAGGACTCCAAAACTGATCAAGAATAACCAGGAGACGAGATGTGGAGGAGCAGAAAGGTCTTGATAGGGCATTGTTCCATTGGGGTCAGGTAGGAAACTCTTTGGGAGATGGAGAGTTAATCTCCTTTGGTGTCTATTTTTCATTGATTTTATTGTGTTTCTCTGTACCATTGTGAATACCTACAAGAAAATGAGTCACCATGTAGTATATAATGCGCTCCTTCCCTCTCCTAGCCTGCAGGTCACCCTTGGGCAAGGTGTAGCACCTGCTTAGCTCCCTCCCCCAATCAGGGTCACATGAAGCCATGGGAGCAGGTGGTGGATGGTCGTATGAGCAGCTAGTGTACATCACAAGTGCTGGTTATGCAACCACTCACACGAGGCAGACAAGTTCTGAAGAGTATTAATAACGGCTGGGGTCACCCATCTTGTAAAGACACTGTCCAGAAAAAGGCAATGGCAAACCACTTCGGTAGAAAAATTTGCCAAGAACAATCATGGTCATGGAAAGACCATATTAATGCATGTCATATGACATGGCACTTAATGATGATGTTGATGATGATATGTACTTCCATAATAAATTAACTATCAAGATCAGGAGTAAAATGATCCCAGACTTCTCACGAAGGATTAACCATTTCCTGCCAACTTCCTGTCAATTCCACGCCAAATCTGTTCCCTGAGTTGCCTGAAAGCTCAGTGTCCACCCCTGAGAAAACCATCCCACAGCTGAACAGAACTTTTATTCTGTATAAGAACCATAAAAAATGGTAAGATTCCAGAGACTGGTAATTCCAGGGTTTACCCTGAGCTATTTGACTAGACATTAGAGATTAACTTTCTTTGTCACATCTACATTGAAACAGTGAAAAGTATTGTTTGCGTCATCGATGAACACTGTCCGAGGGTACGTTGGGGCAGCCTGCAAGCGTTGCCAAGGTTCCGGCACCAAAAGAGCACATTTACAATTTACTAATCCTAACCCGTACATGTGGGAGGAAACTGGAGCTCGTGAAGAAAATCCATACAGTCACGGGGAGAACGGAAAACTCCTTACAGACAGTGGTGGGAATTGGTCCTGGGAGGCTGAAACTATAACAGGGTTTCAGCAACTGCTGCACTATTGTGCTGCAAAGCCTATCCAACCCAGCATTTAGCAACAATAATCCACAGTGCTGGAAACCACGTTAAGCTTCTGCTGTGGACTTCTGGCCCTGCTCAGTCTCCATATCAGGTTGTTACACAGAGCTAACCTGTACGGTTTTGGAATGTGGAAGGAATTCAGGGCACCTGGAGGAAACCCACATGGTCACATGCAAACACCCTACAGGCAGAGAAGGGAATTGATGGGCATTGTAAAGACCTACGCTAACCACAACACTACTGTGCCTATGTTCAGATCAGAATAGAATTATCAATTGTTGCAGAAGTAGGTCGTTCAGCCCATCAGGACTGTGCTAGCTGTCTCATTCCCCACAGACCGTAGACTATTATCTCACTGCCTTGACTGATTCTGCTCCCAGTCTGCAATCAAAAACCTGGAAAATTAAAATCAAGTATAAGCTGTTACAAATACGCATAAAGTTTCTGGCCTGTGGAAAATCGGGGAGAGTGTGTGTTACAACCAAGTGTCTGCAGCTGGTGGGTATGAACAACAAGTGATCTATGATCTCAACAAGTGAGCAGTTCGCTCCATGGTACAGAACAGGGCTGGCAACCAGCTGCCTGGCACTCTCACCTCTCAGTCACACTCAGGGGAATCAAGGCCTCAGAGGGACTGAATTGGTGCATGAGATTAACCCCTTCCTTACGCTCCAACATATGATCTTAAGACCAAAAGGCATAGAAGCAGAATAGGCCATTTGGCCTATTGAGTCTGCTCTGACATTTCATCATGGCTGATACAATTTTTCCTCTCAGCCCCAATCTCCTGCCTTCTCCCCATATCCCTTCATGTGGAGGGAATGTTTCCTATCATGGGGGAATCTAGGACCGTTGAGTATATCTAAAGTGGAGATTGATAGGTTCTTTATCAGTAAGAGTCAAAGATTTCAGGAAGAAGGCAGGAGAATGGGGTTGAGAGAGAAAATAAATCAGCCATGCTAGATTGACAGACAAGACTCAAGGTGTAATGGCCTGGTTCTGTTCCTACGTCTTATGATTTATGTTTACTGCTGGAGTGAGTAAATATGGACATCCATCTCCTTTGCAATAGAATCCACTAATAACATCACTGACATTACATCACTTACATCAGTGACATCATTATATTACAGAATTACATCACTGGCATTACTGAACAGTAGAGACAGGTCTGAGCAATGGAGAAGGTAATACAAACAGGGGATTGGAGTGGAAGGGTGGTGATGGGGAAGCCAGCTCACTTCCATTACACCATCAGGATCACAAGCTTATCACCTGTTTCGCTCAAACCATGAGACACCGCACTGCAAAACAGGTTTTGGAATGTTTCAGCTATAGGAACAGCAGGACATTCATAGTTCAAAGTAAGTTTATTATCAAAGTACGTAAATATTACCATATACTACCCTGAGATTTGTTTTCTTGCAGGCATTTACAGGAAAATAAAGAAAAAGAATAGAATTTATGAAAAATTATACATAAATAAATACTGAAAACATGAGTTGTAAAGAGTTCTTAAAAGTGAGGCCATAAGTTGAGAAATTAATTCAGTGTTGAGATGCGTGAAGTTATCTACTCTGGTTCAAGAGCCTGTCTGTTCTGAACCTGGTGCTGTCACACCAAAGGCTCCTGTATTTTCTTCCTGATGGCAACAGTGAGAAGAGAGCGTGGCCTGGACGGTGGGGATCTTTGATGAAGGACGCTGCTTCCCTGTGGCAGCGCTCCTTGTGTGTTCAGTGATGGGGAGGGCTTTGCCTGTGATGGAATTGATCCTATGATCTGTTAATACCATCAGTTAGCCCCTCAAGCCTATTGCACTGGAACAGGAGGAGGCCAATCAGCCCCTTGAGGCTATCCCATCATTAAACATGATCCAGGAATATCAGCTGAGGCTTTGTGCTGCGTAACACACACAAGATGCTGGAGGAACTCAGCATGTCAGATAGCATCTATGGAGAGAAATAACCAGTCGATATTTCAGGCCAAGACCCTTCATCAGGACTGGAAAATAAGGGTAAAATTGCCAGAATAAGAAGATGGGGGAGGGGAAGGGGGACAAGCTAGAAGATGATAGGTGAAGCCAGGTGGGTGGGAAAGGGGAATGAAGTAGGAAACTGGGAGGTGATAGGTGGGAAAAGTGAAGGGCTGGAGAAGAAGGAATCTGATAGGAGAGAAGAGTGGGCCATGGGAGAAAAGGAAGGAAGAGGGGCACCGGGAGGAGGAGATGGGAAGGTGAGGAGAAAGGTAAAAGGCCAGAATGAGGGAAGGGGAAGGGAGAAAAACATTTACCAGAAGTTGGTGAAATTGATGTTCATACCATCAGGTTGGAGGCCACCTGGACGGAATATACTGTAAGAAGTTGCTCCTCCAATCTGAGAGTGGCTTCATCATGGAAAAAGAGGAGGCCATAGACCAACATGTCGGAAGGGGAATGGGGTGGACTTACAGTGGTTGGCCACCTGGAAATCCTGTCTTTTGAGTAAACTACAAAGGTGCTCAACAAGACAGTCCTCCAATTTATGTCGGGTTTTGTACCGGGTCTCTGAGTTCAGGTCAAAGTACACAGCCTTCTGACAGGCAGGTCAGGCAGGAAAAGAAAGAACTTCTGCTGTGATTGCACCATAACAAGAATATAATAGACAAGAGAAAGTGTAAAGTATTATACGGTGAGCGGTCAAGCTTTGCAGAGTGTTGTAGAACAGAGGGATCGAGGAGTACAGGTACGCTGTTCACTGAAAGTGTTGTCATAGGTAGAACATAGAACATTACAACACAATACAGGCCCTTCAGCCCACAGTGTTGTGCAGACCTTTTAATCTACTCCAAGATCAATCTAACTCTTCCCTCCCTGCATGTATTCCTCCATTTTTCTTTTATCCGTGTGTCTAGCTAAGAGTTTCTTAAATGCCCCTTATGTGTCTGCCTCTACCACCACTCCTGATAGTGTATTCTACGCACCCACCACTCTCTGTAGAAAAAACCATCTCTGATATCCCCCTATACTTTCCAAGTTCAAGTCCAAGCTCAATTTATTGTCATTCAACCTTACCACTAAATTAAGCAACGTTCCTTCCTTCAACCATAAAATTATGCCTCATTGTATTTGCCATTTCCACCCTGGGTAAAAGGCGCTGGCTGCCCACTCCATCTTAGTATCTCATAGGCAGGGCAGTGAAGAGGCATTTGATATTCAGGTCTTCATCGGGACAATGAGTATGCGAGTTGGGGATGTTTGGTTGCAATTGTACAAGACATTGGTGAGGCTGCACTGTGTTCAGTTATAGCAAAATAGACAATTACATTGGAGAAAGTGCAGAGATTTACAAGGTGTTTCCTGCACCTTCAGGGCCTGAGTTGCAGGGAGATGTGGGGCAGGAAAGGACTTTATTCCTGGAACACAGGAGACTGAGGAGTGATTTCAAAGTGGAGTTTTAAATCATGACACATACTCCATATTTTTTTCAGGAAAAAGAAACCAAAAACTAGAGGGAATAGAGTTAAGATGAGGGGAGAAAGATTTAAAATGAACCAGAAGAACAATTCTTCACGCTGAGGGTGGTACGTATATGGTGTGTGCTGCCAGAGGAAGTGGTTGAGGCAGGGACAATTGCAACATTTAAAAGACATTTGGATATGTCTATGGATAAGCAGGGGTTCCCAATCTCTATTATGCCACGGACCCTTACCATTAACTGAGGGGTCCTTGGTAAACCCGGACCAAACGTGGGCTGGTGGACATCTTGGTGAGATGGGCCAGTGGGACCAAAGGGCCTGTTTCTGTGTTGTGTGACTGTCTAACTTAATGGATTTATTTAAAAAGAATATTGGAAGGTATGGAGACAGCTCAGGAAACAGGATTAGATTATAAAGACACAGAGTCCTCTTTTATTGTCATTTAGTAATGCATGCATTAAGAAATTATACAATATTTCCTCCGATGTGATATCACAAAACACAGACCAAGACTGAAAAAACTGACGAAACCACATAATTATAACATATAGTTACAACAGTGCAACAATACCATAACTTGATGAAGTCCATGAGCACAGTAAAATTCAAAGTCTCTCAAATGTCCCACATCTCACGCAGACGGGAGAAGGAAGAACTCTCCCTGCCATGCCGACCACAGTCTGACTCTGAGTCATCCGAAAACTTCGAGCTTTGATCAGCTCTCCGACACAGAGTACTGAGCGCCATCTCTGTCCGAACGATTCGACCTCCTTCTCGGTCGCCAAAAGCAGACAAGGCCGGGGATTTTGAGGCCTACCCTCCAAAAGAGTCCCGACCACGCAGTAACGACAGCAGCAAACGAACTTTTTAGAAATTTCTCCAGGTGTTCCTCTGTGCTTTCACGTCCATTCTCCATCAAATCAGAATTGCCCACGGCCCCTATTTAACAGATACGATATCATTTTTCACCGGAGGGCTGCGCACACGCAGGCGCGCCGCCATCTTCTCCTCAGTGATATCCCGAGGGAAATAGTATCGAACAGTATGTAGAACAGTACAGCACAGGAACAGGCCCCTTGGTCCACAAAGTCGTGTCAAAGCAATAAAATTATTAATCAAATGGCCAACTAAAGTAATACCTCTGTGTCCATATCCTTCCATTTTCCTCACATTCATGTGCCTATCTAAACATTTCTTAAAAGTCTCTAATGTATCTGCCTCTATCACCAACCCCGGCAGCGCATTGCCCCTCACATCTCCATCTCATCTTAAATGCTTGCCCTCTGGTATTAGATATTTAATCTTTGGGAAAAAGATATTGTCTGTCTGCTCTATCAATGCCTCTAGTAATCTTATAAACCTCTATCAGATCTCCTCTCAGCCTCTGCCGCTCCAGCGAAAACAAGCTAAGTTTGTCCAAACTCTTGTTATAGCACATGCCCTCTAATCGAGGCAACATCCTGGTAGACCTCCTCTGCATCCTCTCTAATTCCTCCATATCCTTCTTACAATGGAGTAACCATAACTTTTTGAACTACTTATTTAATTTTTATTTATATTCCTTCCTATAAGTTATAGTTTTTTATTATGTATTGCAATGTACTACTGCCACAAACAACAAATTTCACGGCAGATGCCAGTGATATTACACCTGATTCTGATTCTGATCTGAGAACCGTATGCAATACTGATATGGGAAGGATGGGCTGAATGCTTTCTGGCAGTAAATTCAGTGCTTTAAATGTTAAAGAAGAATAAACAAGAAGGTAACAGAAAGTAACTCGGGACAATTGACTTCAGGAAGGCAGTTCCTGAACAAACCCCATTATTCATAAGTGGGGAGGTAGTGGGAAGGGGCTTCAGTTTTACTGAAGTCTATGTGTGGGAATATGCAGAGGGATGATGTTACACGGTCATGTGCTATCAGTTCGGGCAAGCAGCTAACAGCATGGGTAGGAGCTTCCAAAATATAAACTCCTGGAAGGAGTGTTGTGACCATCATAAGCTTCAAAGAAGGGCAAAGGAATGAGCTCCACATTGCTGGCCTCACAAGGGGAGGATGTATTTCACTGAACGTTTGCAGAAAGGGCATTTATTCAATATATCTTACAAAGATCAGAGGTAATTCAGCCCAGAAAATAAGAACATGGTGTGACATCAGTGACCTATAGTGACCTCAGGGTCATGAGACATCATAGAAATCACTATTTGGTTTCAAAAAGAGACTGGCAGAAATTCGGTTTGTTAGCAAAGGGCAGTGAGAGATGTTGTCAACATCCTTGAAAATGTGCTTTAAGAGCTCAGCTAAAATTATGTGCATTCTGGCTAGACTTTTGCCAGTGACTAATGACAGAGAAGTTGGATACAACAGAAGAAATCTGCTCACAAGACACAGATCTGTTCCTGTCGTGGTCCACTTTGAGGACTCTGTAGTACACACTATATGCTGGAGGAACTCAGCAGCTCAGGCTGAATCTATGGAAATGAATGAACGGTTGATGCTCCAGGCTGAGATCCTTCATCAGGACTGGAAAGGAAGGAGGCAGAAGCCAGAATTTTTTTTTGGGGGGTGAGGGGTGGAAGAGTACAGACTGGCAGATAATAGGTGAAACTAGGTGAAAATGGTGAAGTTGGGTGGGTGGGGGAGGCGGATGGTGAGATGCTGGGAGGTGATAGGTGGAAAAGCAAAAGTGCTGAAGAAGAAAGGAATCTGATCGGAAAAGTGAGTGGACCATAGGAGACAGGGAAGGATAAGGGGCACCAGAGGGAGGAGATGGGCAGCTGAGGAGAAGAGAAGGGATAAGAGGGGTGCCAGATTGGGACAATGGTGGCAGTATTGCTGGGTTCACTTACTGCTTGCTGTAGACAGAATGAGAAAGCACAGTGAGAGATGACTTCAAGGTCAGACCAGGGAACATCAAACACAGAACACTACAGCACAGGCTCTCAGCCCACGATTCTGGCTGACCATCATGCCAAATTAAGCTTATCTCATCTGCCTGCCCATGATCCATTTCCTCCCTTCTGTGAGCTAAGTATAGGGTTGTCCATACAGATCGATTCATTATTTGTTTATTTAGCGATACGGTATGAACTGGCCCTTTGGGCCCTTTAAGCCACACCACCAGTAACCTTCAATTTAACCCCAGCCTTATCACAGGACAACTTACAATGACCAATTAACTTACCCATCAGTACATCCTTGGAGTGTGACAGGAAACCAGAGCACCCGGAGGAATCTCATGCATTCTATAGGGAGAACATACAAACTCCTTACAGAGAACCCCAGGATTGAAATCCAAACTCCAACAGCCTGGGTTGTAATAGTGTCGTGCTAACCGCTAAACTTGCAAGGCGCCTTACATTGATCAGTGCTCAGTGCATTGAGGTAGTTCAAGGTAAAACAGTAGCAGAATGCAGAATAAGGTGTTGCAGGTACAGAGGAAGGACAATGCAGGTAACCAATAAGGTGCAAGGTTGTAACGAGATAGATTGTGAGGTGAATTATTGTATTAGGGGACTGTTCAATGTTCAATGGTCTTATAGCAATGGGATAGAAGCTGGCCCTGAGCCCAATGGTATGTGCCTTCAGACTTTTGTATCTCCTGCCTGATGGGAGGGGAAAGGATTATGCTGGCTGCTTCACTGAGATACAAGAAGTGTAGACAGAGTCCCTGGAGGGGAGGCTGGCCTCCATGATGTGGTGAGCTGTGTCCACAACTCTCACAGTTTCTTGCATTTTTGGACAATGTAGTTGCTGTACCAAGCCGTGATGGATCTCGATAAAAATTGGTGAAGGTCAGAGGGGACCCGCTAGATTTCTCTTCGGAGTTAGTGTGGTACCATCTCCACTCTCAAGGTGCTCAATATTGGTACAAAGTGCAAGTTGAAAGTCTAAATGGTGTTTTCAAGAAGCAAGACCATGGTAGGAGGACACAGGTACCACCTGGATGCAACAATTATGTTACTGAGAGCTATTGGACAACCTGGGAACGGTGAAGTAGGGGTGTGGTTAGAAGAGGGCCTGCATTAGATCAAGGACAGGGGGAGAGCACTGTTGGCCGAGGACATGATGGCTTGGCCAGACCAGAGCTCAGTCAGGAATGAAAACAGGCACTATGGTAGGGTAGTGGTTAGCATATCGCTGTTATACTTCCGGGAATCAGAGTTCAATTCTGACAACATCCTGTAAGGAGTCTGCACGTTCCTCCCTGTGAAGCATCTGGGCTCCCTCCAGGTGCTCCAATTTCCTCCCACAGTCCAAAGACAAACCAGTCACTAGGTTAACTGGTCGTTGTAATTGTCCTGTGACTAGGCTGGGGTTCAGACGGTGGTGGTCTAGGCAGTGTGGCTCAGTGGACTGGAAGAGCTTGTTCCACACTGTTTCACAAAATAAAAGTAAATAAATAAATAAAGATAAGTGAAGGTAGGGGTGGGTTATAGTACAAGTCCTGAGATGAGACTAGGTGGGAAAGGGAGTAAGAATGTGATTAGTAAACGTAAATCATAGAGCATACCATGAGATCATAAGGCTATAAGATACAGGAGCAGAATTAGGCCATTTGGCCCATCGAGTCTGCTCCACCATTTCATCATGGTTGATCCAATTTTCCCCTCAGCCCCAATCTCCAGCCTTCTCCCCATATCCCTTCATGCCCTGACCAATCAAGAATCTAGCAACCCCTGCCTTAAATATACACAAAGAATTCCACAGATTCACCACTCTCTGGCCAAAGAAATTCCTCCTCATCTCTGTTGTTAATGGTCACCCCTCTATTCTCAGGCTGTTATCTCTGGTCCTAGACTCCTCCACCATAGGAAACATCCTCTGCACATCCACTCTATCAAGACCTTTCACTATTCGATAGGTTTCAACCAGGTCACCCCTCACCCTTCTGAGTTCTAGTGAATACAGGCCCAGAGCAATCAAGCACTCTTCGTATGTCAAGCCATTCAATTCTGGAATCATTTTTGTGAACCTGCTTTGAACCCTCTCCAGTTTCAGCACAACCTTTCTAAGATAAGGGACCCAAAACTGCTCACAGTACTCCAAGTGAGGCCTCACCAGTGCTTTATAAAGTCTCAACATTACATTCTTGCTTTTAAATTCTGGTCCTCTTGAAATGAATGCTAACATCACATTTGCCTTCCACACAATATAGAACATAGAACAGAGAACGTTACAGCACAGTACAGGCCCTTCAGCCCACAATGTTGTAACGACCTTCAAATCTGCTCTAAAATCAATCTAATCCTTCCCTCCTACATAGCCGTCCATTGTTCTATCATCCATGGGCCAATCTAAGAGTATTTTAAGTATCCCTTTAGGGGTTGCGGTAACAAGTAACGAGAGTGAGCAGTGTGATAAGAATTTACAATGGGCTGCATATGTTACTCTGTAATTTAAACTACAGATGTTAAATTACCACGGAAGTATTATTTACTTGCCTGACAGTAATTATTACCAAGTGTTCAGGAAAACAAACACTTTGCAATGAGTTGAAATGTGCTAATTAATGAATTAAAAACCGAAGTAGTAATCTCAATAACGTACAAAACACAAACAGAACTGTGCTTAAACTGGCAGTGATTGTGACACTATCCATGAACCACTCCAAACACCTGTATGTTCCGAGAATGAGTCAGTATTGTAGGTCACTCAGCCCCTTCGTGACTGTCCTGTCTCACAAATGAATCCCACACTCTGCTCTTCCCCTGGGCAGCCCTGTGAACAGGCCCTTTTCCCAAATCAGTCCAATGCTCCTTTGAAAGAACGGAAAGGTGCTGAGGGAACTCAGTCTGCTGCCGGGGCTGATGGTAGACAGACACATGAACAGACAAGGAAAGGAGCAGTACAGATCAGGGGTCTCAACCTGAAATATGGAAAATTCCTTTCCCTCCACAGACCTGCTGAGTTCTTCCAGCTTCTTGCTTTGTAGTTCCAGATTCCAACAGTAGCAATCTCTTGTTTCTCCCATCCCATTTTAATGCACTTAACGTATTTGTTCATACTCCCAATCAAAGCAACTCCTGCGATAACAGAATTCTCCCGAACTCTAGCTGGGGTTCTTCCTCATCTCCTTCCTCCCCCAGTTAGGAAACAGTCTCCACAATCTACTAAATCAAAACTCTTCCTAATATTTCACACTCTAAGTAAATCCTCCCTCAACCCTCTTGTCAGAAATCGAAGCCATTTCTTCTTCTGATCAAGATAGCACTGAGCAGTGGCTTCTATCAAGATTGGAAGGATGGTTTTTAGGGGTGTTAGGAGTCGGGTTGTGGTCTAGGGACAGAGATGTGGGGGGATCTGAGGTCAGATTCGGGTTTAGGATCAGGGATGTTGAGGAGTTAGAGGTTACTGAAGTCGTGGCCTGTGCTCCACTTCCTGTGTGATGTGGATAGATAATGAAGGGCATCCAGAGTCAAGGCCTCCATTCCAGCAACGTGGATGGATGATGTGTCACGTCCTAGGGTGGACTGTGTGTGTGTGTGTGTGTGTTTCACTGCATGTTTTGATGAATCGCACACCGCAAGGTAGAGAAGTAGAGTACGATCTATAAGAGTGTGTGTCTAAAGTGGACGAAGAGGCACAGAAGTGACTGACAGTGGGGATGCAGGGGAAAGATGAGGCTTCAGTACAGATCCTCTAATGGTGGCATCACTGGCTCACATCCCCGCTGGATGTTTTCAGCAGGTCCCTCCTGCTCAAGCACCAACCCCTAACAAGAGAAGGTTCAGTATGGTGCATCCAGTGTCCTGTGTTGCATAAATGTCGATGCAAGAAGCATTGTTGGAAAGTCGGGCTGAAAGGTCAACTGTACCTTTTCTCCATAGACACTGCAAGGCCTGCTGAGTTCTTCCAGCACCTTGTGTGTGATGTTACAATATTCATGGCGGATTTCATTATGCGGGTCAGTTGGGAAAATTAGGTTAGTGCTGGATTCCAGGAGGGGGAGTTTCTAAAATGCCTATGAGATGGCTTTTTAGAGCAGCTCGTGGTTGAGCCCACTGGAGGATCAGTTATTCAGGATTGGATGTTGTGCAATGAACCAAAGTTGATTAGAGAGCTTAAGGTAAAAGAACCTTTAGGGCTAAGTGATCATAATAAGACCAAACTCACCATGAAATTTGAGAAGGAGAAGCTAAAGTAATATGTATCCATATTATAGCAAGTAAAGGGAATTACAGGGGCATGAGAGAGGAGTTGGCCACAATTGATTGGAAAAGAACACTGGCAGGTATGACAGCAGAGCAGCAATGGTTGGAATTGCTGGAAGCAATTCGGAAGTCACAGGATATATATACATCCCAAGGAGGATGAAGTATTCTAAAATACTGGTGACACAACTGTGGCTAACAAGAGAAGTCAAAGCCAACATAAAAGCCAAAGAGAGGGCATATAACAGAGCAAAAATCAGTGGGAAGTTAGAGGATTGGGAAGCTTTTAAAAACCAACAGAAGGCAACTAAGAAGTCATTAAGAAAGTAAAAATGGAAACAAAAGTAAGCTAGCCAATAATATGAAAGAGGATACCAAAAGTTTCTTCAGATGCATAAAGTGTAAAAGGGAGGCAAGAGTGGATATTGGACTGCTGGAAAACAATGTTAGAGAGGTAGCAATGGGAGACAAGGAATAGCAGACAAACTGAATAAGTATTTTGTGCCATTCTTCACTGTGGAAGACACTAGCAGCATGGTGGAAGTTCCAGGTTTCAGGAGGCATGAAGTGTGTGAAGCTATCATTACCAGAGAGAAGGTTCTTGGGAAACTGAAAGGTCTTCAGTCACCTGGACCAGATGGTATACACCCCAGGGTTCTGAACGAGGTGGCTGAAGAGATCATGGAGACATTGATAATGATCTTTCAAGAACCACTAGATTCAGGAATGGTTCCATAGGACTGGAAAATTGCAAATGTCACTCCACTCTTCAAGAAGGAGAGAGAAGCAGAAGAAAGGAAACTATACATAATTTAGTCTGATCTCTGTGGTTGGGCAGATGTTGGAATTGATTACTAAGGATGAGGTCTCAGGGTACTTGGAGGCACATGATAAAATAAACTAAAGTCAGCATGGTTTCCTGAAGGGAAAATCTTGCCTGACAAATCTGTTGGAATTCTTTGAAGAAATAACAAGCAGGGTAGTCAAAGGTGAATAGATTGGTGTTGTGTATTCAGATTTTCAGAAGGCCTTTGATAAAGTGCAACATATGAGGCTACTTAACATATTATGAGCCCATGCTATTACAGAAAGTATTCTAGCATGGATAAATCAGTGGCTAATTGGCAGAAGGCAAAGAATGGGAATAAAGGGAACCTTTTTGGTTTAGCTGCCAGTGACTAGTGGTGTTGCACAGGGATCTGTGTTGGGCTGATCCTTTTTACGTTATATGTCAATGATTTGGATGAGAGAATTGATGGCTTTGTTGCAGAGTTTGCAGATGATATAAAGATAGGTGGAGGGGCAGGTAATTTTATGGAGGTAGAGAGGCTACAGAAGGACTTAGACTTAGGAGAATGAGCTAAGAAGTGGCAGATGGAACACAGTATGGGAATTGTAAGGTCATACACTTTGGTAGAAAAGATGAAAGTGTAGACTACTTTCTAAATTGAGAGAAAATACTGAAAAACAGATGTGCAAAGGGACATGTGTAACCTTGTGCTGGATTCCCTAAAGGTTCATTTGTAGGTTGAGTCCATTATGAGGAAGGCAAATGCAATGTGGGCATTTATTCCAAGAGGACTAGAATACAAAAGCAAGGATGTAGTGTTGAGGCTTTATAAAGCACTGGTGAGGCCTCACTTGGAGTATTGCGAGCAGTTTTGGGCCCCTTATCTTAGAAATACTACTACTACTACTACTACTATGTCGACTCAGGCCTAGGGGGCCGGTTAACCGAAGTGCACCAGGGGGTTTGCCGGTTGAGTCTCACCCAATCTTAGAAATGATGTGCTGTAACTGGAGAGATTTCAAAGAAGGTTCATGAAAATGATTCCAGGACTGAACGGCTTGTCATATGAAGAGAAAGGGAAATGACAGTGCGATAGTGGACAGTATGATACCCTGAAGAAATATGCCTCCTCTCTTCCTCAAGAGTTCTGTGAGAGCCTCTCTCCAAGTACCCCCTTTGTCTTCAACCATGTACTCCCGCAGTCTTGTTGCCACAGGCATATGTTCTTCCTGGTCACTTGTCACTAGCACCACCTATTGTCCCATCACCACCAGCTCGTCCTCCTGCTCCTCCCCTTGCCTTTCATTCTGGTTTCTTCCCACTTCGTTCCAGTGGTGATTAAGGGCCTCAGCCCAAAATGTTGACTTTTCATTCAGCCCGTCACCTCATTCAGTTATCTCCTCCCAGCTTCTTACTGCTCACGTGGTCTCACTGATCACCTGCCAACTTACACTCCTTCCCTTCCCCCAACCTTCTTATTCTGGAATCTTCCCATTTCCTTTCCACTCCTGATGAAGAGTCTTGGCCTGAAACATCAACTGTTTAACTATTTCCATAGATGCGGCCTGACCTGCTGAGTTCCTCCAGTGTTTCGCGTGTGTAGGCCAATGTTTTCAGTGTATACTTGCACACATGACAGCAATAAACATTTTACCAGTTCAGAGCATCAACCCAGATTTGTGCTCCAGTATTTATTGGAGGAGTCGAGTATACATCCTTCTGAAATATAAGTGGGAATATCTCCCTTGACCCTTGACCATCCCATCATTTGACGGGGTCACTGGAGGAATTGTAAGGTGCTATGTGCTAATTTTGTCTTTATCCAATAATCTGAGTATAACAATAGCTGTCTCTCTGTCCCCAGTTTCATGTCCTGGTCTTGACTGTATGGAGCAGAACAAGGTAAAATATCAGCATTGTCCCTGATATACAGGGTCGATATGAATCAACTTATCCCTACATGTGGGACAAGTGCTACACCTACCCCTACACCTCCTCTCTCACCACCTTTCAGGGTTCCAAACAGTCCTTCCAGGTGAGGCTATATTTCACAAGTCTGTTGGGGTTCTCGACTACATCCCAGTATAGGTTCCTCTACATTGGCGAGACCCAACATAGATTGGAAGACTGATCCACTGTCCGGATCCAACCAGTAGATGCCACAGTTAAGAAAGTTCACCAGTGCAAAGAGCCATACCCTCTTTGACCCTCATCAATTTTTATTGATACAGCACAGAAAGTATCCTACACAAGATGCATTATGCTTTGGTATGGCAAATACTCTACCCTTGACCACAAGAACTTGTAGAGAGTTGTGGACACAGCTCAGCACATCATGGAAACCAGCCTCCCCTTTGTGGACCTTGTCTATATTTCTCACTGCCTCAGTAAAGCAGCCAGCATAATCAAAGACATTCTGTCTCCTCCTCTCTTCCATTGGGCAGAAGATACAAAAGCCTGAAGCACATATCACCAGCTCAGGGAGGCTTCGTTCCAACTATTATAAATCTATTGAACAAAACTACATGTATGAGATGGACTGTACACCTCACAATCTGACTTGTTATCTTACAATTAATCTACAATGTACCATCTTGCACTTTATTGTCTACCCACACTGTACTTTCTCTGTAATGGTAACACTTTATTCTGCATCCTGTTGTTGTTTTCCATGTACTCCCCAACGCACTACAGCCTGAAAGATCGACTGATTATTCATTTCCACAGATGTTGCCTGACCTGCTGAGATTCACCAGCATTTTGTTTGTGTTGTAATGAAGTGGAGTACAAAACAAACGTACGTACGTATAAGTGACAATAATAAAACAATTTATGAACTTACATAGACTAAAGAATTCAATCATTTTCAAAAGCCTGCAATAACTGTCTCTAATATCATCATCATCATTGTGTGCCGTGTTGTATGACGTGGGCAATCACAATCTACATGACCATGACTGTTCTTGACTAACTTTTCTACAGAAGTGGTTTGCCAATGCCTTTTTCTGGACAGTGTCTTTACAAGTCGGGTGACCCCAGGCGTTATCAATACTCTTCAGAGATTGTCTGCCTGGCATTACTGCTCACATAACCAGGACCTGATATGTACCAGTTGCTCATACCACCATCCACCACCTGCTCCCATGGCTTCATGTGACCCAAATCGGGTGGGTGGGGGGCAGGTGCTAGTGCCTTACCTCCTAACACCCCCCCAACTTTGGTATGATGTTTCTCCACTATGCCGCGTGTGAAGCTAATGATCAGAATGTTTTAACAGGTTAATATCCAATGTCAAAATATATCAAAATATATCTTAAATTAACTAAATTTGATTATTGGTTCAGTAAAAGGGATTCTTCTTTGTAAGACCATAAGATACAGGAGCAGAAGTAGGCCATTCGGCCCATCGAGTCTGCTTCGCCATTCAATCATGGGCTGATCCAATTATTCCAGTCATCACCACTCCCCTGACTTCTCTCCATACTCTTTGATACCTTGGCTAAGCAAGAACCTATCTACCTCTGCCTTAAATGAACCCAATGACTTCGCCTCCACAGCCGCTTTTGGCAACAAATTCCACAGAATTACCACCCTCTGACTAAAGTAATTTCTCCACATCTCTGTTCTAAATGGACGTCCTTCAATCCTGAAGACATACCTTCTTATCTTAGACTCCCTTACTATGGGAAATAACTTTGCCATATCTAATCTGTTCAGGCCTTTTAACATTCGGAATGTTTCTATGAAATCTCCCCTCATTCTCCTGAACTCCAGGGAATACAGCCCAAGAGCTGCCAGACGTTCCTCATACAGTAACTCTTTCATTCCTGGAATCATTCTCGTGAATCTTCTCTGAACCCTCTCCAATGTCAGTATATCCTTTTTAAAATAAAGAGCCCAAAACTGCACACAATACTCCAAGTGTTGTCTCACGAGTGCCTTATAGAGCCTCAACATCACATCCCTGCTCTTATATTCCATATCTCTAGAAATAAATGCCAACATTGCATTCACCTTCTGCATCACTGACTCAACCTGGAGGTTAACCTTTAGGGTATCCTGCACAAGGACTCCCAAGTCCCTTTGCATCTCTGCAATTTGAATTCTCTCCTCATCTAAATAATAGTCTGCCCATTTATTTCTTTCACCAAAGTTCATGACCATACACTTTTCAATACAGTGGGAGGAGAAGATGGCGGTGCGACGCAGCGTGCGCAGCTCTCCAGTGAAAGGATATCATATTTGTAAGTAGGATGCCGTGCACAATTCTGATTTGATGGAGACAGACGTGAGAAGCACGGAGGAACATCTGGAGAAACTTCTGAAATGCCCAGTTCACTCCTGCTGCTACTGTGCGATTGAGAATCTCCGGAGGGAAGGCCCCAAAATCCTTGGTTTTACCTGCTGCTGGCGACTGAGGCTGAGGTCGAAGCACTCAGCAGAGATGGTGCTCGGTACTCGGTGTCGGAAGGCTGATCAGAGCTCGAAGTTTTCGGACGACTGAGTCGGACTGTGGTCGGGCATGGCAGGGAGAGTTTTCTTCCTTCTCCCATTTGCGTGAGATGTGGGACTTTCGAGAGATTTTGAGACTTTTTTTACCGTGCCCATGGCCTGTTCTTCATCAAGTTACGGTATTGCTTGCACTGTTGTAACTATATGTAATAATTATGTGGTTTTTGTCAGTTTTTCAGTCTTGGTCTGTCCTGAGTTTCTGTGATATCACACCGGAGGAATATTGTATCATTTCTTAATGCATGCAAATGACAATAAAAGAGGACTGCGTGTCCTCATAATCTAATCTAATCTAATATTGTATTTCATTTACCACTTTTTTGCCCATTCCCCTAAACTATAAGTCTCTCTGTAGGTTCTCTGGTTCCTCAAAACTACCCGCTCCGCCACTTACCTTTGTATCATCGGCAAATTTAGTCACAAATTCATTAATCCCATAGTCCAAATCATTGACGTACATCGTAAAAAGCAGCAGTCCCAACACTGACCCCTGTGGAATTCCACTGGTAACCGGCAGCCAGCCAGAATAGGATCCCTTTATTCCCAGTCTGTTCTCTTTTCTTTTTCAATATTTTTATTGATTTCTTACATAAAAGAATACAGAGGCAGTGATCATAATATGATTAAGTTCGACCTGCATTTTTATGAGAAAGTAAAGTCTGACACAGCTATATTTCAGTGGAGTAAAGGAAATGACAGTGGATGAGAGAGGAGTTGGTTAAAGTAAATTGGAAGGAGATGCTGGCGGGGATGACAGCAGAGCAGCAATGGCGTGAGTTTCTGGGAAAAATTATGAAGGTACAGGATAGGTGTATTCCAGAAACAAAGCATTACTCAAATGGCAAAATATTACAACTGTGGCTGACAAGGAAAGTCAGAGCTCATGTAAAAGCAAAAAACAGGGCATACAACAATGCAAAAATTAGTGGGAAGACAGAAACTTTTAAAAACCGACAGAAAGCAACTAAAAGAATCATCAGGAGGGAAAAGATGAAATATGAAAGCAAGCTAGCAAACAATATGGATAGAAAAAGCTTCTTCAAGTATATAAAACATAAAAGAGAAATGAGAGTGGATATAGGATCACTAGAAAATAAGGACAGAGAAATAATAATGGGGGACAAGGAGATGGCAGATGAACTGAATGAGTATTTTGCATCAATCTTCACTGTGGAAGAGACTAGCAGTGTGCCAGATGTTGAAGGGTGTGAGGGAAGAGAAGTGAGTGCAGTTACTATTACAAGAAGGTGCTCAAAAGCTGAAAGACCTAAGGATGCATAAGTCACCCAGCCCAGATGAACTGCACCCTAGGTTTCTGAAAGGCGTGGTGGTAGAGACTGTGGAACAGGAGCAGACACTGTGAGGAAGTTCACTTGTGCAGGAAAGTTTCTACGTATAGTATTCTGCTTCAGCAGTTTGCTTTCATTGTTAGTTACGTCACCGTATCTGACACTTCCTTGAAAGTTGCATCACGGATAGATGTGATTGTAAAGAGGGAGCTTAAGTTCAAGTTTATTGTCATCTGATTGTACAATCAAATGAAACAACGTTCCTCCAGACCATGGTTACCCACAAAACATATATCACAACATGTAAAACAAAATATTATACTATAAGTTAATAAAATATTAATTCAAAATGCAGCAAAGGTAAACAGTAAACAGCTTGCTGTCCTAGTGAGAGGCCTCATTGGTGACAGGGTATTCATTAGTCTCACAGCCTGAGGGAAGAAGCTGTTACCCAGTCTGACAGGCCTAGTCCTGATGCTCTTGTACCTCCTTAGTGGTCAAAGAGACTGTGGGATGGGTCATAGGGATATTCACCAGTGATTTGGGCTCTTTATCTGCAATGCTCCCTGTAAATGTCACAAATAGGGTGGACTTCAAAATTCAAAGTATTGAGTTGAGGAGTTGAGTTTTTTTTAAATCGTCATCATCATCATTATGTGCTGTGTCGTATAACCTGGGCAATCATGCTTTCATGATGATTATTCTCGGCAAACTTTTCTACAGAAGTGTGGTTTGCCATTGCCTTCTCCTGGGCAGTGTCTTTACAAGATGGGTGACCCCAGCCATTATCAATACTCTTCAGAGATTGTCTGCCTGGTGTCAGTGATCACATAATCAGGACTTGTGATCTGCACCAGTTGCTCCTATGACCATCCACTACCTGCTCCCATGGCTTCACATGACCCTGATCGTTGTTGGGGGGGGGGGGGGGCTAACCTTGCCCAAGGGTGACCTGCAGGCTACCAGATGGAAGGAGTGCCTTACACTTCCTTTCCTTTGGTAGAGACATATCTCCATCCCACCACCCATGTTTTTAATCACTGAACATATGATGTAAAATTTGTTGGTTTTCAGCAGCAATACAGAGCAAAGACACAAAATTACGATGAATTATAAAATAAATAACTAGTGCAATGAGGTTGTGCTGAGAAATCTGATGGCGGAGGGAATTAAGCTGTTGCTGAATGACTGAGTGTGGTCTTTAAGCTCCAGTACCTCCTGCGCAGAGGTAGCAAACTGAAGGTCAAGGTCAGCGCGGTTCTGCCACAGCAGGGCAGAGGAAGGTGTCCAGTGTCCCGGGTACGGACAGAGCTGCAGAAACTCCACTCTTTGATCCGCTCCACTCATGCCAGTGTTGGCATCGACACAATGAGGCAGACTTACAGGAGGGGACCGGGCTGCCCACAGGCAAAGCTGCTTGTCCAAGCCCTCCCACAATCTCACCGTTTTGCCCTGGATTATCTGGGAGAAACACTTTGAAGATCAAAGGATCATGAGGAATCAAATAACAGAAGCAGATGGAGTCCCATCTCTCTCTCTCCCCCCTCTCTCCCTTCCTCTCTCTCTCTCTCCTCTGACCTCAGAGAACCATAAAAAACATACAGCAGCTCTTCGGCCCATCAGGTCTGTACTAGTGGAGAAACATGCTCCCGCCTCACCCTATTGGAAACTTCAGAGAGTTGTGGACACAGCGTAGAAAGCAGCTGCATCTCCGTGGACTCGGTTGCCACTTGTCACTGCCTCAATATCGCAGCCAGAACAATCAGAGCCCCCACCCGCCCTGCACGTTCTCTGTTCCGCCCCCTTCGTCCAGAAAAAGATACAAAAGCTGGAAAGCTCACACCACCAGGATCATGGGCAGAGTCCGCCCCGCTGTTATCAGATGACTACATGGATCCCTCTTATGGTAACATGGTCTCTCGGCCTCACAAACTATCTCATTATAATCTTGCACCTTAATGTTTACCTGCACTGCGCTTTCTCTATAAATGTGACAGTTTATTCTGCATTCTGTTATTGTTTTAACTTGAAAAACCTACAGCACAATACAGGCCCTTCAGCCCACAAAGCTGTGCCAAACATGTCCCTACTATAGAAATTACCTAGGGTTACCCATAGCCCTCTATTTCTAAGCTCCATGTACCTATGTTATCCTATCCTTAGTGGGTGGTGGCTCCATATGTCACTACTACAGGGGGTGACGACCCTGCCTTACATGAGTCCCGGGCTCAGCTGGCTCCGGCTGACAGTACCCGGTATGGGCCCCTAACCAGGGTTACAGATCCCACTGCCTTGTGGGTATCTTCGGGAGAAGAGAAGGCTGAGGAGTAAACCCCACACAAATCCGGAGTGGAGCCCCTAAGGTGGTTGGATGATGTATCACGTCACCTCCCGGCAGCTCCTGCAGTCAAGCTGATGCCAAATGTACAGCTTCACATTCTTTCGGACCACATCCGCGAGGCTGAGAGGGGGATCTTGATGCCTGGGCAGCCCAGGCTCTTCATATTCATCGCCCAGGTCTGTGCCCCGGAAAATCGGGTGCATCCGTTGCCTACTTAGACAGACGGAGCCATTAGATTAGATTATTTGTGGTATAATTGTGTGAGTTCTATGTACTGTGTTGTGCACCTTTGTCAGGATGAACATTGTTTTGTTTGGTGGTGTACATGTGTACAGTTGAATGACAATAAACTGAACTTGCACTTCAACTTGAACATGGAAGAAACAGTTTAGTGAAAAAATGTCAGTGTTCTAACAAATGTTTGGACGTTTTGGTTGCCCCCTTGTACTGATCTCTGAGATGGGTCAGAACATTACAGCAGTGAATACACTTCAAAAAAATCGACTGTAAATCATGTTGGGACCTCCAGCACATTCTCTTTCTTAATATCTATATGCTCAAGCTTTTCAGTCTGCTGTAAGTCATCCCTACAATTGCCAAGATCCTTTTGCATAGTGAATACTGAAGCAAAGTATTCATTAAATACTTCTGCTACCCGCTCTGGTTTCATACACACTTTTCCACTGTCACACTTGTTTGGTCCTATTCTCTCACGTTGTATCCTCTTGCTCTTCACATACTTGTAGAATGCCTTGGGGTTTTCCTTAATCCTGCTCGCCAAGGCCTTCTCATGGCCCCTTCTGGCTCTCGTAATTTCATTCTTAAACTCCTTCCTGCTAGCCTTATAATCTTCTAGATCTCTATCAGTACCTAGTTTATTGAACCTTTCGTAAGATTTTCTTCTTGACTAGTTTTTCAACAGCCTTTGTACACCACAGTTCCTGTACCTTACCATCCTTTCCCTGTCTCATTGGAACGTACCTATGCAGAACTCCACGTAAATATCACCTGAACATTTGCCACATTTCTGCCGTACATTTTCCTGAGAACATCTGTTCCCAATTTACGGTCCCAAGTTCCTGCCTGATAGCTCCATATTTCCCCTTACTCCAATTAAATACTTTCCTAACTTGTCTGTTCCTATCCCTCTCCAATGCTACGGTAAAGGAGGTAGAATTGTGATCACTGTCTCTGAGATGTTCTCCCACTAAGAGATCTGACACCTGACCAGGTTCATTTTCCAATACAAGATCATGTACAGCGTCTCTTCTTGTAGGCTTTGCTACATGTTGTGCCAGGAAACCTTCCTGGATACACCTAACAAACCCCACCCCATCTAAACCCCTTGCTCTAGGGAGATGCCAATCAACCTTGGAGTTTAGAAGAATGAGGGGAGACCTCATAGAAACATTTTGAGTGTTGAAAGGCATGGACAGAGTGGATGTGGCAAAGTTGTTTCCCATGATGGGGGAGTCTAGTACGAGAGGGCATGACTTAAGGATTGAAGGATGCCCATTCAGAACAGAGATGCGAAGAAATTTTTTCAGCCAGAGGGTGGTGAATCTGTGGAATTTGTTTCCACGGGCAGCAGTGGAGGCCAAGTCATTGGGTGTATTTAAGGCAGAGATTGATAGGTATCCGAGTAACCAGGGCATCAAAGGTTATGGTGAGAAGGCGGGGGAGTGGGACCAAATAGGAGAATGGATCAGCTCATGATAAAATGGCGGAGCAGACTCGATGGGCCGAATGGCCAACTTCTGCTCCTTTGTCTTATGGTCTTCTGGTCTTTCTGAAACATCTATAGCCTAGCACTCTAAGTAACCGTTCCTGCCCCCAAGCCATCCAATTCTCTGTAATGGCCACAACATCATAGCTCCATGCTCTAAGCTCATCCGCTTTATTCATTAAAATAGACGCATCTGAAACCATCAGTCTGAGCACGTTCCTTCTCTATCACCTGCCTATCCTCCCTCTCACACTGTCGACAAGCTTTCTCTATTTGTGAGCCAACCGCCTCTTCTTCCGTCACTTCAGTTCGGTTCCCACCCCCCAGAAATGCTAGTTTAAAGTCTCCCCAATAGCTGTAGCAAACCTCACTGCCAGGTTATCGGTCTCCTCGGATTCAAGTGCAACCCGTCCTTTTTGTACAGGTCACATCTGCCCCAAAAGAGGTCCCAATGATCTAGAAATCTGAATTCCTGCCCCCTGCTCCAATTCCTCGGCCATGCATTTATCCTCCACCTCATTCTATTCCTACACTCACTGTCACGTGGCACAGGCAGTAATCCCAAGATTACTACCTTTGCGGTCCTGCTTCTCAACTTCCTTCCTAACTCCCTGTAGTCTGTTTTCAGGACCTCCTCCCTTTTCCTACCTACGTCATTGGTACCAATATGTACCACGACCTCTGGCTGTTCTCCTTCCCACTTCAGGATATTGTGGACGTGATCAGAAACATCCCGGACCCTGGCACCTGGGAGGCAAACTACCATCTGTGTTTCTTTCCTGCAACCACAGAATCACCTGTCTGACTCCCTAACTATAGAGTCCTCTATCACTGCTGCCTTCCTCTTCCTTTCCCTACCCTTCTGAGCCACTGGACCAGACTCTGTGGCACGGCCACTGTTGCTTCCCCCAGGTAGGCTGTCCCTCTAACAGTACTCAAACAGGAGTACTTATTGTTAAGCGGGACAGCCAAAGTGGTGCTCTCTGGTATTTGACTCTTGCCCTTTCCTCTCCTGACTGTTACCCACTTCTCTGTCTCCTGTGGTCCCCGGGTGACTACCTGCCTATAGCTCCTCTCTAATCACCTCCTCACTTTCCCTGACCAGACGAATGTCATTGAGCTGCATCTCCAGTTCCCTAGCCCAGTCCCTTAGGAGCTGCAGCTCGACACACCTGGCGCAGATTTGGCCGTCCGGGAGGCTGGGAGTCTCCAGGACTTCCCACATCTGACACCGAGCGCAGAGCACTGACCTCACACATGTACTTCCTGTCTGCATTCTACACAGGCAACCTACCTAACTTGTTCTATCTCAGTACACTATGTAATGATCTGAACAGTAGACAAGAAAAGTCTTTCACTGTATCTTGGTACATATGACAATAACAACCAATTCCGATTTCAGCAGCACTGCCTGTTGTGCTACTGTGCTGCCCTCTCCGAGCACAGACACAAGATATCACTGCAGGGTTCTTGATACCAATGGAATTCAGTCAATCTCCAGCACGGTGGGTGATCTAGTGCTTCCCAGGGCTGTTGCCTTCAGGACAAAGGCCAGGAGAGATAGAAGGAATTAATCATTTTAAAACAACAGTTGTCTTTGTGATAGATGCAAATCGGGGTAAAGTTTCAAACACTGACTTAAAAGTTCCGAGTAAATTTATTCTCACAGTACAGATACACTTTGTGGCTACTTGATTAAATACACTCAGTACCCAATAAAGTGGCCTCTGAGTGTATTTCGTGATCATCTGCTGCTGTCACCCATACACTCAAAGTTCGACATATTGTGCATTCAGAGATGCTGTACTGCACACCGCTGTTGTAATGCATGGTTATTTGAGTTACTGCCGTCTTCCTGTCAGCCTTTACCAGTCTGGCCATTCTCCTCCGACTTCTCTCTTTCACAGGGCACTTTTGTCTGCAGAATTTGACTGCAGTGGTGGAGGCAGATCCACTCGTGAAGTTTAAGAGACTACTAGACAGGTATATGGAGGAATTTAAGGTGGGGGGTTATATGGGAGGCAAGGTTTGAGGGTCGGCACAACATTGTGGGAACAAAATTATATGTTCTATAATTGCTGCTCAACTGATGTTTTTTGTTTTTTGATTTTTGCACTGTTCTCTGTAAACTCTAAAGACTGTTGTGTGTGAAAATCCCAGGGGACTAGCAGTTTCTGAGATACGCAAACCACCTTGGCTGACACCAACAATAATTCCACGGTCAAAGTCACTTAGATCACATTTTCCCCCATTCTGATGTTTGGCCTGAACAGCACTGAATCTTTTGACAATGTCTGCGTGCTTTTATGTACAGAGTTATTCAGGTGTACCTAATAAAGTGGCCCTGAGGATATGTCACCATACTCACCATAGGTCACCTGAGATTCATCTTCTTGGTAGAACAAATAATTACAACATAATCAGTGAAAAGCTATGCCACAAACACTGACAAACAACTAATGTGCGGAGGCACATGAACTGTGCACATAATAACAATAAAAGGAAGTAAATGATACTGAGTTGTAAGGTCCTTGAAAGTGAGTCTGTAGGTTGTGGAGTCAGTTTGGTGTTGAGTGAGGTGAGTGAAGTTAATCACACAAGGTTCAGGAGCCTGATGGTTTGAACACCACCATGGCCACAATGCAATTTAAATTCTGTTAATTAAATTTGGAAGCAATAAGCTTGTAGTAATAGTTTTGTAATTTATTAATGACTTAGAATTATCTGGAGCAGAATAATCGTGGATCCAGTGTTTGAGTGTGTGGGTGATGGTGAGAAGGGAGGTTCCACATGGCAGGGAATTAGAGACAGAGTAATCAGCTGGCCAGAAAAATGGGAAACACACTTTAATCCAGAGATAGCTGAGGTGTGACCACAGACAATGTACAATAAGTAGGTGGATTTTGAGTGGGAGAGAGTTACAGATTGTCCACAAATCCTTAAAGACCAAGTGCCAGTATAGTGGTTACAAAGGGCATGAAATACTTCCATTCATTAGCTAAAGAGGTGGTTTTCTTGAATATTAAATCAAACATTAATATTTCTTGAACTTCTAGTAATGCCCCCCTCTCCTTCGCTATCACCCATCTCCTTTTCCCTCTCTCACCTTATCTCAGTGCCCCACCTCATCGCCTCCCTCTGGTGCTCCTCCCCCCTTTTCTTTCTTCCATGGCCTTCTGTCCTCTTCTATTAGTCTCTCCCTTCTCCAGCCCTGTATCTCCTTCACCAATCCACTTCCTAGCTCTTTACTTCATCCCTCCCCTTTCAGGTTTCACCTACCACCTTGTGTTTCTCTCCCCCACTCCCCCCACTTTTAAATCTACTCCTCAGCTTTTTAATATCAACTGTACTCTTTTCCATAGATGCTGCCTGGCCTGCTGAGTTCCTCCAGCATTTTGTGTGTGTTGCTTGGATTTCCAGCATCTGCAGATTTTCTCTTGTTTGTGATTAATATTAATGTTAATGTTACATTAAGTAATGTACATTAATAACATTACAATTATTTAATGTACAACAACAGTAAACTTCGGAATCGCTCAATGCTTTGGTCATCGCATTACAGAGAAGATGGAACATCACATAAAGGGAAGCCTGGGGCCAGGCCCAAGAGCATAAAGCAACTGATGTTTAGTTGATTTAAGCACTGAAATTAAGATGATTGGGCGAAGGACAAACCGGTGTTCAGCTGACTGCTCCAAGGTGTACTCATCTCAGCACTGAACTGACTCTGCACCTGTGGCCTGCACTCATCAGGCTCCTGGACTGGCTGCAGCACCGAACCGGCTCCGTGGCTGTGGACTCACCTCTTAGGACTATGGTTCATGTTCCTCAGATTCTTTGATTGCTTTTTTTTATTGTTTGCATAATTTGTTCTTTCTTTTCACACATTTGATATTTGACAGTCTTTGTGGTGTGAGGCTTTCTGATGAATTCAATTATGTTTCTTTGTTTTGTGGTTGCCAGCAAGAAGACGAATCTCAAGGTTGTATATAGATAGACAGATATTTTGATAATAAATGTGCTTAGGACTTCTAAACTTCTCTTGAAATGGGAAATGGGATAAACTGGGGGCTACACCGTAAAATAGCGGCTAGTCTAACACTATAGCAGCGGCAGCTTTCCGGGTTCAACCCCCACACTGTTTGAGAGGAGTTGATACATATTCCCCGTGACCGCAAGGGCTTTTCTCCAGCTGCCCCAGTTTCCAAAGACAGACCAGCTACACGGTCACATGAGTGTAATTTGCCAGTGTGGGCTCATTGGGTCGGGAGGGCCTGTTAATTAAACAAAGAGATGCTGACAAGGTGACTAAGGTAAGGAGTTAAATACCTGGGGATAGTTCAACTTTAGAAGAAAAAGGCAAAATGGGAAATCTAAGCAACACACACAAAATGCTGGAGGAGCTCAGCAGGCCAGGCAGCATCTATGGGAAAGAGTACAGTCGAAGTTTCGGGCCGAGACCCCTCATCGGGACTGGAGGAAAAAGTATGAGGGGTCAAAGTTAGAAGGTGGGGAGAGGGAAGGAAGAAACACAAGGTGATAGGAGAAACCAGGGGCGGGGGGGGGTGGAAGGGATGAAATAAAGAGCTGGGAAATTGTTTGTTGAAAGAGATACAGATCTGGAGAAGGGGAAATCTGATAGGAGGGGATTGAAGGCCATGGAAGAAAGAAAAGGGGGAGGAGCATGAAAGGAAGGTGCTGGACAGACAAGGAGATAAGGTGAGAGAGGGAAAAGGGAATGGGGGATGGTGAAAGAGGGGGTGGGGCATTACCAGAAGTTCAAGAAATCAACTTTCTTGCCATTAGGTTGGAGGCTACAGAGACGGACTATAAGGTGTTGCTCCTCCAACCTGAGTGTGGCCTCATCATGTCAGTGGAGGAGGCCGTGGATGGACATGTCAGAATGGGAATGGGAAGTGGAATTAAAATGGGAGTCACTGGGCCACTGGGAGATCCCACTTATTCTGTTGTCGCCATTTGACATAACAATAATGCCCCCCCTTTTAACCATTCCCCATTCCCTTTTCCATCTCTCACCTTATCTCCTTACCTGCCAATCACCTCCCGCTAGTGCTCCTCCTTCTTTTCTTTCTTCCATGGCCTTCTCTCCTCTCTTATCAGATTCCCCCTTCTCCAGCCCTGTACCTTTTTCACCAGTCAACTTCCCAGCTCTTTACTTCATCCCTCCCTCTGCCCGGTTTCTCCTATCTCCTTGTGCTTCTTCCTCCCCTCCCCACATCCTCTAGCTCTGACTCATCATTTTTTTGCCAGTTCTGATGAATGGTCTCAGCCCAAAACTTCGACTGTACTCTTTTCCTAAATGCTGCCTGGCCTGCTGAGTTCCTCCAGCATTTTGTGTGCGTTGCTTGCATTTCCGGCACCTGCAGACTTTTCTTGTTTATGGTGGTAAAGGAGAGATGTTAATAAAGGAGGGGGGGAAAAAGTGAAGGGGAAAATAATTTAGCTCGGAAAACTTAATTTGATGAGCTTTAAAGAACCAATGACTGCAGATGTTACTGAACCTCTTCACAGGGCAACATTATTGGAGGAGCAACTTCTAACAGTCCGACTGGGTAGCGTTCAGCCTGACTGCATGAACATTGAATTCTCTAAATTCTGGTAATTTCTTCCTATTCCCCCTTCTCCTTTTTTCCATTGCCCATTCTGACTCCCCTCTCATCCTGTTTCTTCTCCTCACCTGCCCTGCGCCTTCCCCTGGTTCTCCTCCTCTTTCCCTTTCTCCCATGGTCCACTCTCCTCTCCTATTAGATTCATTTTTCTTTAGCCTTTAACCTTTTCCACCTATACCCTCCCAGCTTCTTATGTCATTTCTCTTTCCTCACCCACCCACTTTCCCCCTCACCTGGTCTCACCTATTACCTGTTTTCCCTCCTTTCCCTCCCCAACTCTTTTATTCCGGCTTCTTCTCCCTTCCTTTCTAGTCCTGATGAAGGGCGTCAACTGTTTATTCCTCTCCGTAGACGCCACCTCATCTGCTGAGTCCCTCCAGCGTGTTGTGTGTGTTGCCATGATGGGAATGTTACGACCAGTAAAAATCCAGAAATTAGGACAAAATGTCTCAATAATCATGTGGGATTTGATTGACACTGAGATAGGACAAATAACTAGCAGTAACAAAGTTCAAATTTTAAAGTAAATTTATTGTCAAAGTACACATATGTCACCATATAGGCATCCATTAGTCTTGTGAGACCATGGATTTGCGCCTTGGAAGGTTTCCAGGGCGCAGGCCTGGGCAAGGTTGTATGGAAGACTGGCAGTTGCCCATGCTACAAGTCTCCCCTCTCCATGCCACCGATGTTGTCCAAGGGAAGGGCATTAGGACCCATACATCTTGGCACCGGTGTCGTCGCAGAGCAATGTGTGGTTAAGTGCCTTGCTCAAGGACACAACACGTTGCCTCAGCCAAGGCTCGAACTAGCGACCTTCAAATCACTAGACAAACGCCTTAATCACTTGGCCACGCGCCAACTGAAGGTTGTATATGTCACCATATACAATCCTGAGATGTATTTTCTTGCTGGTATACGCAGTAAAAACAAAAAAACGTAATAAAATCAATGAAAAACCTCGCAAAAAGGCAAGTGAGCCGAAGAAGATAAACTGTGCAATTAAAGATAAGAATAATAAACAATATTGAGAACTTGAGATGAAGAGTTTTTGAAAATGAGTCCATTGGTTGTGAGAACAGTTCAGTAATGGGGTGAGTGAAGTTATCCCCTCTGGTTCAAGAGCCTGATGGTTGTATGGTAATAACTATTCCTGAACCTGGTGGTGTGGGTCCTGAGGCTCCTGTATCTCCCTTCCGATGGCAGCAGCAAAAGGGAGCACGACCTGGATTGTGGGGTGCTAGATGATGGATGTTGCTTCCTTGTGGCAGAACTCCTTGTAGATGTGTTCAATGATGAGGAGGGCCCTTCCTCCTTCTTGATATCTCATGGTCCACTGTCCTCTCCTCTCAGATTCCTTTTTCTCTAACAGGCAGACATCAAAGTCATATAGTACATGAGAGATGGTTTTCTAGAACAGTCTGCAGAGAGACAATGAGGGACAGGGTATTTTGAGTATGGTTTTCGAGATCAGTCTGCAGGATAGATAATGAGGGACAGGGTATTTTGAGTATGGTCAGACAGGCGATTCTGTGGATGCAGAAAAGAAACATGGATGGTAGTTTGCCTCCCAGGTGCCAGGGTCGAGGTTGTTTCTGATCGGATCCATGATATCCTGAAGTGGGAAGGTGAACAGTCAGAGGTTGTGGTACATATTGGTAGCAATGACATAGGTAGAAAAAGGAGGAGGTCCTGAAAACAGACTACAGGGAGTTAGGAAGGTAGTTGAAAAGCAGGACCTCAAAGGTAGTAATCTTGGGATTACTGCCTGTGCCACGTGACAGTGAGCATAGGTATAGAGTGAGGTGGAGGATAAATGCATGGCTGAGGGATTGGGGCAGGGGGCAAGGATTCAGATTTCTGGATCATTGGGACCTCTTTTGGGGCAGGTGTGACCTGTACAAAAAGGACAGGTTGCACTTGAATCCCAGGAGGACCAATATCCTGGCAGGGAGGCTTGCTAAGGCTATTGGGGAGAGTTTAAACTTGGATTGCTGGGGGGTGGGAATCGAACTGAAGAGACTGGGGAAGGGACAGTTGGCTCACAAATCGAGAAAGCTTGTAGACAGTGTGAGAGGGAGGATAGGCAGGTGATGGAGAAGGGATGCGCTCAGACCAATGGTTTGAGGTGTGTCTATTTTAATGCAAGGAGTATCATGAACAAAACGGATGAGCTTAGAGCGTGGATCAGTACTTGGAGCTATGACGCTGTGGCCATTACAGAGACTTGGATGGCTCAGGGGCAAGAATGGTTACTTAGAGTGCCAGGCTTTAGATGTTTCAGAAAGGACAGGAAGGGAGGTGAAAGAGGTGGGGGCGTGGCACTGTTGATCAGAGATAGTGTCACGGCTGTAGAAACGGTGGACACCATGGAGGGATTGTCTATGGAGCCTCTGTGGGTGGAAGTTAGGAACAGGATGGGGTCAATAACTCTACTGGGTGTTTTTTATACACCTCCCAATAGTAACAGGGACATCAAGGAGCAGATAAGGAGACAGATTCTAGAAAGGTGTAATAATAACAGGGTCATCGTGGTGGGAGATTTAATTTCCCAAATACTGATTGGCATCTCCCTACAGCAAGGGGTTTAGATGGGGTGGAGTTTGTTAGGTGTGTTCAGGAAGGTATCCTGACACAATATGTAGATAAGCCTACAAGAGGAAAGGCTGTGCTTGATCTGGTATTGGGAAATGAACCTGGTCAGGTGCCAGATCTCTTAGTGGGAGAGCATCTTAGAGATAGTGATCACAATTCTATCTCCTTTTTTGGACAACAGACAAGTTTGGAAAGCGTTTACTTGGAGTAAGGGGAAATACAAAGCTATCAGGCAGGAACTTGGAAGCATAAATTGGGAACAGATGTTCTCAGTGAAATGTACGGCAGAAATGTGGTAAATGTTCAGGGGATATTTGCCTGACGTTCTGCATAGGTATGTTCCAATGAGACAGGGAAAGGATGGTAGGGTACAGGAACTGTGGTGTACAAAGGCTGTTGAAAATCTACTCAAGGAGAAAAGAAAAGCTTACAAAAGGTTGAAAAAACTAGGTAACGATAGAGATCTTGAAGATCATAAGGCTAGCAGAAAGGAGTTTAAGATTGAAATTAGGAGAGCCAGAAGGGCCAAGAGAAGGCGTTGGCAGACAGGATTAAGGAAAACCCCAAGGCATTCTACAACCATGTGAAGAGCAAAAGGATAAGACATGAGAGAATAGGACCAATCAAGTGTGACAGTGGAAAAGTGTGTATGGAACCGGAAGAGATAGCGGAGGTACTTAATGAATATTTGCTTCAGTACTCACTACAGAAAAGCATCTTAGTGGTTGTAGGGATGACTTACAGCGGACTGAAAAGCTTGAGCAAATAGACATTAAGAATGAGGATGTGCTGCAGTTTTTGGAAAGCATCAAGTTGGATAAGTCTCCAGGACTGGACAAGATAATACGCCAGGCTACTGTGGAAGGCATCATCAATGACGACGGAGAGGTTCCAGAGGATTGGAGGGTTGCGGATGTCGTTCCCTTATTCCAGAAAGGGAGTAGGGGCAGCCCAGGAAACATGGCCTTTTCTCCTTTGAGCGACGGAGGATGAGAGGTGACCTGATAGAGGTGTATAAAATGATGAGAGGCATTGATCATGTGGATAGTCAGAGGCTTTTTCCCAGGGCTGAAATGATTACCACAAAAGGACACAGGTTTAAGGTGCTGGGGAGTAGGTACAGAGGAGATGTCAGGGGTAAGTTTTTTTACACAGAGTGGTGAGTGCGTGGAATGGGCTGCTGGCAATGGTGGTGGAGGCAGATACGATAAGGTCTTTTAAGAGACTTTTGGATAGGTACATGGAGCTTAGAAAAATAGAGGGCTATGGGTAACTCTAATTTCTAAGGTAGGCACATGTTCAGCACAGCATTGTGAGCCGAAGGGCCTGTATTGTGCTGCAGGTTTTCTATGTTCCCATGTCTCTATGAAATTATAGACCAGAGAGTCTTACTTCAGTGGTTGGTAAGTTGATGGAGAAGATCCTGAGAGGCAGGATTTATGACCATTTGGAGAGGCATCATATGATTAGGAACAGGTAGCATGGTTTTGTCAAAGGCAGATCATGCCTTACGAGCCTGATTGGATTTTCTGAGGATGTGACTAAACACATTGATGGAGATAGAGCAGTAGATGTAGTGTATATGAATATCAGCAAGATATTTGATAAGGTACCCCGCGCAAGGGTTTATTGAGGAAGTAAGGAGGCATTGGATCCAAGGGGACCTTGCTTTGTGGATCCAGAACTGGCTTGCTTACAGAAGGGAAAGAGTGGTTTAGATGAGTCAAATTCTTCATGGAGGTCAGTGACCAGTGGTGTGCCTCAGGGATCTGTTCCGGATTCCCTTCTCTTTGTGATTTTTATAAATGACCTGGATGAGGAAGTGGAGGGATTTTGCTGATGACACAAAGGTTGGGGGTGTTGTGGATAGTGTGGAGGGCTGTTAGAGATTACAGCGGGTCATCGATAGGATGCAAAACTGGGCTAAGAAGTGGCAGGTGGAGTTCAATCCAGATAAGTGTGAGGCGGTTCATTTTGGTAGGTCAAATATGATGGAGGAGTACAGTATTACTGGTAAGACTCTTGGCAGTGTGGAGGATCAGAGGGATCTTGGGGTCTGAATCCATAGGACACTCAAAGCTGCTGCGCAGGTTGACTGTGTGGTTAAGAAGGCATACGGTGCATTGGCCTTCATCAACTGTGGGTTTGAGTTTAAGAGCAGAGAGGTAATGTTACAGCTTTATAGCACCTTGGTCAGATCTCACTTGGAGTACTGTGCTCAGTTCTGGTCACCTCACTACAGGAAGAATGTGGAAACCATAGAAAGGGTGCAGAGGAGATTTACAAGGATGTTGACTGGATTGGGGAGCATGCCCTGTGAGAATAGGTTGAGTGAACTTGGCCTTTTCTCCTTGGAGCGACAGAGGATGAGAGGTGACCTGATAGAGATGTATAAGATGATGAGAGGTATTGATCATGTGGATGGTCAGAGGCTTTTTCCCAGGGCTGAAAAGGCTAACACGAGAGCGCACAGTTTTAAGATACTTGGAAGTAGGTACAGAGGAGATATCAGGGGTTAAGTTTTTACGCATAGAGAGGTGGGTGTGTTGAATACACTGCCGGCGAAGGTGGTGGAGGCGGGTGCGATAGAGTCTTGTAAGAGACTCTTGGACAGGTACATTGAGCTTAGAAAAATAGAGGGGTATGTGTAACCCCAGGATTTCTAAAATAAGCATGTGTTCGGCATGGCATCCTCGGCCGAAGGGCCTGTATTGTTCTGTAGGTTTTCTATGTTTCTATCTTTCTATGGTTTTTGAGATCAGTCTGTCAGAGAGATAATGAGGGACAGGGCATTTTGAGTATGGTTTTCGAGATCAGTCTGGTGGAGAAACTGAGGGTGCTTCAGATCCAAAAGCAGTAGCTGTAGGTAATAAAATCTGAAGCTAAACAGAAAATGTTGGAAATACTCATCAGATCATGCAGCATCCATGGTGAGAGAAACTGAGTTAGAACTTCAGGCCTTCATCAGTTCTACTCTACTAACACATCCCAGCATTGGGAGTGACAGGAGAGACGGCAAATGCTGGAAATCTGGAGCAACGCACAAATGGCTGGAGGAACTCAGCAGGTCAGGCAGCATTTGTGGGCAGAAATGGACAGTCAGTCTTGCATTTCAAATTCAAGTTTAATTGCCATTCAGCCATACACATGCATACAGCAGAACGATACAGCATTCCTCTGAGGCCAGGATGGAAAACACATTACATACCGTCCCCACAGTGCACACATGATAGCACATATAGTTACAAAAATAATGTTAGCAATATCAGGTCAGGCACTTAATCAGGGCTGGAGTCCTGATCTAGTCCTGATAAGACCATAAGATATAGGAGCAGAATTAGGCCATTTGGCCCATCAAGTTTGCTCTGCCATTTGATATTGGGTGATCCAATTTTCCTCTCAGCCCCGGTCTATTGCCTTCTCCCCATATCTCTTCATGCCCTGACCAATCACGTATTTATCAACCTCTGCCTTAAATACACATATAGACTTAGTCTCCACAGCTGCCTATGGCAATGAATTCCACAGTTTCACAAATTCCTCCTCATTACCATTCTAAAAGAATGCCTCTCTATTCTCTGGCTGTCTCCTCTAGACTCTCCCACCCTAGGAAGTGTCCTCTCCACACCCACTTTATCCAAGACCTTTCACCATTTGATAGGTTTCAATGAGGTCACCCCTCATTCTTCTGAATTCTAGTGCATACGGGCCCAGAGCCATCAAACATCCTCATATAACAAGCCGTTCATTCCTGGAATCATTTTCATGAACCTCCTTTGAACCATCTCCAGTTTCAGCACATTCTTTCTAAGATAAGGAGCCCAACACTGCTCACAATACTCCTCGTGAGGCTTTATGAAGTTTCAACATTTCATCCTTGCTTTTATATTCTAGTCCTCATGAAATGAAAGCTAACATTCAACCTGCCTTCCTCACTGCCGACTCAATCTGCAAATTAACCTTTAGGGAATCCCAAGCCCCTTTGCATCTCAGTCTTTTTTGTATTTTCTCTCCATTTCGAAAATAGATAACCCTTTCATTTCTTCTCCCAAAGTGCATGACCATACACTTCCCAACACCATATTCTGATATTTCTAAATCCTGTATTCTGTCTAAATCCTTCTTTAGCTTCTCGACTTCCTCAAATCTACCTGCCCCTCCAGCTATTTTCATATTGTCTGCAAACTTTGCAACAAAACCATCAATTCCATCATCAAAATCATTGACATGTAAAAAGAATCGGTTCAACACAGACACCTAATGAACACCTTTAACTACTGGCAGCCTGTCAGAAACGGCTCCTTTTACTCCCACTCTTTACCTCCTGTCGATCAGCCACAGCTTTATCAATGCTAGAATCCTTCCCATAACTCCATGGGCTCACAGCTTGTTAAGCAGCCTCATGTGTGGCACCTTGTCAAAGGCCTTTGAAATTCCAAGTACTTAGAAACATAGAAACATTGAAAGCCTACAGCACAATACAGGCCCTTCGGCCCACAATGCTGTGCTGAACCTGTACTTACTTTAGAAATTACCTAGGGTTACCCATAGCCCTCTGTTTTTCCGAGCTCCATGTACCCATCCAGGAGCCTCTTAAAAGACTCTATTGTATCCACCTCCACCAGCGTCGCTGGCAGCCCATTCCACACACTCACTACTCTCTGCGTAAAAAACTTATCCCTGACATCTCCTCTGTAACGTCAATCGATTCTCCTTTATCTTCCCTGCTTATTATTTCTTCAAAGAATTGGAATAAATGTGCCAGGCAGTATTTTCCCTTGAGGAAACCGTGCTGACTGGGGATGGTGGCTGGCTCTTTGCGTGCAGAGAGCTGGAGAGAAAGAGAGTCCTCCGGAGCGCCGGCACAATCGTTGGTGACTGTAAAGAATTGCCAATTCTGGATCCGCAGACACGGCAACAGCTGGAACGTGGGTGCTTGGGAAGTTGGATCCGTCCTCTATCTCCCCTTCCCTTCAGCAGTCGCTCTTTGGGATTCCTCAGAATTCCTGGCTGCTCCGTGGATCAGCGTTCTCCAGCAGTCTCCGTCACAAGCCAGCTGCTGCCGCTCAGTGACCTCAATATCCGCCTGAGAGAGCTGCTGCTTAAGTTGGTCTTGGTCCCTCTTGTGCAGGGCACCAGGATCTCTCCTGCCCTGAGAGAGCTCTCTGTAGAGTACTGTTTGTCAGTAACCTGGCATTGTCCATGTGAGACACGTGGCCTGACCAGCAGAGCTGCTTGAGCAGCAAAATGGCTTCACTGCCTGGAAGTTAAACCTTCTCTGGGACCTCATTGTTGGACACACGATCCTGCAAGCCCATACCTACGATGGAGCAGCGGCAGTGCTGATGGAAGCATTCGGACAATTGGATTTGCTTGTGGTACGAGACCCAGGCTTCGGAGCCGTATCGCGGTGTTGTAATAACGGTAGTTCTGCATACCTGGATTTTTGTGGGTGGGTGCAGCAGGTGGCTCTTCCACACAGGTTTCTCAAGCCTACTCAGGGAAAGGCTATCTTAGACTGGGTGTTGTGTAATAACCCAGATCTTATGGGGGAGCTTAACCTAAATGAACCCTTAGAGGCCAGTGATCATAATATGATTGAATTCATACTGCAATTTGAGAGGGAGAAACATAAGTCCCATGTATCAGTATCACAATGGAATAGAGGGAATTACAGAGGCATGAGAGAGGAGCTTGCCCAGGTGGATTGGAGGAGGATACTGGTGGGGATGACGGCAGAGCGGATATAACTAAACTTTCTGGGAATAGTCCACAAGGTGCAGGATAGAAATGTTCTTCCCCTCTGCCACCGATTCCTAAATGGACATTGAAACTTTGGACACTACCTCACTTTTTTTACTATCTAGTACTTCTGTTTTTGCACATTTTTAAAAATCTACTCAATATACGTAATTGATTTACGAGTTTATTTATTATTGTTTTATTTTATTTATTTATTTTTCCCTCTCTTTTCTATATTATGTATTGGATTGAACTGCTGCTGCTAAGTTAACAAATTTCAGGTCACATGCCAGTGATAATAAACCTGATTCTGATTCAGATCCTGAAGTTCTCAAATGGCAGGGGTAGGCAACCGTGGCTGACAGGGAAATTAAGGACTGCATAAAGCCAAGGAAAGGGCATATATGGTAGCAAAAGTGAGAAGCTGGATGATTGGGAAGCTTTTAAAATCCAGTAAAGGTCAACTTGAAAAGCTATAAGAAGGGAAAAGATGAAATATCAGGGCAAACAAGCCAATAATATAGAGCAGGATACCAAAAGTTTTTTTTCAGTTGTATAAAGAGTAAAAGGGAGATGAGACTTGATATTGAACCACTAGAAAATGGTGCTGGTGAGGAAGTAATGGGGGAGAAAGAAACAGCAGTTGAACTTAATGCGTACTTTGCATCAGTCTTCACTGTGGAAGAAACTAACAGTGTGCCAGAGCTCCGTGAGTGTCAGAGAGCAGGAGTGAGTGTCATTACTATTTCAAAGGGAAAAGTGCCAGGCAAACTCGAAGATCTTATGGTGGATAAGTCACCTGGACCATATAGACGACATCCCAGAGTCCTGAAAGAGGTTGCTGAAGAGATAACATATGCATTGGTCATGATCTTTCAAGAATCACTTGGTTCTGGCATAGTCCCGGAGGACTGGAAGATTGCAAATGTCACTCCACTCTTTAAAAAGAAAGGAAGACAAAGGAAAGGAAATTATAGGCCGGTTAGCCTAACCTCAGTGATTGGGAAAGTGTTGGAGTCTACTATTAAGGATGAGATTTCGGGGTACTTGATGACTAAAGATAGAATTTGTCAAAGTCGGCATGGTTTCTGTGAAGGAAATCTTGTCTGACAAATCTGTTAGAGTTCTTTAAGGAACTAACAAGCAGGGTAAACAAAGGAGAGACAGTGGATGTCATTTACTTGGATTTTCAGAAAGTGTTTGATAAAGTGTCACTCTTGAGGCCGCTTAACAAGATAAAATCCTGTGGCGTTACAGTAAAGATACTGGCATGGATAGCGGATGGCTGACAGGCAGGAGGCAACAAGTGGGAATAAAAGGTTGGCTGCCGGTGACTAGTGGTGTTCCTCAGGGGTCAGTATTGGGACCGCTACTTTTCACATTGTTTGACAATGATTTAGATAATGGAATTCATGGTTTTGTGGCAAAGTTTGCAGATGATATGAAGATAGGTGGAGGGGTAGGTAGTGCTGAGGAAGCAATGCGATTGCAGCAGGACTTGGGCAAACTGGAAGAATGGGCAAAAAAGTGGCAAATGGAATACAGTGTTGGGAAATGTATGATAATGGATTTTGGTAAAAGGAACAATACTGCAGACTATTATCTAAATGGAGAGAAAATTCAGACTCAGAGGTGCAGAGGGACTTAGGACTCCTTGTGCAAGACTTCCAGAGGGTTAATTTATAGTTTGAGTCTGCGGTAAAGAAGGCAAATGCAATGTTGCTATTTATTTCAAGGGGAATTGAATATAAAAACAAGGAGATAATGATGAGCCTTTAGAAGACACTAGTCAGGCCGCTCTTGGAGTATTGTCAACAGTTTTGGGCTCCATATCTCAGAAAGAATGTATAGTCATTGGAGAGAGTCCAGGGGAGATTCACAAGGATAATTCTGGGGATGAAGGGGTTAATATATGAGGAGCACTTGGCAGCTTTGTGCCTGTACTCACTGGAATTTAAAAGAATGGGGGGGGCAGATCTCATTGAAACCTACTGAACGTTGAAAGGATAAGGTGGATGTAGAGAGGATGCTTCCTGTGGTGGGGGTATCCAGAACTAGAGGGCACAGCCTCATAATTGAGGGGAGACCTTTTAGAACAGAGGTAAAGAAGATCCTTCTAGCCAGAGAATAGTGAATCTGCAGAGACCCTCCTGTCCATTCCCCTAACTAATGGATCCCCTATCACCACAGCATGCCTCCTGCCTCTTCTCCCCCCTTCCCCTCTGAGTCACAAAGGTAGACTCAGTGCCTGAGACCCAACCACTGTGACTTTCCTCTGTTAGGTCATCCTCCCTGACAGTATCCAAAGTGGTATATCTGTTGTTGAGGGGGATGGCCACAGGAGTACTCTGCCCTGGCTCCCTAACCCCTTTCCCCTTCCCTTGGGTGTAACTACCTCTCTATATGTCCTGCCTATCACCCCCTTCCGCCTCCCAAACAATCTGGAGTTCATCCAGTTCCAGCGCCAACTCCTTAACGCGATTTGTTAGAAGCTGCAGCTGGATGCACTTCTCACAGTTATAGTGGTCAGATATACTGGAGGTCTCCCTGCCTTCCCACATCCCGCAAGAGGAGTATTGCATTATCCTGCCTGGCATCACTAACTAGCCAAGCAGATATAAAGAAGAGAAGGAAAAAACTTGAGTTTTTCTTTCCTTTATTTTCTTTCAGTGAAGCCTCTCTTCAGAGAAGCCTTGAAGAGCTAAAGCCTTAAGACCACCACTCTGACGACGGCCGCTAAGCTTGCCCCTGCCTTCCTTCAATTTGCTGTTACTAATTAATCCCAAACGCCGAATGACCGCTGGTCAAATTTCTATTATGCTGCTGGGACCTGCTCCTGCCTTTTATCCCCGGGCAGTGGACCTGATTGAAGACCCTCCTCTCCAAACTTCTGATGTCCAGGTTGACCACCGGTCAAGGCTGATGAAAGGCCTCAGCTCCGTGGATGCTGCCTGACCTGCTGAGTTCCTTCAGTATTTTGTTTCTGTATTTATTTATTTAGAGATACAGCACAGAACAGGCCCTTCCTGCCCACCAAACCGCGCTGCCCGACAACACGTCAATGTAACTCCAGCTTAGTCACAGGACAATTTACAACCACCAATTAAACTATTAACCAGTACATCTTTCAACTCTGGGAAAAAAACCAGAGGACCCTGAGGAAACCCACACACACACCAGAAGAACATACAAGCTTTCTGACAGAGGATGCTGGAATTGAACTGCAAAATCTGATGCCCTGTCATAATAGCATCGCACTAACCGTTATGCTGTGTGGCATTTTCTTAAAATGATACCCCTTCATATCGAGTCTGAAAAAGTCTCTGGCTGTCTACTCTATCTGTGCCTCTTATACTCAGTGGGTCGAGTAGCATCTGTGGAGGAAGTGAGATGGCGATGTTCCGGGTCAAAACCCTGAATCAGGAAAGAGGATAAAACTTAGAGAGCCACACGGGAGGGAGGAAATGTGTCAATGACAGGCTGGGGGCTCTAACCTGTGGCTGTTACAGAGCCTGACACTGGGGCCAGCTTTTCACAGTCTAACTCACTGATATGAATCTCCGGAAAGGATGGACAAACAGGAACTGTCACAAATGACCAGAAACGATGGACAAACAGGAACTGTCACAAATGACCAGAAACGATGGACAAACAGGAACTGTCACAAATGACCAGAAACGATGGACAAACAGGGATCATCACAAATGACCAGAAACGATGGACAAGCTGGAACCATCACAAATGAATCTCCTGAAAGGATGGACAAACTGGGATCATCACAAATGAAACAGCAAGAAGTAAACAGAAAATAAATAGAAAGTGCTCAGGAACTTACAGTGAAAAATAACCAGGAGATTTAGCAGAGTGATTCCAAGATATTTCTTTGCATGGAGGTTCAGTGTTTTGGGGGAGAGTATTTTGACTGGTTGCATCATGGCCTGGTATGGAAACACCAAAGCCTTTGAACAGAAAATCCTACAAAAAGTAGAGGATACAAGCCAGTCCATCACAGGTAAAGCTCTCCCACCAAGCACATCTACACAGAGCACTGTTACAGGAAAGCAGCATCCACCATCAGTGTTCCCCACCACCCAGGACATGCTGTCTTCTCACTGCTGCCATCAGGAAGAAGGTACAGGAGTCTCAGGACTCACACCACTAGGTTCAGGAAAAATTATTACTCTCAGCCATCAAACTCTTGAACCGGTGAGGATAACTTCACTCACCTCGACTCTGAACAGACTCCACAACCTACAGACTCACTTTCAAGGACTCTTCACCTCAGAATTAATTATTGATTTTTTATTATTTGCACAGTCTGTTCTCTTTCGCACATTGGTTGTTTGTAAGTCTTTGTGTGTAGTGTTTTATTGATTCCTATTGTACTTATTTGTACCTACTATGAATGCCCACAGGAAAATGAATCTCAAGGTTGTATATGGTGACATATATGTACTTTAATAATAAATTTACTTTAAGCTTTGAACATAGAACATAGAACATAGAATAGTGCAGCACAGTACAGGCCCCTCGGCCCACAATGTTGTGCCAACCCTCAAACCCTGCCTCCCATATAAGCCCCCACATTAAGTTTCTCCATGTACCTGTCTAGTAGTCTTTTAAACTTCACTAGTGTATCTGCCTCCACCACTGACTCAGACAGTGCATTCCACGCACCAACCACTCTATGAGTAAAAAACCTTCCTCTAATATCCCCCTTGAACTTCCCACCCCTTACCTTAAAGCCATGTCCTCTTGTATTGAGCAGTGGTGCCCTGGGGAAGAGGCGCTAGCTGTCCACTCTATCTATTCCTCTTATTATCTTGTACACCTCTATCATGTCTCCTCTCATCCTCCTTCTCTCCAAAGAGTAAAGCTCTAGCTCCCTTCATCTCTGATCATAATGCATACTCTCTAAACCAGGCAGCATCCTGGTAAATCTCCTCTGTACCCTTTCCAATGCTTCCACATCCTTCCTATAGTGAGGTGACCAGAACTGGACGCAGTACTCCAAGTGTGGCCTTTGGTTGGGACAGTGCCGATCACAGGGTGATGTAACACAGAAATCAAATGTAGCTAACAGTAGATGTAACAACAGAGAACAGACTGCTTGGTGTAACCTTCCCATGGCAGTGTTCTGCCCATACTGTCCTCCTCCCACCCCACCACCCTCTCTCTCATTCCTTACAGTACACCTCAGCCTCTGTTTATGGTGGCCAGTTTCACTACCATCTGGGACCAGACTACCATCTTCCTATAGATTCTCTTGTAGACAGATGCAGAAATTATAGCTGCTACCATCAACAGATACGTACAAAATGCTCAGATCTCCAGACTCACACAAAAAAACAACAAAAATAACTGAAACACAAACAAGAGAAAATCAGCAGATGCTGGAAACCCAAGCAACACACACAAAACCACCAGCATTTTGTGTGTGTTGCTTAAAAAGATTTGAAAATAACCTCCATGAGTGTAAAACAAAAAACTGAATGAATTAAATTTGAGTAAAAATGATGACAAAATAATTGCTTACAACAAAAGCATCTGCCTTTGTAAGTTTGAACAATAATTGGCTCGAGAATTGATCTCAGATTATAATTAAAGTAAAATTATCCTTCAATTTTCCACAAGTCAACAATTTACTTAACCCCCAAGATAAGAGTAACATTGCAGTAAATGCCATCTCCTGTGATATTAATTTCACAGTATGTCTCCCGAGTGCTTAAATCAGTTTCAAAGCTGACAAGCAAAGAAAGGATTTCATGTAATTAATTTCTACGGAGTCTGTTATATTTCTATAACTTGAAGCCTGGATTTAAAAATAAGCCAAAATTTTTCTCCAACATCCTTTTCAACTATGAATCATAGATATTTTTAGCAGAAAAAGCCAATTCCATTTGACATGTTGCATACAGTGAGAGCTGAGATTGTACAATTGACCAGTGTACCTGGAACTCAAACTAACAACGAACAGAAAGAAACAGCTGACATCAGAGATCTGAGGACATGAAATATTAACTTTTCATAGATGGTGCCTTATCTGTGAGTGTTTGTAACACTTTATGCTTGTATTTCCGATATTACCACGTCCTACACAGACTGTACTTAAGATATTGACCTGTACTCTCACAGAGTTAACCTCTTGAAATCCTGAAGTCTTTTTTAAGCTAAAATTCTCTGCTCTTCAACCCGCCTTGCTTCTTTGCATGCACTCTGATAAATTTTACTGAGGACTGATGCCTGTGATCATGTCTTCATTGACGAGTATTTCACTGAGGGAGACCGTGTGGATTTGACCTTGAACTCAGAGTGTCCCAGAGCGCCTGACTGCATTCGCTGTGATTGACGTCACTGCAGCGGTTGTAGAGAGCATGGCCGCGAGTTTTCGTAGAGCAAGCGTCAGAAGACAGAAGCAGAATTAGGCCATTCAGCCCACTATTCCATCATGGCTGATTCATTATCCCTCTCAACCCCACTCTCCTGCCTTCTCTCCATAACCGTTGATGCCCTGATCAAGCAAGAACCAATTAACCTCTACCTTAAATATACCCAGTAACGAGGCCTCCACAGTCATTTGTGGCAGTGAATTCCACAGATTCACCATTGTCTGGCTAAAGAAATTCCTCTTCATCTCTGCTTTAAATGGAACAAATGTCCCTCCATTCTGAGGCTGTGCCTTCTGGTCCTAGGGAGGGAAACGTCGAGGGGAGGGGATTCGAGGGTCCTAGAGTCACCCACGAGAGGAAGCATCCTCTCCACATCCACTCTGTCCCGACCATTTCAATATTCAATAGGTTTCAATGAAATCCCCCCTCATTCCTCTAACCTCCAATGAGTACAGGCCCAGAACATCAAATGTCTCTCATACATTAACCCTTTTGTTCCCAGAATCATTCTTGTTAATCTCCTCTAGACCCTCTCCAATACCAGCACGCCTTTTCTTAGGTAATGGGCCCAAAACTGCTCACAATACTCCAAGTGCAATCTGACCAATTCCTTCTAAAGCCTCAGCATCATATTGTGCTTTTATATTTTAGTTTTTACAATATATTCCCGAGAAGCGCATTGCCTGTGTTAATGAGGGGAAGGTGGTAAATAAATGCAGATTGTACACCAGTAGAGTAAAACACCAAATGTATCCTAAACCGAGGAAGCATACAGACCACACACATAAAAGTTGCTGGTGAACGCAGCAGGCCAGGCAGCATCTCTAGGAAGAGGTACAGTTGATGTTTCGGGCTGAGACCCTTCGTCAGGACTAACTGAAGGAAGAGTTAGTAAGAGATTTGAAAGTGGGAGGGGGGAGGGGGAGATCCAAAATGACAGGGGGAGACAGGAGGGGGGAGGGATGGAGCCAAGAGCTGGACAGGTGATTGGCAAAAGGGATATGAGAAGATTATAGGACGGGAGGCCTAGGGAGAAAGAAAGGGGGGGGGAAGCCCAGAGGATGGGCAAGGAGTATAGTGAGAGGTTCAGAGGGAAAAAAAGGAGACAGAGTAGAAAAAAAATTAATAATAATAAAAGATAAATAAATAACTGACCTCCACCTTGCCGAGGCACAACAACAACTTGCGGATACCTCCTCTTATTTACCCCTCAATCGTGACCCCACCAAGGAGCACCAGGCCATTGTCTCCCTCACCATCACCAACTTTATCCACTCAGAGGATCTCCCATCCACTGCTACCAACCTTATAGGTCCCACACCCCGCACTTCCCGTTTCTACCTCCTACCCAAGATCCACAAACCTGCCTGTCCTGGCCGACCTATTGTCTCAGCTTGCTCCTGCCCCACCGAACTCATTTCTGCATACCTCGACACGGTTTTATCCCCCCTTGTTCAATCCCTTCCTACCTATGTTCGTGACACTTCTCACGCTCTTAAACTTTTCAATGATTTTAAGTTCCCTGGCCCCCACCGCTTTATTTTCACCATGGATGTCCAGACCCTATATACTTCCATCCCCATCAGGAAGGTCTCAAAGCTCTACGCTTCTTTTTGGATTCCAGACCTAATCAGTCCCCCACTACCACCACTCTGCTCCGTCTAGCGGAATTAGTCCTTACTCTTAATAATTTCTCCTTTGGCTCCTCCCACTTCCTCCAAACTAAAGGTGTAGCTATGGGCACCCGTATGGGTCTTAGCTATGCCTGCCTTTTTGTTGGCTTTGTGGAACAGACCATGTTCCAAGCCTATTCTGGTATCTGACCCCCGCTTTTCCTTCGCTACATCGATGACTGCATTGGCATTGCTTCCTGCACGCATGCTGAGCTCGTTGACTTCATTAACTTTGCCTCCAACTTTCACCCTGCCCTCAAGTTTACCTGGTCCATTTCTGACACCTCCCTCCCCTTTCTTGATCTTTCTGTCTCTGTCTCTGGAGACAGCTTATCTACTGATGTCTACTATTAACCTACTGACTCTCACAGCTACCTGGACTATTCCTCTTCTCACCCTGTCTCTTGCAAAAATGCCATCCCTTTCTCGCAATTCCTCTGTCTCCACCACATCTGCTCTCAGGATGAGGCTTTTCATTCCAGGACGAAGGAGATGTCTTCCTTTTTTAAAGAAAGGGCCTTCCCTTCCTCCACCATCAACTCTGCTCTCAAACACATCTCTCCCATTTCACGCACATCTGCTCTCACCCCATCCTCCCGCCACCCCACTAGGAATAGGGTTCCCCTTGTCCTCACCTACCATCCCCCCAGCCTCCGGGTCCAACATATAATTCTCCGTAACTTCCGCCACCTCCAACGGGATCCCACCACTAAGCACATCTTTCCCTCCCCACCTCTCTCTGCTTTCCGCAGGGATCACTTCCTATGTGACTCTCATGTCCATTCGTACCCCCCCATCCCTCCCCACTGATCTCCCTCCTGGCACTTATCCTTGTAAGCGGACCAAGTGCTACACATGCCCTTACACTTCCTCCGTCAGCACCATTCAGGGCCCCAGACAGTCCTTCCAGGTGAGGCAACACTTCACCTGTGAGTCGGCTGGGGTGATATACTGCATACGGTGCTCCCGATGTGGCCTTTTATATATTGGCGAGACCCGACACAGACTGGGAGATCGTTTTGCTGAACACCTACACTCTGTCTGCCAGAGAAAGCAGGATCTCCCAGTGGCCACATATTTTAATTCCACATCCCATTCCCATTCTGACATGTCTATCCACGGCCTCCTCTACTGTAAAGATGAAGCCACACTCAGGTTGGAGGAACAACACCTTATATTCCGTCTGGGTAGCCTCCAACCTGATGGCATGAACATTGACTTCTCTAACTTCTGCTAATGCCCCACCTCCCCCCGTACTCCATCTGTTATTTATTTTTATACACGCATTCTTTTCCTCTCTCTCCTTTTTCTCCCTCTGTCCCTCTCACTATACCCCTTGCCCATCCTCTGGGCTTCCCCCCTCCCCTTTTTCTTTCTCCCTGGGCCTCCTGTCCCGTGATCATCTCATATCCCTTTTGCCAATCACCTGTCCAGCTCTTGGCTCCATCCCTCCCCCTCCTGTCTTCTCCTATCATTTCGGATCTCCTCCTCCCCCTCCAACTTTCAAATCTCTTACTAACTCTTCTTTCAGTTAGTCCTGACGAAGGGTCTCGGCCCGAAATGTCGACTGTACCTCTTCCTAGAGATGCTGCCTGGCCTGCTGCGTCCACCAGCAACTTTGATGTGTGTTGCTTGAAATTCCAGCATCTGCAGAATTCCTCGTGAAGCATACAGACATAAGACTTCAGCCCACCATCTCTGTGCCAACATCAGCTACGCATTAACATTAATCTCATCTTAATCGTAGTTTTTATTCTTCCCACATACGTCTCATCTCCCGCCCACTGACACCCCCCCCCCCCCGATTCTACTACTCACCTAGACATTGGGGCAATTCACAGTAAACAAATTCATTTACCAATCTGCTTACCCTTGGAAATGTGGGAGTTGTAAACTCAGCTCCATCACGGGCATGAGCCTCCCAGAATCAAGGACACCTTAAAGGCAACGCCTCAAAAAAGCAACATCCATCATTAAGGATTCCCCATCACCCAGGACATGCCCTCTTCTCACTGCTACCATCAGGGTGGAGGTACAGGAGCCTGAAGATACTCACTCAACAATACAGGAACAGCTTCTTCCCCTCTGCCATCAGATCTCAGAATGGACCATGAACCCATGAACTATTTATGTAACTTAGTTTTATATATATGCGTTTTATTGTATTTTATAATTTTTATATGTACTGCTGCCGCAAAACAACAGATTTCACAACGTAGGCCAGTGATATTAAACCTGATTCTGATTCTGAAACCAGAGCCTCTGAGTGAATCCCACACGGCTGCTGGGAGAACCTGCAAACACCACTCAGACAGCACTGAGGCCAGGACTGACCCCCAGTCTCTAGCAGCAGGAAGTACTGGCTGTGATGCAGATGTATGGGGCAGGGTAGGAAGAAGGGACGTCGCACGGTGATAAGACGGGTATTGTAATGCTGTCAGGGACCGGGGTTCAATCACCGATGCTGTCTGTAAGGAATGTGCACCTCCTTCCCGTGACTGCACGTCTCCCCTGGGTGCTCCAGTTCCCGCCAACATACCCACTGGTAGGTCAATTGGTCATATGGGTGTTATTGGGTGGCAAGGGTTTGTTGGGCCGAGAGGACTTGCTCTCGGGCTGTATCATTAAATAAATAATTTAAAAGCCTTCATCACTGACTGATGATCAGTCCTGATGACTGTTTCACCCTGAGACGTCGACTGTTCATTCTCCTTCATGGATGTCGTGTGACCCGTTGAATTCCTCCAGCATTACTCTAAATTTCCAGCGTCTGCAGAATCTCGTGTTTATTCTTCACTGACTCTTTGTGTCCAGAGGAAGGATCTCACCTCGAAAGATCGACTGTCCGAAGATGCTGCTCAACCTGTCTCAATTGTCCAGTGTTCTTGTGGGTTACTCCAAATTCCAGCAGCGTCTGGTCCCCCTCTAGATCTGTATTGGCTGTCATCCCAAGAGTTAACTGCCACGTGGCTGTCACAATTGCTCCTTTCTCCTGGGCTGCTCCAGCGCACTGAATCTCATCTGAGGAGTTAATTTGCCCTGCAATGATTGTTGGGGTGTGATTCTCAGAAGCCTTGCCTTCCTCTGTCACCACTCCCAGACGGTACCTCTGTGATCTACTGCCATGCTGGGCATTTCCTCTCTCTCAAAGCATCGGTGCGGCAATTAACTGGCTGGAAAAGCTTAATGAGGAAGTAATTAAGAGGTGTCAAAGTCCAATTCACACTCTGCTGTGCATTAAAGGGGTGAGAGGGTATCGATGTTTATTTGTCGTTGATAGCTGGTGGTTTTGTTATTTGTCTCCTGTTACTGAGCAGAGTCTGTGCTCCTTTGTCTTACACCCTCGGCCCAATACCAGACAACTAATTAGCTACTCTCTGCTCAAACACCCCACCATAATTGCCGCTTCTGAAGTGTTAGTGGATAAAACCCATGTCCCTTTCAGCCAAGGAAAGGCTCCCTAAAATGGCAGAGTGGGTGATGTCAGGGAGGTCTGGACAGATATAGAACGTTACAGCACAGCATCATCACAGGAGATTCTGCAGAGTAACGTACATATAGTGCTGGAGCAACTCAGCAGGTCAGGCAGCATCTCTGGAGAGGAATAAACAGTCAGCATTTTGGGCCGTGTCCAGCTGAACGGTTCTTGGTCCAAAACATTAACTACTTACTCCTTTCCATAGATGCTACCTGATCCTTGAGTTCCTCCAGCATTTCATGTGTGTTACATTGCATTACAATAGTCCTTTGGCCCATGATGTTGTGTTGACATTTCAACCTTCTTCAGGATCACTCTAACCCTTCCCTCCCATTTTCTATCATCCATGTGCCTATCTAAGAGTCTCTTAAATGTCTCTAATGTATCTACCTCCACCACCAAGGTGTTCCACATGTGAACCACCCCCTGTGTGAAAAAACTACACCGACATCATTTTAGAATTATACTCCCTGGCCATTCCTGCCCTGGTAAAGTCTCTGACTGTCCCCTCATTCTTTGTCTAGAGATGATCATCTTGTACACCTCTATCAAATCACCTCTCATCCTCCTGCACTTCAAAGAGAAAGCTCTGCTCACTCAGCCTGTCTTCATCAGACACGATCTCTAATCCAGGCAGCATCCTGGTGAATCTCTTCTACACCCTCTCTAAGGCCTAAAGTTTTAGATGATTTTATACCATGTGCTCTTTGTTCTGCAGTCAGTACTTATATCGGTATGAAGGCCGGAAGGCATAATTATCGCTGTTGGTTTATTTTTGACACAGATACCAAGAAACAGTGGGAGAACTTGTTTTGTGAACTGTTCATACAAATCAAATCTTCACACTATGCATTGAACTACAATTGTTTGAGGCCCTTGTTGGTCGGGGTCAACCGTGGATGCTGTGTCTAAGCTGTCCACATGGTACGCAAGCCAGGGCAGTACGATATGGAGAGCAAACTGTTGCCCATGCAGCAGGCTGCCCCATCCACGCAGCTGATGAATCCAAAGAAACGGCAAAGACCGATATAGTTTGGCACTAAAGGCATCGCGGGCATTGCCAGTCAGCATTGAACTCAGTGTTGGACTGCCTTAGGGTTTCCAGCTCTGGATCTTCCCTCAGGGTTTTCTCCCGAAGCCTTCCCCATGCGTGGGTACAGCCACAAGGCAGCAAAGCTTTGAGATCAGAGTTTCCCTCTCTAAGGTGAGCCCCATCAGTCCAAAGCAGCTGGTTTTGAGGTGCCAGTAACCCATCTTTGCCCCTCTGCCAGTAGAAAGGTCTTTTCTGAGCTAAGTTACATGCGACAGCCAAGAGCTGGACTTGGTAGTCAGAGGCTCTTTAGGATGCACGCCATTGGAGAACACTCAATAGATTGTGGGAGTTTATCTCCACTACCTCCCCCAGCTATGGCAAGTTTAAGGAACTGAACTAGAATAAGGTAAAACATTTATGATGCAGAGTTAAGTATAAAGCTGTAAAGGAATCAAAAGCTGCAGGGAGAAGGGGTTGAAAGGGACATCATGGAATGACACACACAAAATGCTGAAGGAACTCAGCAGGCCAGGCAGCATCTATGGAAAAGAGTACAGTCTGGTATGGAAGTTGTCCTGTCCAAGACCGAAAGAATCTGCAGAAGATCGTGAACACGGCGCAGCACATCACACAAACCAATCTTCTGTCCGTGGACTCACTTTACACCGCACACTGTCGGAGCAGTGCTGCCAGGATAATCAAGGACACCATCCACCCAGCCGACACACTTTTCATCCCTCTTCCCTCCGGGAGAAGGCTCAGGAGCTTGAAGACTCGTACGGCCAGATTTGGGAACAGCTTCTTTCCAACTGTGATAAGACTGCTGAACAGATCCTGACCTGGATCTGGGCCATACCCTCCAAATATCCGGACCTGCCTCTCGGTTTTTTTGCACTACCTTACTTCCCATTTTTCTATTTTCTATTTATGATTTAAAATTTAAATTTTTAGTATTTACTAATGTTAACTACTTTTAATATTTAATATTTGTAATCCAGAGAGTGGGAAGCGCAGAATCAAATATCGCTGTGATGATTGTACGTTCTAGTACCAATTGTTTGGCGACAATAAAGTATAAAGTATCAAGTCGACATTTCTGAGCAGGCTCAATTGGCTGGATGGCCTCATTCTACTCCACGGCATTACGGTCTTATGATCTTTCTGCTTCACCCTCAGTTCTGCATACATTAATACGGTTCTCGTTGACTTTGTTTATTTTCATGGTTAGCTATGGCAGGGAGAGTTTGCATCTGGTGTGGTTTGAAGAGTTGTTGTTATTACACCAGTTTGCTGACAGCTGTCCCCAATCCAGTGAAGTGAACACTGTTGGATTGACTTCGTATTGAAGTTCTACGGCTCTTCATCACCTCCACTGCTTGCAGAAACTATTTATCCTCACCCCTACAATGCATTTCCAGCACTGCTCGCTCCTGTGAGAGAGACTGAAGGGAAATGACAACTCATTCAGAGTCCAATCATATTTACAATATGTCCAAGGCTTGCATTTCTATCCTGCTTTTAACACAGCTGGTTTGCTCATTACAGAGGAACTATAAATATCCCTCTCAGCACAAAGCAACACTTAATGGTTTCAATGTGCAGGAAGGAAACTGCTCCCATTTTTATTCAGAAGTGGTTGACATAATTATTAGGTGTCAGTCACCATGTTCATTGTGTTTTCTGTTGTATGGGTGCAGTTGCACATAGTTATCAATAGATGGCAGGCTTGGCCAGTTAACTGAGCTGAGAACCATTGACTGGGTGTACTAGCAGTGTAGCTGGTCCTGAGGTTAATTTGCTTGTTACAGGGGCATCCACCGCACTTGTGTCCTGAGATGTTGTGGAGAGAAAGGTCACACAAGGGCTCACTCCTTGCTGGGATGTGAAAAGATATAAAGATCACCGGGGTCTCCCTCCTCCCTACTTGTGACAATTATCGGGAGCATTGTAAACAAAAACCCCAAAGTATTGTTGAGGATCCCTCCCACCCATCAACACACTCTTTAATCCACTACTGAAAGGAAGGAGGTACAGGAGTATCAGGACTAGGACTGCCAGACTGCCACCACTGAGGTCTCATCATTAGGATAGTGAGCTGTTGACTTCTTACTGTGCTGCACAGGTCACATGCATTCTGAATTATATTTATTAACTTACTTGGCAATATCTTGTCTGATGTGCTGTGTGTGATATATGTTTTGTGGGTGCACTGTGGTCTAGAGGAACATTGTTTTGTCTAGTTGTATATTTGTAGAGTCAGGTAACTATAAACTTGAATTTAAACTTTCACTTGAATAACCAAGGGAATCTGTAAATATTTGATCTGTAAAACTAAATTAGGACAATAAATTCTGTGCACAACTGATTCTGCAGATGTTGAAAATGATGAAGAACACAGATGGGATCTCAGTCCAAACGGTCAACTGTTTATTCCTCTCCACAGATGCTGCCTGACCTGCTGAGTTCCTCCAGCACACTATATGCATTGGCCGGTTAGTCCACTCCACAGATGCTGCCTGACCTGCTGAGTTCCTCCAGCCTTTTGTGTACATTGGCCAGTTAACTCTGTGCTCTTCTTCGGAGGTAATTCCTTGGGACTGAGGATGACAGATGACATAAGAATCAAAATCAGATTTATTATCACTGACGTAAGTTGTAAAATTTGTCGTTTTACGGCAGCAGCACATAAAAAAGATATTGTAAGTTACAAGGCTAAACAGTGAAGAAGAAGAAGAATAGTGAGGTGATGTTCATTGGTTCATTTTCCATTCAGAAATCTGATGGTGGAGGGGAAGGAGCTGTTCCCGAAACATTAAGCGTGTGTCTTCAGGCTCCGACCTGTACCGCTCCCTGATGGTGGTAACAAGAAGAGAATATGTCCTTAATGATCAATGCCACCTTCCCGAGATATCGCCTTGCAAAGGTGCCCTGGGGATTGTTGTGCTTGTGATGAAGCGGCCAGAGTTTACAACTCTCTGCAGCTTTTTTCCATCCTGTGTAGTGGCCCCTCCCCACCAGACGCTGGTGCAACCAGTCAGGATGGACCCATGCTACATCTTGGAGATTTTCTAGAACCTTTGATACTGTACGATCTACATCATGGTCCCTCAACTACCATAGTCCTCTTGAGCTGCACTATTCATGTATAATCCTTGCAGATAAGGTCAGGACAACTCTGGGGGTTGGTGGGTCTGTACTAAGCTGCACTCTTCTATGTTTTGTAATATGTTAAACTTCGTGAGATTTAAAGGCCGCAGTCTGTGAGCATTAATACTAATGTCTGAACAACTACTAGGTCCCAAAAGCTCACCTTTCATGTCACCTACCTGAAGTGTTGCAGCTTCTGAGGTGCATCAAATGCAGGAAGAGCAAGCGTACACAAAACTGTCATGATAATGGCATTACTGTGGTTCTGCTGGAGTGTACTGGGTATCCAAGGAGGGATAGTGCCTCTGGTGAAGGGGCTTGCCATGTCCATTGTGGGGAGGCTCACTCATGTTTTGGCCCCACTGGACTCTCAGCATTTACCTGTGGCTCCAAGGAGTTGTTTGCATGCGACAACAGCCACAGCCCAGTACATGGCTTCAGCCGGTGGCCTGAATCAAGTGAGGGTAGCCACCTGGCCTGATACACCGGTGAGGCAGGACCGTGCCTGTGCTAGCACATGAAGTCAGCCCCAGCGGACTGGGCAGATGAGACCCACAGTGAGATCCAGTGAGGGCGGTTCGACAGTGCTTCATGGAGAGCATTAGGTTCATAGGTCATGCATTAAGGGTAAAAGGAAAAATGTTTAAGGAGAAGATAAGGGGGAATCTTCTTCACTCGGAAGGGAATGAGCTGCCAGGAGGAATGGGGGGGCTATGGGTTCAATTGTGACATTTATGAAAAATTTGGATAGAGTCATAGATACACAGAAATCATTTAAACTGCCTAGTCCGATCAACCTACACTGTGATCGTAGCCCTCCATACCCCTCTATCCACGTACCTATCCAAATTTCGTTTAAATGCTGAAATCCAGCTCACATGCTCTACTTGTGCTGGCAGTTATTTCACACTACCACAGCCCTGAGTGAAGAAGCTTCCCCTCATGTTTCCCTTAAACATCTCACCTTTCACCCTTAACTATGACCTGTGGTTGTGTCCCACCTAACCTCAGTGAAAAAAGCCGACTTGCATTTACCCTATCTGTAGCCCTCATAATTTTGTATAGTTCTATCAAATCTCCTCTCGCTCTTCTAAATCCCAAGGAATAAAGTCCTAACGTATTCATTCTTTCCTTATAACTCAGGTCCTCCAGACCCACCAACACCCTTGTAGATTTTCTAGATACTCTTTCAATCTTACTTACATCTTCCCTACATCTTCCCTGTATATAGGTGACCAAAACTGCACACAATACTCCAAAATCAACAACATCTTATACAACTTCAACATAACATTCCATTTCTTTGCTCAATATTTTCATTTATAAAGGATAATACACCAAAAACTTTCTTTACAATGCTATCTACCTGTGACACCACTTTCAATGAATTATGGATCTGTATTCTCAGATCCTTTTGAATTGAAGTAAATTGGATTGAATTGACTTTATTCCTTACAACCTTCATGTACATGAGGAGTAAAAATCATTATATTACGCCTCTGTCTAAATGAGCAATGTGCAATTTATAGTAATTTGTAATAAATAATATGTACAACAGGACAGTCAATGTAACAAAGAAATACAGTTGTGTCAGTATGAATTAATCTGTCTGCTGGCCTGCTGGAAGAAGCTGTCCCGGAGCCTGTTGGTCCTGGCTTTTATGCTGCGGTACCATTTCCCCAATGGTAGCAGCTGGAACAGTTTGTGGTTGGGGTGACTCGGATCCCCAATGATCCTTCAGACCCCTTTTACACATCTGTCTTTGTAAATGTCCTGAATAGTGGGAAGTTCACATCTACAGATGCACTGGGCTATCTTCACCACTCTCTGCAGAGTCCTGCGATTGAGGGGGGTACAGTTCCCATACCAGGCAGTGATGCAGCCAGTCAGGATGCTCCAATTGTGCCCCTGTAGAAAATTCTTAACTTTGTTTTACCACACTCCTCAGTACCCTACCATTTATTGTGTGAGACCTCCTGTGGTTGGTCCTACCAAAGTGAAACACCTCAGATTTGTCTGCGTTAAATTCTATCAGTTATTTTTCAGCCCATTTTTCCAGCTGATACAGATCCCTCTGCAAGCCATGATAGTCTTCCTCACTGTGCACAACATCCCCAATCTTGGTGTCATCTGCAAATCTGCTGGTCCAGTTAATCACTTTATTATCCAGATCGTTGATATAGATAATAATCAACAATAGACCCAGCTCCGACTCCTGCGGCACACCACTAGTTACAGGACTGCAGTCAGAGAGGCAACCATCTACTACCACTCTCTGGCTTCTCCCACAAAGCCAACGTCTAATCCAATTTACTACCTCATCCTGAATGCCAAATGACTGAACCCTCTTGGCTATCCTTCCATGCAGGATCTTGTCAAATGCCCTGCTAAAGTCCAGGCAGGTAACATCCACTGCCATGCCTCCATCCACTTTCCTGGTAACTTCCCTGAAAAACTCTAAGATTGGTTAGACACAACCAACCATGCACTCAGCCATGCTGACTATCCTTAATCAGTCCATGTCTATCCAAATACTATTACATCCAATCCCTTAGAATACCTTTCAATAACTTTCCCACAACTCATGTCATACTTACCAACCTATAATTTCCGTGTTTAAGTTTAGAGCCTTTCTTAAACAGCAGAACAACACTGGCTATCCTCCAATCCTCTGGTACCTCTCCTGTCTCTAAAGATGTTTGAAATATCTCTGCTAGGGCTCCGACAATTGTCAGGCTGTGGGGATTTATCCACCCTGATTTACCTCAGGACAGGAAAGACCTCCTCCTCTGTAATCTGAAAGGGTCCATGAAGTTGATGCTGCTTTGCCTCACTTCTGTAGACTCTGTATCCGTCTCCTGTGTAAATTTTTTTCTGTGTGCCAGACTCTGCCAGAGCCTCGGTGACCACGTTTTCAAGTGGTTGTCTTGGAGGAAAGATCCTGTGAGTGGTCCCCCACGTCCTTCTCACAGCGCAGTTTTTGTTTTTTTTACGAGGCCGAGTTGCGAGCTCGACACTCAGCCCGGCAGGGATGGAAAGCGTGCCCGGGAGCAGCCCGACTGGATTCAAACTTGGGAACCTTCGCTCCAGAGCGTGGTGCTGATGTCACTGTGCCACCAACCTGCGTAAATACAGGTGCAGAAAATCTATTTAAGATCTCCCCCATTTGTTTCAGCTCCACACATCGGTACCGTTCTGATCTTCCAGAGGGCCAATTTTGTCCCTTGCAATCCTTTTGCTCTTAAAGCATCTGTAGAATCCCTTAGGATTCTCCTTCACCTTGTCTGCTAGGGCAACCTCATGCCTTCTTTTAGCCCTCCTGATTTCTTTCTCGTGTTCTCTGTCATTTCTTGTACTCTGTAAGCCCCTCATTTGTTCCTACCTGCTATGCACCTCCTTTCCTCTTAACCAGTGACTCAATATCTCTTGAAAACCAAAAGGTTCCCTAAACCTGTTATCTTTACCTTTTACTCTGACAGGCACAGACAAGCTTTGTACTCTCAAAATTTCTTTTTTGAAGGCTTCCCACTTACCAAGTACACCTTTGCCAGAAAACAACCTGTCCCAATCCACTCTTTCCAGATCATTTTCTCTAACTTAGAATCTCAACCCACAGACCAGACCTCTCTTTTTCCATGTTTGCTTTGAAACCAGTGGCATTGTGATAACTAGATGCAGAGAGTTCCCCTGCACTAACTTCTGTCACTTGCCCTGTCCCGTTCCCTAATAGCAGATCAAGTATCACACACTCTCTGGTTCAGACTTCAATGTACTGACTAAGGAAACTTTGCTGAATACATTTGACAAACTCTATCCCATCTAGTCCTTTTACAGTATGGGACTCCCTGTCACTATGTGGAAAGTTAAAATCACCTACTATAGCAATCTTAACTTGTAACTGTCTATCATCTCTTGTTCCTCTAAATCCCCAGGGACTGTTGGGTGGTCTGAAATATAGCCCTATTAACATGATCATGCCTTTCTTATTTCTCAGTTCCACCCATATCGTCTCACTAGACGAGTTCTCCAGTCTATTCAGATGGAGCACTGCTGTGACATTTTCCCTGACTAATAACACCATCCCCCCTTCTTTAATCCCTTTTGCCCTGTCACGGCTAAAACAACAGATCCCCAGAATACTGAGCTGCCAGTCCTGCCCCTCCTGCAACAAAATCTCACTGACGGTTACAATATCAAAGTTCAAAGTAAAAATTATTATCAGAGTACATACAGGTCACCACACACAACCCTCAGATTCTTTCTCCTGTGGGCATACTCAGCAAATCTATAGAACAGTAACTGTAACCAGGATCAATGAAAGAGCAAGAGCATAGAAGTCAACAAGCTGTCAAAATGCAAAAGTAGGTAAATAGCAACGAATTACAAGTCAAATAGTCCTTAAAATGAGATAATTTGTTGTGGGAACACCAGAAGTAGAATGAGTGTAGTTATTCCCTTTTGTTCAAGAGCCTGATGGTTGAGGGGTAGTAACTGTTCCTGAACCTGTTGATGTGTGTCCTGAGGCACCTGTACCTTCTACCTGATGGCAGCAGCGAGAAAAGAGCTTGGCCTGGGTGGTGGGGATCTTAATGATGATGGATGCTGCTTTCCTACGGCAACATTTCATGTAGAGGAGCTCAGTGGTTGGATGGGTTTTATCTGAGATGTACTCAGCTGAATCTACTATCTTTTGTAGGATTTTCCACTCAAAGGGATTGGTGTTTCCATACCAGCCTATAGTGCAGCCAGTCAATACACTGTCCACCACATATCTATAGGAGTTTGCTAAAGTTTTCAATGACATGCTGAATCTCTGCTGACTCCTGAGGAAGTTAGAGGCCCTGTCATACTTTCTTTGCAATTACATTGACATGATAGGTCTGGGACAGCTCCTCTGAGATAGTGACACCCTGAAACTTAAGTTTACTGATCCTCTCCACCTCTGATCTTCTGATGCCTACTGGCCTCTGATTGCTCTCTCCTGAGTCTACTATCAGTTCCTTGATCTTATTGACACTGACTGAGAGGTTGTTGTTATGAGACCACTCAGCCAAGTTTTCAGTCTCCCCCCTGTATGCTGATTCATCACCCCCTTTGATACAGCAAACTTGTATATGGTGTTGGAGTTTTACTTAGCCACACAGTCATAGGTGTAAAACGAGTCAAGCAGGGGAATAAGCACACATCCCTGCTGTGCACCAGTGCTGATTGACATTGTAGAGGAGATGTTTTTGCCAATCCGAACTGACTGGGGTCTGCACGTGAGGAAATCCACGATCCAATTGCACAAGGGCGTATTGAGGCGCATGCCCTGGAGTTTACTGATTAGTTTTGAGGGGATGATGGTGTTAAATGCCGAGCTGTAATTGATAAAGAGCATCCTGATGTATGCATCTTCGCTGTCTAGATGTTCCAGCATTGTGTGAGGAGACAATGAGACGGACCTGTTGCTCTGACAGGCAAATTGGAGCGGATCCAAGTCACCAATCAGACAGGAGCTAATCTGCTTCAACACCAGCCTCTCAAAGCGCGTCATCACTGTGGGTGCAAGTGCCACTGGGCGATAGTCATTCAGACAGGTTACCATGGTCTTCATGGGTACCGGTACGACTGAAGGCTGCTTGATGCAGGTGGGTACATACAGTGCTGGAGTGAGAGGTTAAGGATATCTGTGGACACACCAGCCAGTTGGTCAGCACTCTGAATTCACTGTCCGCACGTCATCTTCAGATACTGACACCAGAGGATCACCAGGATGCACCATGGTTCCTCCCTGTTCTACTGGTCAAAGCAAGCATAGAAGGCATTGAGCTCATCATAATTCCAGATGTTGATCCATGCCCTGACCTCGCCTGCCTTTCCTATGATATTTCTTGCATTGAAATATAAGCAGCTCAGGACACGAGTTCCACCATGGTCAACCTTTTGATTCCTGACTTTGTCTGAGAATAAGTTCATGGATAGGACAGTACTAACAGTCCACCACAGGGTCAAGGTACCAACAGTCATGGTCATCCACTGCAACTGAGGAATAGCCTGGTTGTGATGACCACTTGACCCACTGAACCAGGATTTCTGAAGTTGAGAGAATGGAACTGCCCCAGTGCAACGTATTTTCCATTTTAAAAACTCTCCCGCACAGGTTTCCTGGTCATCGTCGGACACGCTGAACAACCAACAAGAACTGGCTTTGCTACAACTGGTGAAGGAGTAGATACTCTACGTTCCTCGAAAGAAGACCCCCAGTGTAACATCTCACCCAAAAGCTGCCACTCTAATGGGCACAGACCTGTGCTAGATTTTTGAAATTAAATTGCTAAGATTATCTTCATTTGTCATCTGTACATCAAAACACTGACATGTACGGTGAGATGTGTCATTTGCATCAGCAACCAACACAGTCCGAGGTAAAGTCGAGGGCAGTCAGCACCTGTCACCGTGTTACCATGCCAACATAACATGCCCACAACTCATTGACCCTAACCCCTATGTGGGGGGGATATCAGAGGAAACCCATGTGGTCACAGGGAGAATGTACAAACTCCTTACACACAGCTTCAGGAATTAAAACCCTATTGTGATCACTGCAATTACACTAGCCACTATCTACTGTACCGCCCTAGACTGGGATTGGAACCCAGCATGTTTAACTCAGGGGGGAGAGCTTTCAGTTGAGACTACAAGTGAGTGAAGATAAGGCAATGCCAGTGCAGTCTGCGGGCACACTCCCTGACATTTACCTTTGAGCCATACCTATAAGACCATAGAACAGTCCTCTAGTTCAATCAGAGACTCTTGACTTCACAATCCACCTTGTCTCGGCATTGCACTCTCTTCATTATCTGCCTGCAGTGCACATTCTCTGTAAATGTTACAATTTACTCCGTATTCTGTCACTGTTTTCCCTTGATTGTCTCGAAGGACTGTTGTAATGAATTGATCTGTATGGATGGCATGCAAAACGTTGTACGTCAGTACGAGGCATAATAAAACAGTTTGCTAATTTACTGCTCAACATTTTAAATTTGGTCTCACCAGCCACTGTGCCAAACATCAGCTCTTCCTTTCCCCTGGCACAGGACATAGTTTCTTGAAACACAAGGTGCATCCCTTCCAGGCCGACGTCAGTCTGTGAAGCACTATGAAGAAAAGATTCAATGCATGTCGAGGAACAGATGGTACGTCCATACTATATGGAATTGCTACCATGTCACTGGAGAAACTCACTAAACTTCACCACCTGTGAAAAGCTAATCACACCCTAATGAACACGTTTCGATCTGTCTGGGTTTCATTAGTCCTGGTAGGAATTGGCCTACAGGTACGAGACTCTCTCAAAGGATTATATAGTCAGTGTAAAAAAACAGGAGACCTTTAGCTAGATTGTCTAATTAAGGAACCCGTGTTTGTTCTTTCTCAGAACTGCCTTTTCCTTACACAGCTTATAAAAGGTGTTCTATCAGAACTCAAGTCAGCAAATAAATGGTGTGAAACACTGAAGACTTAACACCTGCTAAAATATACCACTCTTAAAATAAAATGACATCTTTACGTTCTTTAATTCTCGAGGAACATCTCAGCCTTTTTTCCTTTTTTAATCTTGTCGGCTGGAGTTATTCAGTTTTGGCCAGATCTTCACATCTGAGCATTTCCAAGGCTGCCCTGACTGTTAATTGCAGTGAATTTCCATGTAACTTCAAAATGGAAAAAATGTTCCTCAGGAGATTACAGAGAAGACATTTCCGTTGCTGGTATTCGCGTGTGAATACTTCCCATGTCATTTCTCAGTGCTGTAAATTACTGGGGGTGCTGGTGAACATCTGCCTGGGGTGGTGGTTGACACAGATACATTAGTGACCGTTAAGAGATGTTTCAATTGTACATGAAAGTGGGGAAAATGGACAGATATGGACATTGTGTAGACAGAAGGAATTTGCTTAGTTACCCATTTAGTTACTGATTATTTGGTTCAGCACAATGGTGTAGGCTGAATAATCTGTTTCTCTGCTCTACTGCCTGTCCTATGTTCTACTTTTCAGTTCTATCTCTAACGTAAAATCAGACAGAGGATCATCATTTCAACCACATAAAACATCTATCAGCTAAATATGCCAGCAATCTTTTCCAGACCCTCACAGCACTGAAGCTTTATACATTAAAATCAAAGTTTCTACTGGTTTTGTTTTAAAGTTCACCACTTGTAGATGCACGTGTCTATAAGTGCAGTTGTTGCCTTACAACCATCGGGCAGGAGGCACAGGAGCCTGGGGTTCCACACCATCAGCTTCAGGAACAGTTGTCCCCCTACGACCATTGGGCAGGAGGCGCAGGAGTCTGGGGTCCCACACCACCAGCTTCAGGAACAGTTGTTCCCTTACGATCACTGGGCTCTTGACCGGCATGAATGGCTTCACTTGCCTCAGTGGTGAATAGACTTCGTGGCTGTGGACTCACCTTCAGGATCTCAGTGAGCTCAGAATCTCCCTGTTATTTTTTATTGATTGCATGATTTGCCCTCCTTTACAGTTTGGATGTTTGTCTGTCTTTGCTCATGGAATCTGTTTTTGTTTTCCTGTGGGTGCTCACAAGAAAATGAATCTCAGGGTTGTATATGGTGTGCACTTTCAGTGATAGACCAAGACATCTGCACTGCTCCAAAGAGCGCTGTATGAGGTCATTCTTACCATCAACCATTAGCTCTATAATGAGTCACCCTACAGCCAGGGAAGGGTTAGACTGTTATTAACCTCTGTTTACCAGAGCTCTGTTTAACTTTGTTTACTAGACCCTGCTATTGCAGACTCCCTGTACAATACTGTACCACCATCACTTCTTAACTGGACAGTGTGAATGTGTACTGTATACTGTTACAGTAATTCTTGCACTTCCATCTGATCAGCGTGAACTTGGAAATCTTGTAATCTTTGACTTGTAAATCTGGTACATCTTATTTTTAAGGTAACTTATTTTATTCTTTCTTACTTCTCTTCTAATATTTGTATATCTGTGCACTTGTAATGCTACTATGACACTGTAATTTCCTTTGGGGTCAATAAAGTATCTATCTATATATCTATCTATTTATACTATGATAATAGTTCCTTTGTCCCATTGAGAGCATACTCACCAGTGTAGTATGACAATTGTCCTGTATCGGACCACAAAGCACTCCAGCGTGTGGTGAAAACTGCCCCGCGGATTATCGGCACCCAGTTGCCCACCATTGAGAACATCTACCATAAACGCCACCTGGGCAGGGCGAAAAGCATTATCAAGGATGCATCTCACCCTAACCATGGACTTTTCACTCTCCTCCCATCCGGTAGGTACTACAGGAGCCTCCGCTCCCGCACCAGCAGGCACAGGAAGAGCTTCTTCCCTGAGGCTGTGACCCTGCTGAACCTCACCCACAGCGCTAAGCAGTATTGCATCCGTATTGTACTGTCTCAGTACTTTTATATTTGTGTGCTGTAGCACTTACTTTTTATTCACAGTTATTTTGTAAATAACACTATTCTTTTGCACTTTTGGTTAGATGCTAATTGCATTTCATTGGCTTTGTATCTGTACTCAGCACAATGACAATAAAGTTGACTCTAATCTAATCTTACAGTTGTCATTGACAGCTGGGGGTGGGTAGTGGGGACAAGCTCCCACTACCTATTAAATGCTCCCAATGACTCGGGTCTCACATAGCCTCTGACAACCAAGTCCAGCTCCCAGCCTTCACATGTGGTTTAGCTACTAAGCCCGGCGGATTCATCTTTACTGACAGGAAAAGGGGCAAAGATGGGTTACTGGCGCTTTAATACCAGTCACTTCAGGCAGATGGGGCTTGTCAGCTGTGGTTGGCAGCTCACCTAGAAGGAAAACTCTGATCTCAAATCTCTGCTGTCTTGTGGCTAAACCCACTCATAGGAAAGGTTTCAGGAGTAAACCCCAAGGAAAAATCCGGAACTGGAGTCCTGAAGGAAGTCCTACGTTGAGTTCAACGCTGACTGGCAACTCCTGCAATGCCACTGGTGCCAAACTATCACTCTCTGCCGTTCCTTTTCTGCATGGAGAGCAGGCGGGGGCTTCCACATGAGCAATAGTTTACGCTCCACATGGTACTGTCCCATATTGCACGCTAGCTTACATATCTAATGTCGACAACTAGAACGCGACATCCATGACCAACCCTGACGAATGGAGGCCTCAACTTCGATAGTAAATTCACTTTGAACATTGAATTTTTCTCCTTAAAGCAGAGAGGTAATTTTTCATTATTGCTCTTTGTAGCCAATACCTTATTCTGGCCACTCTGCCAATACCACGGAGGTTGGAACATGCTGGTTTGAAACTGCCTCCGTTCTTTTATGTCTAATGCAAGCCTGCTGCTAAAAGTACAAACCGGTGTAAAGCAACAGTACAAAGTATTCCTAGCTACATATAAAGAGCTTTTTTAATGATTTGTTTCAAACTTTGCCAATTCCAATAATTGTATAAATAGGCTAGGGATATAAAATGAATATAATCAGCAGAGTGGTAGAATATTTACAACATTTGACCTGCCCTGGGCAATACTATTATAGCTCAAAATCCTATTAGCAGATCTGCCTGGGTTTAGCACTCTGACGATGTCATTCACTTCAGTTCTTTGAACTTTAAGAAAATGCACAGACTTCTTCCGATACTCAACACTTTAATGTTCGCTGTTTCAAAGGGTTGTGTAATCTTTCATGTTTCTTGGTTGAAAGTGGTAAATAATGCAAGGTAGCTCAGAAACAATGTGAATGCTGACAGGTAAACATAGATGATGAAACATAGAACGTGGAACAGTACAGATTAGTGCAGGCCCTTCAGCCCACAATGTTGTGCTGACCCTTTCAGAATCGGGTTTAACATCACCGGCATATGTCCTGAATTTGTTGTCTTTGCAGCCGCAGTACATTGCAATACGTAATTATAGAAAAAGTGAATTACAGTAAGTACATAGTAAGTGCAAAAAGAAAGGAAAGAAAAGAGAGACAGTGCTCATGGGTTCAATGTCCATTTAGAAATCAGATGGCAGAGGGGAAGAAGCTACTCCTGAATCACTGAGTGCGTGACTTCAGGCTTTGACCCTTGGATGCTGCCCGACCTGCTGAGTTCCTCCAGCGTGTTGTGCGTGCCTGAATCACTGAGTGTGTGCCTTCAGGCTTCTGTACCTCCTCCCTGATGGTAGCAATGAGAACAAGGCATGAAATTTTAACCTATCCTAAGAGCAATATTACCCGTCCTTCCCACATAACCCTCTATTTTTCTTCCATCCATGTCCCTAAGAGTCTCTTAAATGTTTAATCATTCATTTTATGTGGAGATTCAGAACGGAACAGGCCCTCCGGACCTTTGAACCAGGCTGCCCAGCAACCCACCAGTTTAACTGTAGACTAATCACAGGGCAATTTACAGTGACCAATTAACCTACTAACTAATACATCTTTGGGCTGTGGGAGGAAACACACATGCACAGGGGAAGGGCTTAGAATAAGGTTTAATATCACCGGCAAATGTGAAATTTGTTGACTTTGCAGCAACAGTTCAATGTGATACATAATACAGAAAATGTGAATTACAATATGAATATATATATATATATATATATATATATATATATATATATAGATAGAATTGCTAACTTAAATAAGCAGTGCAAAAAAATAGAAATAAAAATATAGTGAGGTAATGTCCATTCAGAAATTGAATGGCAGAGAGAAAGCTGCTGTTCCTGCATCACAGCGCGAGTGCCTTCGAGCTTCTGTACCTCCTTCCTGGTGGTAGCAATGACAAGAGGGCATGTCCTGGGTGGTGGGGGTCCTTAGTGATAGACACCACCTTTCTGAGACACTGCTCCTTGAAGGTGCCCCAGATACTACGAAGGCTAGTGCCCATGATGGAGCTGACTAAGTTTACAACTTTATGTAGCTTACTTCAATTCTGTGTAGTAGCTTCCCCCCATACCAGACAGTGATGCAGCCAGTTAGAATGCTTTCAACGGTACGTCTGTCAAAATTTGCGACTGTTTTGGTGACAGACCAAATCTCCCGAAACTATTAATGAAATATAGCTGCTGTCTCGTCTTCTTTACACCTGCACCAATACGTTACATTCAGTTTAGGTTCTCAGAGATACTGACACTCAGGAATTTGAAACTGCTCCCTCTTTCCACTTCTGATCTCTCTATGAGGACATTTGTGTTTTCCCTTGCTTTACCCTTTCTGAAGTCCACAATCAGTTCTTTGGTCTTAGTGACATTGAGTGCAAGGTTGTTGTCACAACACCACTCAACTAGCTGGTATATTTTGCTCCTGTACACCATCCCATCACCATCTGAGATTCTGCCAACAATGGTTGTACCAGCAGATGGTTTTTGAGCTGTGCCTGGCCACACAGCCATGGATGTAGAGTAGAGCAGAGCAGTGGGCTAAGCACACACCCCTGAGGTGTGCCAGTGTTCATTGTCAGCAAGGTGGATATGTTATTTCCAACCTGTACAGATTGAGGTCTTCCAGTTAGGAAGCCAAGGATCCAGTTGCAGGGGAAGGTACAAATTTCTTGCAGACAGTGTTGGAGTTGTACTCTGAACTACAACACCCTGAGCTGTAAAAGCCTTGCACTAACCCCAATGCTAATGCACCTCATGGTAAACTTACCCCTAACATTCCCCTACACTTTCCTCCAATCACATTAAAATTATGCCTTCTCATATTAGCTATTTCCAACCTTGTAAAATGTCTCAGGCTGCCTACTCTATCTATGCCCCTAATCATCATATACATCTCTATCACGTCATCTCTCATTTGCTCCAGAAAGAAAAGCCCTAACTTGCTTAACGTATGCTTTCTAATCCAGGCGGCATCCTGGTAAATCTCTTCCGCAACCTCTCAATAGCTTCAACATCCTTCTTATAATGAGGTGACCAGAACTAACAATCGCCCAAGTGTGGTCTAACCAGGGTTTTATAGAGTTGCAACATTGCCTCAGCTCTTGAACTCAATCCTCCGAATGATAAAGGCGAACATATCATTTGCCTTCTTAACCACCCTGTCACCTTACACAGAAACTTTGAAGAACCTCTGGATGTAGATCCCAATATGATTGTTAACAGGCAACACACATCAAAGTTGCTGGTGAACGCAGCAGGCCAGGCAGGGTCTTCATCAGGGTCTCGGCCCGAAACTTGGACTGTACCGCTTCCTAGAGATGCTGCCTGGCCTGCTGCGTTCACCAGCAAGTTTGATGTGTGTTGCTTGAATTTCCAACATCTGTGGAATTCCTCGTGTTTGCATGATTGTTAACATATTTGGCAATAGGAAGAAAATAAGGATATTCAGCCTCTCAAACCTTTTCCACTTTGGCTGATCTGTATAGCTCCATTGCATAGTATTTTGTTACACAATATTATAACAGAGAAATAGGCTATTCATTCCACCAGTCCATGTGTCACGTACCCTGTGATGGGTTAAAGAACCAGCAGAGATGGAAAACACTTGAGTCCAGTATTGCTATTAACTATTATTTATTAGTATCTACGCAATGCAGTAATTTAAATGCAGATAAATCAAACAGGTTAGCAATGATTATATCTAAGTAAGTGTGGAATATATAGGAAAACCAGGCTTCAAGTCTAGGAGAGAGAGACAGAGAGACAGAGAGACAGAGAGACAGAGAGACAGAGAGACAGAGACAGAGAGACAGAGAGACAGAGAGACAGAGAGACAGAGAGACAGAGAGACAGAGAGACAGAGAGACAGAGAGACAGAGAGACAGAGAGACAGAGAGACAGAGAGACAGAGATTTGAGTCTTCAGGTGAGCTGACACCGTTGATTTTCCCTGTTGTCCTCCGAAATCCTTTAAAAGTCACCGACTGTGACTTCAACAAAGGGGAACGTTTTTCTGTGGTGGGGCTATCAACCCAGGCAAGGGTGGACACATGGACAACTCCCCACCGGTCACTCCCTTTTCACACTGCAAGAGCCACTGATCGATCCGCCTGATTGATCCTCCAAAAACCCACTTTTTCTGTGGGCACCACAAAGCTCATTCGGTGTCCAAAAACATGTGCCTGAGGTCTATCATCTGACCTATTTATCTCACCGTACTGAGTACCAATTGTCTCTCAAATAACTCCTCCTTCCTTTGTCTGTGTTAGAAATGTACAAGCAGGCAATGTCCTTGGAGAAAGTATAAACATACTCCAGAGAAACTATAACATCGATTGTCCATCAATTAACACTGCCCTCGGTCACTATAGCGACTTACGAGCTGCTCAGTGCTCTCTCTCCAACTCAGCAGAAAAGTTAGTCTCAGTTCCTCCTCATGTCTTAAGGTGACAGTCCAACAGTTGGTCTTCATCTCTCTTCAAAACAAGATGTTGGTGTTAAATACTTCTCTTTTCAAAAGCACAGTTTATCACCCCATCACACATGCTAGTACATACCCTCCACTTGTCTACCTTCTGTTGTTTCATCTTGAGCTTCCTCAGTGCACTGTGTAATAATCTAATCTGTAAGCAAGACAAGCTTTTCACTGTATCTCAGTATGTGTGAATAATAAACCAATTCCTTGTGTAAATCTATTAGCTCTTCCTCTATCACAAAGAAGACGTGATAACACCTCTACTTGCTTTGAAGTCTGTGTAGATGTGTAGATGTCTCACAATGTCTAAAGCTTTGACCAACTTCTCTAGATGCACAGTGCAGAGTATCTTGTTTGGTTGCATCACAGTTTGGTATAGAAAATGAATGCTCAGGAATGGAAAAGTCCAAAAGAAAGTGATTGATACAGCCCAGTCCATCAAAGGAAAAGCTCTCCCCACTATTGAGCATATTTACAACAAGCGTTGCCACAAGAAAGCAGCATCCACTATCCAGGCCATGTCCTCTTTTAACCACTGCATTCAGGGAGAGGTACAGGAGCCTTAGATCCCACACCACCAGGTTCAGGAATGGTTATTATCCTACAGACAACACACACAAAATGCTGGAGGAACTCAGCAGGCCAGGCAGCATCTGTGGAAAAGAGTACAGTTGACGATTCCTGCCGAGACCCTTCACAAGTCCTACTGACAGGTCTCGGTCCTATCTGAGCTGGGGAATTCCTCCAGCATTCTGTGCCTGTCTGTGTGTGTTGCTTGGGTTTCCAGCATCTGCAGATTTTGAGATTATCCTACAGCCATCGTGCTCCTGACCAGAGTAGGTAACTTCACTCACCTCAGTACGGAACTGATTACACAACCTACGGACTCACTACCCAGCACTCTACAACTCACCTCCTCAGTATTATATCTTTTGCACAGTTTGTCTCCTGCATATTGGCTGTTTGTCAGTCTTTGTTCATGTGTAGTTTTTCATAAATTCTGTTGTATTTCTTTGTTTTTCACCCTACTCAGCTCTTCTTCCAGCAGCATGCACTTTGATTCCTTTCCAATAACCTTGAGTCACAGTTGCTGAGCATGAATGTCTAATTCTGTCTCACAACTTAAGAATTCTACAATTCCCAGAGAGCCAGTAATCTGTTCCACAAGCTCACGGCTCTGTTGTAAGAGATTCCTCCATTTCTAATTTCCTTTTCGTGTCTTTAATCTCCAAATGTGACCCTTTCTGTGTTGTGCTCCTAGCACCTGGCTTATTAAAACCTTCCCTAATTTCAGACACTTCCACTATAATAAACATTCTAACAGCAAGGCATCTCGTGTTTTTAGACTGCACATTATCCTCTCCAATTTCAATCCTCGGAAACAGTGACTTCAAGGTCATTGAGCCATAAGTGGAGACAGCACATGAGCAGCCCATTCAGCCCTTCGTACCAGGAAGCGCCCTGTTGGTCACACTGGACCATGGATGTTGTATCCTAGCTGCCGTACGCCAGCCAAGGCAGCACATTATGAAGAGCAAGCTGCTGCCCAGGTAGCAAGCTTCTCCTCTCCACACAGCTGATGATCGGAGGGAATGGTGGCCAGCGATACAGTCTGGCGCCAGCAGGGTCACAGGAGCTGCCAGTCAACATAGGACTGCCGTAGGAATTCCACCTCCAGAGTTTTCTCGCAGGATTTACTCCCGACACCTCTGAGGCAGAGGAGATTTCAGATCAGAGTTTTAAGGTGCCAGTGGTCCACCTTTGCCCCTTCTCCTGTCAGTAGAAATGGTTCTAACAGGCTTAGTAGCTATGCCACATGTGAAGGCCCCAAGCTGGACTAGGTTGTCAGAGGCTATTGGAGACGCGCACCATTGGGAGCATTTAATAGGTAGAGGGAGCTTGTCCCCATCATTCCCTCGCCACCTACAGCAATCTTAAGCAGCTCCTTTGTACCAATGGCCTCTTTCAATTGTCTTACAGCTCAGTCCCACTCTTCAACCTGCAGGGTTTATCTTCACAATTATATGGAGTTTGAAGAGGAATTATTTGTCAAACCAGGCTCAGGGATCGATACTGCCCTGCTGTAAAAAGATTCTTAGTGAGAAAAGTGATCTCTTCATCTCAGTCTGTCTTTGCACCTCATTAACTGCCCTTACCGTGCTTTCTTATGTCCATGGGCAGCACCAAGTGATCACTGTATCATCATCACCAGGTGCCGTGCCCGGTTTGAGCTTTGACTGCCATGGCCCACACCCTCCTGTTTCGGGTCAAGTGGATCAATTCATTGGAATTCATTTCCAGTTCTCTGGCTGCTGTCTCCAACATCATTTGTCTTTGTCTTCCTCTTGCTTTCTTCCCTTCAATCTTTCCCATCATTACCGTGCATTCTAACTCCTCTTTCCTAATCACATGTCCAATGAAGTTACGTTACCTTTTCATGATCTCATACAAACTCCAGGCCGGGTCTTTATGTGCTGCTATTGTGACTCCCGTCTCCCTTTCCCCCACCGCCACTCTGCAACCCCCGTCACCCTCAGATCCCACCGTCAGCTCCTGGCCCCTCAGAGGCTCCATCTTCCTCTCACCCCCAACCCTCCCCTCTCCACTGACACCCCCAGCCTCCCCCCTCTGATTCCAGCTCTCATCCGTGCCAGGTCTTTACCATCCCCTCTGACCTTCAACTGTCGGAGGCAGAACGCTCTGTCCTCAGTAACAGCCTCACCTTTGTCCCCCTTCGCCCACACCTCAGCGAGTTCCGTGTTAGCCACGATGCGGAACTTTCTTCCGCCGTCTCCGTCTCCGAGCCTACTTCTTCAGCAAGGACTCTTCCACCCCCATCGATGACCCCTTCTCCCATCTTCAGCCCTCCTCTTCTTCATGGACATCCGTCTGGTCTTCTGCCTGCTCTGGATCTCTTTATTGCTAACTGCCGACGGGACATCAACCATCTCGACTTCACCGCACCTTGTTCCCATTCCAACCTCACTCCTTCAGAACACTCTGCTCTCCACTCCCTCCACACTAATCCTAACCTTACTATTAAACCCGCCGATAAGGGGGGTGCTGCTGTAGTCTGGCGTACTGACCTCTACCTTGCCGAGGCACAGCATCAACTCACGGATACCTCCTCTTATTTACCCCTTGATCATGACCCCACCAAGGAGCACCAGGCCATTGTCTCCCACACCATCACCAACTTTATCCGCTCAGGGGATCTCCCATTCACTGCTACCAACCTTATAATTCCCACACCTCGCACTTCCCGTTTCTACCTCCTACCCAAGATCCACAAACCTGCCTGACCTGGCAGACCTATTGTCTCAGCTTGCTCCTGCCCCACCGAACTAGTTTCTGCATACCTCGACATGGTTTTATCCCCCCTTGTTCAATCCCTTCCTACCCATGTTCGTGACACTTCTCACACTTAAACTTTTCGATGATTTTGAAGTTCCCTGGTCCCCACCGCTTTATTTTCACCATGGATGTCCAGTCCCTATATACTTCCATCCCCCAACAGGAAGGTCTCAAAGCTCTACGCTTCTTTTTAGAATCCAGACCCAATCAGTTCCCCTCTACCACCACTCTGCTCCGTCTAGTGGAATTAGTCCTTACTCTTAATAATTTCTCCTTTGGCTCCTCCCACTTCCTCCAAACTAAAGGTGTAGCTATGGGCACCCGTATAGGTCCTAGCTATGCCTGCTTTTTTGTTGGCTTTGTGGAACCATCTATGTTCCGTGCCTATTCTGGTATCTGTCCCCCACTTTTCCTTCGCTACATTGACGACTGCATTGGCACTGCTTCCTGCACGCATGCTGAGCTCGTTGACTTTATTAACTTTGCCTCCAACTTTCACCCTGCCCTCAAGTTTACCTGGTCCATTTCTGACACCTCCCTCCCCTTTCTAGATCTTTCTGTCTCTGGAGACAGCTTATCTACTGATGTCTACTATAAGCCTACTGACTCTCACGGCTATCTGGACTATTCCTCTTCTCACCCTGTCTCTTGCAAAAACACCATCCCCTTCTCACAATTCCTCCATCTCCACCGCATCTGCTCTCAGGATGAGGCTTTTCATTCCAGGACGAGGGAGATGTCCTTTTTTAAAGAAAGGGGCTTCCCTTCCTCCACTATCAACTCTGCTCTTAAACGCATCTCCCCCATTTCACGTACATCTGCTCTCACTCCATCCTCCGGCCACTCCACTAGGAATAGGGTTCCCCGGTCCTCACCTACCACCCCACCAGCCTCTGGGTCCAACATATTATTCTCCGTAACTTCCGCCACCTCCAACGGGATTCCACCACTAAGCACATCTTTCCCTCCACCCCCCCCCCACTGCTTTCCGCAGGGATCGCTCCCTATGCGCCACCCTTGTCCATTCGTTTCCCCCCCCCCCATCTCTCCCCACTGATCTCCCTCCTGGCACTTATCCGTGTAAGCGGAACAAGTGCTACACATGCCCTTACACTTCCTCCCTTACCACCATTCAGGACCCCAAACAGTCCTTCCAGGTGAGGCAACACTTCACCTGTGAGTCGGCTGGGGTGATATACTGTGTCCGGTACTCCCGATGTGGCCTTCTATATATTGGCGAGACCCGACGCAGACTGGTAGATCGTTTTGCTGAACACCTACGCTCTGTCCGCCACAGAAAACAGGATCTCCCAGTGACCACACATTTTAATTCCACATCCCATTCTGACATGTCTATCCACAGCCTCCTCTACTGTAAAGATGAAGCCACACTCAGGTTGGAGGAACAACACCTTATATTCCGTCTGGGTAGGCTCCAACCTGATGGCATGAACATCGACTTCTCTAACTTCCGCTAATGCCCCACCTCCCCCTCGTACCCCATCTTACTTATTTTTATACACACATTCTTTCTCTCACTCTCCTTTTTCTCCCTCTGTCCCTCTGAATATACCCCTTGCCCATCCTCTGGGTCCCCCCTCCCCCCATCTTTCTTCCCAGACCTCCTGTCCCATGATCCTCTCGTATCCCCTTTTGCCAATCACCTGTCCAGCTCTTGGCTCCATCCCTCCCCCTCCTGTCTTCTCCTATCATTTTGGATCTCCCCCTCCAACTTTCAAATCCCTTACTCACTCTTCCTTCAGTTAGTCCTGATGAAGGGTCTCGGCCTGAAACGTCGACTGCACCTCTTCCTAGAGATGCTGCCTGGCCTGCTGCGTTCACCAGCAACTTTGATGTGTGTTGCTTGTATTTTTGTGTTTGCTCTTTTCATGACATCCTCGTTAGATATTCGTTCTGTTCATGATATTCTTTGCATCCTCCTCAAAAACCACATCTCTGCTGCTACAATTCATTTCCTCATGTTACTAGATATTGTCCAATATTCTGAGCCATATAACATAACTGGATAAACGTAACATTTCAGTACTGAGGCAGGTTGTCATGCCTAGTTTAGTATTGGTCAGTATACTCTTCATTCTCGTAAAGGTGTCTTTTGCCATCCCTATTCTTCTTTTGATGTCCAAGTTGCATCTGCCATCTGATGTCACCCAGCTTCTTCAGTAGCAAAAGTTCTGTACTTGTTTTATGTCTTCCCCTGTTTTATGTCCTATTTATTCTCAGCCTGCGGATAGGATTCTCCTTCTTTTTGGATATCACCATACATTATCTTTTTGCAATTGATAAATAGACCCACTTTTGCACTTTCTTCAACAATTTTATCAATTAAGTTCTGTAGTTCCTCTGTACTTGCAATTAACAGTGTCATCTGCATATCTGAAATTATTGATGCTTTCACCGCCAACTTTGATTCCAGTGTCTTATTTTTTGTAATATTGTTTCACTGTACACATTAAATAAATCAGGGGAGAAAACACACCCTTGTCTAACACCTCTCTTGATTTTCATAAACTGACTACTCACTTCTCCATCTATTCTTACAGCAGCAGTTTGCTCTTAGTACAGATTTCTGATTAGGCAGAGGTCTTTCGAATCTAGATCTAGAGTTTTCTGTAATATTTCAAGTAACTTATTGTGCTTCACTTTATCAAATGATCACTGTATAGCATTATATGACCACCAGAGGGCAGCACTGAGTGATCACTGTAGAGCAGCATCTTATGAACACCAGAGGGCAGCACTGAGTGATCACTGTAGAGCAGCATCTTATGACCACCAGAGGGCAGCACTGAGTGATCACTGTAGAGCAGCATCTTATGAACACCAGAGGGCAGCACTGAGTGATCACTGTAGAGCAGCATCTTATGAACACCAGAGGGCAGCACTGAGTGATCACTGTAGAGCAGCATCTTATGAACACCAGAGGGCAGCACTGAGTGATCACTGTAGAGCAGCATCTTATGAACACCAGAGGGCAGCACTGAGTGCCTCTCTGAGCAAACACTGAAGAGCAGCACCGAGTGATCACTGAAGGGTCAGCCTCCAATGCAGTTGCTCCATTTCAAGAATTTTTAAATGGCAGTCACACTATAAGTTCTTAAGACATAGAAGTAGAATTAAGCCATCAAGCCTGCTGCACCATACCATCATTATTTTCCCACTCAATCACATTAGGGTCACAGAGTCATAGAACACTACAGAACAGAAACAACAGCACACAAAAGTTGCTGGTGAACGCAGCAGGCCATGTAGGGTCTCGGCCCCAAACGTCGACTGTACCTCTTCCTATAGATGCTGCCTGGTCTGCTGTGTTCACCAGCAATTTTTGTGCGCGCTGCTTGAAATTCTAGCATCTGCAGATTTCCTCATGTTTAAAAACAGAAACAACTGTTTCACCCATCTAGTCTGCTCCACCATACCATCATTATTTTCCCACTCAGTCACATTAGGTCATAGAGTCATAGAACTCTACAGAACAGAAACAGGCTGTTTCACCCATCTAGTCTGGTCCAAACTATTATCCTGCCTAGTCCCATCAAACCACACCCAGACGATAATCCCCCACACCCCTCCCTTCCACATATCTATCCAAATTTCTCTTAAATGTTGAAATTGAACCCACATCCACCAATTTCACACTCTCACCACCCTCTAAGTGAAGAGGTTCTCCTCATATTCCCCTTAAATATTTCACCTTTCACCCTTAATCCATTCTTCTGCCTTTTCCCTGTAACCTTTGATGTCCTTATTAATCAAGATCTTATCAACCTCCACTTGAAACATACCAAAGGATTTGGCCTCTACAGCCGTCCATGGCAATGAATTCCACAGATTCACCACCCTCTGGCTAAAGAAATCCATCTGTTCTGAATGGGCATCCCTCTATCCTAAGTATGTTCCCTCGGGTCTTAGACTCTCTCACCATAGGAAGCATCTTCTCCACGTTCACTCTATTTTCAGACTTTCAATATTTGATAGGTTCAAATAAGAACCCGCTCCCACATTCTTCCAAACTCTAGTGAGTACAGACCCACCCTGAGGCATCAAACACGCCTCATGTTAACCCTTTCATTCCTGGAATCACTCTTGTGGACTTCATTTGGAGCCTCCCCCACGCCAACACATCTTTCTTTTTTTTTTAAAAAAAGGTAAGAGGCCCAAACCTGCTCTCAATAAGGCTCATGGCAATGATGCAGAAAGACTCAAAGGCATCTGTCTGGAATGAGAACCACATGAATATCTCTACCTCTCCGCTCACCATAGAAAAAAAACCATAGAAACTACAGCACAGAAACAGGCCTTTTGGCCCTTCTTGGCCGTGCCGAACCATTTACTGCCTAGTCCCACTGACCTGCACCTGGACCATATCCTCCATACACCTCCCATCCATGTATCTGTCCAATTTATTCTTAAATGTTAAAAAAGAACCCGCATTTACCACCTCGTCTGGCAGCTCATTCCATACTCCCACCACTCTGTGTGAAGCCCCCCCTAATGTTCCCTTTAAACTTTTCCCCCCTCACCCTTAACCCATGTCCTCTGGTTTTTTTTCTCCCCTTGCCTCAGTGGAAAAAGTCTGCTTGCATTCACTCTATCTATACCCATCATAATTTTATATACCTCTATCAAACTTCCCCTCATTCTTCTACGCTCCAGGGAATAAAGTCCTAACCTATTCAACCTTTCTCTGTAACTGAGTTTCTCAAGTCCTGGCAACATCCTTGTAAACCTTCTGGGCACTCTTTCAACCTTATTTATATCCTTCCTGTAATTTGGTGACCAAAACTGAACACAATACTCTGGATTCGGCCTCACCAGTGCCTTATACAACCTCATAACATTCCAGCTCTTATACTCAATACTTCGATTAATAAAGGCCAGTGTACCAAAAGCTCTCTTTACGACCCTATCTACCTGTGACGCCACTTGTAGGGAATTTTGTATCTGTATTCCCAGATCCCTCTGTTCCACTGCACTCCTCAGTGCCTTATCATTAACCCTGTATGTTCTACCTTGGTTTGTCCTTCCAACATGCAATACCTCACACCTGTCTGTATTAAACTCCATCTGCCATTTTCCAGCCCATTTTTCCAGCTGGTCCAAGTCCCTCTGCAGGCTCTGAAAACCTTCCTCACTGTCTACTACACCTCCAATCTTTGTATCATCAGCAAATTTGCTGATCCAATTTACCACATTATCATCCAGATCATTGATATAGATGACAAATAACAATGGACCCAGCACTGATCCCTGTGGCACACCACTAGTCACAGGTCTCCACTCAGAGAAGCAATTCTCTACCACCACTCTCTGGCTTCTTCCATCGAGCCAATGTCTAATCCAATTTACCACCTCTCCATGTATACCTAGCGAGTGAATTTTCCTAACTAACCTCCCATGCGGGACCTTGTCACCATTAACTAGGTTTGCATCCTCATGGAATCTCCTCAACTTTTGAACTTTAATTCATGTTTATCTTTCTGAGGAAGCAGAACAGAGCGAGACGATGCAGGGTGTGATAGTGTGCAGTCTCAGAGTTCCCTCCAGGCAGCAAGTACAAGATACTACACAAGCAGGAAAGTTCGCCAACGTCACTATGTGCTGAGGAGGTTGAAGATGGCTGGACTATGCACATGTCTGACTACAGACGTGCAGTAGAGAGAAACCTAACAAGCTGCATCCCTGCATGGGCTGGAAACTGTCCCGCACCAGACAGTAGGGATCCGAACCGGATAGTAAAGACTGCCCCACTCATCAGCAGCACCAGTCTACCCACCATCAAGGACATAGATCGATACTTTATTGATCCCAAAGGGAATTACAGTGTCACAGTAGCATTACAAAAAGGTACTGAGAAAAGGACAGTAACCTCATAAGGAATCCCTTCCACAACAATGAATTTGTTCTCCTTTAACATTAAAACAACCTTGAAACTTGAATCTTAAAAAATAAATTCCTTCACATCCTCACACCGGCAGAATCTTTAAAGATTCTGCAGGTCAAATAAAACTTTTTTTTTGGAAATTTATTGGGGGATTCTTCTTCAAAATAGCAACCTTTGGTCTGTTAGTCTGAACTCTTTGTTGGTCCACTGCCTCCTCTATTGCCATGATGAGGCCAAATTCAGGTTGGAGGAACCACACTTCATACTCCAACTGGCATGAACATCGATTTCTCAAACCTCTAGTGCCTCTCCATCGTTCTCTCTTGTTATATTCCCCCATTCCCCATCAGACCTTTTCTTCTGCTAGGCTGCCTATCACTGCCCCCCCCCCCCGTACCCTCTACCTTCCGTATCACTGCCCCCCCCAGTACCTCTACCTTCCCTATCACTGCCCCCCCCAGTACCTCTACCTTCCCTATCACTGCCCCCCCCCCCCCCAGTACCTCTACCTTCCCTATCACTGCCCCCCGGTATCCTCTACCGTCCAAAACATTGACTGTTTATTCCTCTCCATGGATGCTGCCTGACCTGCTGATTTTCTCCGCGAGTGTGCCCCTCCAGCGCCCAGCAGATCATGGATCCAGATTCCACATCAACAGATCTCAGGTCTCTCCAGGCCAAGAGGTAACAAACTTCTGCTTTATTTATCAGGTGTAACATCAAAACATACAATGAAATGTGTTGTTGGTATCAACAACTAACACAAGTCCAGGGTTGTGCTGGAGGCAGCCTGCAAGTATCTAGAACATAGAAACAGAGAGAACCTACAGCACAATACAGGCCCTTCGGCCCACAATGATGTGCTGAACATGTACATACTTTAGAAATTACCGAGGGTTACTCATAGCCCTCTAATTTTCTAAGCTCCGTGTACCTGTCCAGGAGTCTCTTAAGAGACCCTATTGTATCCGTCTCCACCACCACCACCAGCAGCAGCCCATTCCACACACTTACCACTCTGTAAAAACACTTACACCTGACATCTCCTCTGTGTCTACTCCCCAGCACCTTAAAACTGTGCCCCCTCGTGCTAGCCATTTCAGACGTGGGAAAAAGCCTCTGACTATCCACACAATCAATGCCTCTCATCACCTAATACACATTTTCCGTGCCAAACTAACATGCCCGCCATTTACGAAACCTAACCTGTATATCCTTGGAATGTGGGAGGAAAGCAGAGCACGCAGGTGAAACCCACAAGGTCACAGGGAGAATATACAGGCAGCACTGGTCACTATTGCTGTAATAGCACGAAACTAACTGCTACGCTACACGCTATCCAGACTGTAACCCTGTGTACGCAGCTCGAAGAAAAAAATTGTGCTGCAATTTTTTTTTATTAACTGGACTGTTTTTCGCCGCACTTTGTTGTTTAATTCGAGCACCTCGCAGCACTTCAACAGGGTAGGTAGTCACCTCGGGTTCATTTTAAAATAACTCATCGCCACTGTTATATTTTGTAACTTCAAAACATAAAACAGGGGAGCTCAAAATCTAAAAACGCAAACACGAGGAAATCTGCAGATGCTGGAAATTCAAACAACACACATAATAGTTGCTGGTGAACGCAGCAGGCCAGGCAGCATCTCGAGGAAGAGGAGGTACAGTCAATGTTTCAGGCCAAGACCCTTCATCAGGACTCAACGAAGTCCTGACGAAGGGTCTCGGCCCAAAACGTCAACTGTACCTCTTCCTAGAGACGCTGCCTGGCCTGCTGCGTTCACCAGCAACTTGTGTGTAGCTTGAAATCTAACCTCATTTTTACTTTAAGCAAGGCGCAAATGTATGACATGATGGCTTAATGATGTATGCCATTTACGTACTGTTACATATAATCCACAATGCATTACCTAAACAACAAAGAATTCTTAATCAAACAATATTGCAGGAAAGATTCTAGCAAGGATAAAGTGGTGGCTGATGGGCAGGAGGCAAAGAGTGGGAATAAAGGTAACCTTTTCTGACTGACTGTCTGTGACTAGACGTGTTCCACAGGGGTCTGGGCTGGGACCAGTTCTTTTTACGTTATATTTCAATGATCTGGATGATGGAATCAATGGCTTTGTTGCAAAGTTTGAAGACGGTAGGGTGAGGGGCAGATAGTTTTGAAAATAGGCTACAGAAGGATTTAGACAGATTAGGAGAATAGGCAAAGAAGTGGCAGGTGGAGTATAGTGTCAGGAAGTGTATGGTTGTGCACTTTGGAAGAGGAAATGAAAGGGTTGACTATTTCTAATTGGAGAAAGAATACAAAAGTCTGAGGTGCAAAGGGATTTTGGAGTCCTCATGAAGGATTCCCTAAAGGTTAATTTGCAGGTTAAGTCTGTGGTGAGGAAAGCAAATGTTAACAGTCATTTCAAGAGGTTTAGAATATAAAAGCAAGGATGTAATGTTGAGACTTTATAAAGCACTGGCGAGGCCTCACTTGGAGTATTGTGAGCAGGTTTGGGCCCCCAATCACAGTGTGAACTCTCTTTTGTGAACTTCAGTACTGAATGCTTTTTGCACATTTTCTCTTTCTCTCTCTCTCTGAACATTGGGCATTCGACAGACTTTTGTTTTAATGGGTCCTATTGGGTTTCTTTGTTTTCCTATGCTGGTAAGGCGGCGAATCTCAAGGCTGTATAAAGTATACATGCAGTACTTTGAGAATAAATGTGCTTTGACTTTGTCTTGACCTTATCTTTGCAAAGATGTGCTGAAACTGTAGAGGATTCAAAGGAGACTCACAGAAATGATTCCAGGATTGAACAGTTTGTCATATGAAGAGCATTTGATGGTTCTGGACCTGTATTCACTAGAATTCAGATGAATGAGAGGTGACTTCATTGAAATCTATCGAATGGTGAAAGGGTGGGTGTGGAGAGGATGTTTCCTATGGGGGGGGGGGGGGGGAAAAAGTCTAGGACCAGAGGGGACAGGCTCAGAGTACAGGGGCAACCTTTTGGAACAGAAATGAGGAGGAACTTCTTCAGCTAGAGAACAGTGAATCTGTGGAATTCTTTACTAATATTGCTGAAATATTAAATACACAACACTAGTGGCTAACCACTTAACTTCCAGCCCCATTCGCATTCTGCATGTCAGTCCATGCCACGATGAAGCTACGTTCAGGTTAGAGGAGCAACACCTCATATTCTGTCTAACAGCATAAACGCTGATTTCTCCGACTTTCAGTAATTTCTCCACCCTTCCCCCTTTTCCATTTCCTATTCTGGCTCCTCTCTTACCCTTTCCCTCCTCCATCACCTCCCTCCAGTGCCCCTCCTTCCTCCCTCCTTCCCTCCTCCTCCCTCCATCACCTCCATCCCCCCTCCTCTCCATCACCTCCCTCCTCCATCACTTCTCTGGTTCCCTTCCTCCTTCCCTCCTCTATCACCTCCCTCTGGTGCCCCTTCCTCCTTCCCTCCTCTATCACCTCCCTCTGGTGCCCCTTCTTCCTCCTTCCCTCCTCTATCACCTCCCTCTGGTGCCCCTCCTTCCCTCCTCTATCACCTCCCTCTGGTGACCCTCCTTCCTCCATCACCTCCCTCTGTTGCCCCTCCTCATCTAGTCTCACCTATCACCTTCCAAAGTGTACTCCTTCGCCCCCCCCCCCCACCTTCAAACTCTGGCATTTGCCCCCTTCCTTCTCCTGATGAAGGGTCTCGGCCTGAAACCTTGACTGTTTATTCCTCTCCATAGATGCTGCCTGACCTGCTGAGCCTCTGCGGTATTTTGTGGGCATTAACCAAGGATAGGGTAATGGATATGAGTGAGGCTGATTGCTAGAGTGATTATACATTGTTGTACATAGGTAATATCACTCATAAGTGGGAAGTTTCTTTGTACATTTTTATTGAGATGCAGTGGAATGGGCCTGTCCGGTCTTTTCAGCCATTCCATCTCGCCTAATCATGGGACAATTCTTCATGATCGATTAATCTACCAACCAGCGTGGGAAGAAACTGGGGCACCCAGAGGAGGCCCTCAGGGTCACTGAGAGAACAGACAGTGGCAGGAATTGAAGCCAGTTCATTGGTCCTGCAAAGAGTTGTGGTCACCACCATGCCACTGGGCAACCCAGTTTATTGCTGCTGTCCCATAGCAGAAGTAATGAAAGTGACTGGAATCAAAGAGCATACGTGACCCCAAAGAATGTATGTGACCCCAAGGTTCACAGGACCAAAGAGAGGGCGAGGGGAGATACGTCTTTACTTTGCAAGCTACCACACATCGAGGATGTGCTGCTGGAAGCAGAGAATGAAAGTCAATTGGAACTTTCACTTTAGATTCAAGTTTATTTGTCACACCTACAGGTACGTCAAAACATACAGATAAATGAATTGTTTGTGTTAGCAGCCAATGCACCCGAGGCTGAAGCTTTGTAAGGCATTGATCAGACCTTGTTTGGAGTGTTGAGAGCAGTTTTGGGCTCCTTATCTCAGAAAAGTTGTGCTGGCATTGGAGATTGTCCGGAGGAGGTTCACGCCAATAATTCAAGGGATGAAAGGGTATGAGGAGTGTTTGATGGCTGTGGGCCTGTACTTGCTGGAGTATAGAAGAACCCGGGGGGGGGGGGGGCCTAATTGAAACTGATCCAATACCGAAAAGCCCAGATAGCGTGGATGGTAGGTGTGGAGTGGATGCTTCCTATAGTGGTGGACTCTAGAACCAGAGGGCACAGTTTCAGAATAGAGGGACCTCTTTAGAACAGAGAAGAGAAGAAATTTCTTTGGCCAGAGGGTGGTGAATCTGTAGAATTCATTGCTAGAGATGGCTTTGCAGGCCAAGTCACTGGGTATATTTAAAGCAGAGGTTGGTAAGTTCTCGATTAGTCAGAGTGTCAAAGGTTACAGGGAGAAGGTAGGAGAAAGATAGTGTAAGGAATAATAATCAATCGTGATGGAACAGTAGAGCAAACTCACAAGGCTGAATGGCCCAATACTCTGTCTTATAGTCTAATATGGTCTTACACCCACAGATGTGCTGATAGCAGACCACTCATGTCTCCACACATTTGGATGCCAAAATAACATGCAGACAGTATTCAGCAGAACACAGAACAAAACAAGTCCCATTTTCCCCCTCCCACCCATGTGCACACACAGCCCTCCAGTGCCAAGTCTGTTTTTGGCAGCCAGCCTCCAGTGCATCCAGGTTCGGACTTGACCTCGCAGACATTAGACCTTCAACAACTACAGTGGACTTACAGAAATTTGCAGACCCAGTGCTCCGACCAATGGGTCTGAACCTCCAATTTGACCCAGATCCTCCATCTTTGGCATCAATCACAGTAGCCGCCGATCACCAGGCTTCAAACCCCAGACTCACCAATGCTGGGACACTGAATACTAGGCCTTAAACTCAGTCTCAGTGACTCTTTGGAAAAGGGAAATCATCAGGGAACACGTAACCCTAAGATGCTGAAAGCATGAAATCAAAATGTAAAAATGTAAGAAAATTCCAACAGATCAGCTAGCATCTACAGAGAAAAAATTAGCTGGTGTTTTGGGTTAATGAACTTCCACTAGAGATAAAAACCATAGAAAATCAGCCTGCATGAAGTTGCAGAAAAGAGGAGGGTGAACTATGTGTCCCACCCTGCTGTCGTTGGTCAAACCCAGCCTGACCATCCCAGTGTGCACTGGTACATGGCTGCATTTTCCTTCACGGGGTCAGTAACTGACTGACTGTTGAACACGTGATGGTGGGTGAGATGGAGCACTGCTATAAGTCCCTAGACAAATAACTTTCGAGATACACTGACACTAGCTCCTGTAATTAAATCTACAGATCAGTCCCTATCCTGTCAGTAACTGTCCTCAGAGCAGGCGGTTGCTCCAATTACCACAGGGCAGAGAAGAGGCAGTCTGTACTTCTTCCATTCCAGAAAACAATTACTCTCTGCTGTAGCAGAATGCCCTTATACCAAGTTTTTTTTTTGCCTTGTGCCTCAGCAACGCAGAGGAAGCCACTTGCGGGGCTCTGCTGTGGGGAACATGCTGATCTTCACACCCTGGCGTCTCTACTCTCTTAGATGTTTGCAAAGATTCAACACGCCATCTAAAATTTTGCCAGACCTCTACAGATGCGCAGTGGAGAGTATATTGACTGATTCCATCACAGCCTGGTATGGAAACATAATGACCTTGATTGAAAAAGCCTACAAAAAGTAGTGGATACGGCCCAGTCCGTCACAGGTAAAGCCCACCCCACCATTGAGCACACCTACATGGAGCATTGTCACAAAAAAGCAGCATCAGGGACCCCACCACCCAAGCCATGCTCTCTTCTCACTGCTGCCGTCAGGAAGACACAGGAGCCTCAAGATTCACACCACCAAGTTCAATGACAGTTAGTATCCCTCAACTATCAGGCCCTTGAACCAGTGGGGAAAGCTTCACTCGCCCATCACTGAAATGTTCCCACAACCTATGGACTCACTTTCAGGGACACTTCATCTTATATTCTTGATATTTATTCTTTATTTATTATTATTTTGTTTGTTTTGCTCCTTTTTGCATTTGCTCAGTTTATTGCTTTTTGTACATTGGTTGATTACCTGTCTTTGTGTGTGCAGTTTTTCATTGTTTCTATTAAATTCCTTTCTGTTTACTGTGAATGCCCACAGGAAAATGTACTTCGATAATAAATTTACTTTGAACATTGAACGGACTAGCTGGTCCTCCGGAACGCATCTCCAGGCTTGTTTTCCCCACTGGTTCTCCGGGCTGGTCATAGTCCACATTCAATCGTCATTCTCTTCCCCCCCCCCCCTCCACCTTTCAAATCTACTCTTCAGCTTTCTTCTCCAATCCTGACGAAGGCGTTCAGCCCAAAACATCGACCGTAATTTCTTCCATAGATGCTGCCTGTCCTGCTGAGCTGCTCCAGTATTGTGTTGCATAAGAATCACTGTAAGGCACAATAAATAAATGGTAGATAGACAGTCAGTACAGAAGAAGAATAGTGTCTTAGTGTTCATGTGCTCATGGACAGATCAGAAATCTGATGGCGAAGAGGAGGAAGTAGCTCCTGAATCCTGCCCTCAGGCTCCTGTACCTTCTTTCTGAGGGAGTAGTGAGTATGTCTGAATCGGATTGTGAACCCTCACCATAGCTCAGCAGTAGCTAGTTAAACCTTTGCCAAGTTTGTGAATAAGACTGGGAAGATGGCCCTCCTACATCGAGCAGCATTCCACACCATTCAAACACCGACTGGAGATGAGTTCAAATGACAAACAGTACTTTTGAGCCCAAGAATTTCTTTCTTTGTAACTGAAAGGAGTATCTCAGAATATAATTGTAAATGTATTCTCAGTATGCACAGGTGCTAGAACTGTGGGTTCATGGGTTACTAAAGAGCACAGATCTCTACAGTCAACACATCTTAGTGGCTGGTGAACGCAGCAGGCCAGGCAGCATCTCTAGGAAGAGGTACATTTGACGTTTCAGGCCGAGACCCTTCGTCACGACTAACTGAAGGAAGAGTAAGAGATTTGAAAGTGGGAGGGGGAGATCCCTCTACAGTGTAGGATGGACCTCTCACCCTGATGGTTAACCTCAGTCTTCAGTGATGATTCACGGAAGGGCAGCATCCCTCACATCCGGGATGTGCCCTCTTCTCACCCTACCCTGAAGACCCACACTCAGCATCTTAGGGGCAGCCTCCCCTCTCCTGCCCATCGCTCACCATCAGATTTATGAATAGGCCATCAACATCTTCTCACTTCTTGCTGTTTTGCACTTATTTATTTTTAATATATTTCTTGTGTACCTTGCGGTAATTTTTGTCACATTGTCCAGCACTTTCTCAGTGACCAACCATTTTAATTTTAATCCCCATTCCGACATTTTGGTCACTGGCTTCCACTACTACTGGGAGGAGGCCACTCTCAGGTTGGAGGAACAACACCTCATTCATTCTAGGTAGCCTCCATCCTGACGTTATTTCTTCAACTCCTGGTTATTCCTTCCTTCCCTCTTATCTGTTCTTCCATTCCCCATTTAGACCCCCTCTTAACTTTTTTCTACTCTTCACCTGTCCATCACCTCCCCCTGGTGCCCCTCCTCCTCCTCTTTCCCCCATGGTCCACTCTCCTCTCCTAGATTCCATCTTCTTCAGCCCTTTAGCTTTTCTACCTATCACCTCCCAGCTTCTTACATTATGCCCCTCCCTCACCCATCTACCATATCCATCACCAGGTCTCACAATCACCTTTTGCTTGTACTCTTTCCCCTCCCCATACCCCGCACCTTCTTACTCTGGATTCTTCCCCGATGGAGGGTCTCGGCCCAAAATGCCGACTCTTTAACCCTTTCCTTCAAGGCTGCCTGACCTGCTGAGTTCCTCCAGTGTTTTTGTGTGTACTGCCCTCCATTTCCAACATCTCCACAAACTCTTGTCTCCGTAATATTTATTATTATGAATTGCAATTTATGGCTGCCTCAAAACAAATTTCACAACACATGCTGGTGATATTAAACCTGATTCTGTAGAGAGATGCACAGGTAAAGTTACTGTAATCCCCATAACCGTTTCAGTTATTTGAAGACAATGCTTGTTTTTGAAGGATATGGTTAAATTCTGAATGCTCTTTATATTCTGGAATAAAAGTCACTGGGGAAGTGTCAGTACAGGAACAAGAAATCTGTCTTGCAACCTGCAGCTTTACAATGATTAAAAGCTCATTGGCCAATTTAAAAGCTCAAAAATAAAATCCTATTGTCCTAATGAGAGAAATTTCAGGCTAATCAGGCAGACAGGAAATGCAGCATTATGAAACATTGCCATTAGGTACAGTACTATAATCCAACACCCAGCCAGTGAAATTTCACACAGGCTGCTATTGGCCAAGAGACAAAAGCCCTGATGAAGAGTCACACTCAAAACAGCAACTGATTATTCATTTCCATAGATGCTGCCTGACCTGCTGAGTTCCTCCAGCATTTTACGTGTTGCAAAAGATGTGTTTCAACCTAGCATTTCTGCAGTGATTCCTGAAGGTCCATGTGGAATGTTAATGGTTGGGAGAACGGAGGGATTGTGTACATTGGATTCAGTGCTGTCATTGGAGAGGCCAAGGTATGGAGCTGATCTTATGCTCTTGTTCTGTAACCCTGAGGAACAGTCTGATATGAACATGAGTCCAAAGCAGAAGCCCTTAGGTCCCACACACCCAAGTTCAGGATCTGTCCTGGGCCCAGCTCAGCAGTGACATTACAAAGAGAGCACAGCAGTGACTCTACTTTCTTAGAAGTTTGCTTAGATTTGGCATGTCAGATGAAACTTTGACAAACTTCTATAGATACGCAGTGAAGAATATAATGATTCTGCATCATGACCTGGTATGGAAACACTAATGCCCTTGAATGGAAGGGTTAGACCTAAGAATAGATAAGTCTCCCGGTCCAGATGAGGTGCACCCAAGGGTTCTGAAGGAGGTGGCTTTGGAGATTGTGGAAGCATTGGAAATGATCTTCCAGGAATCAATAGACTCTGGCATGGTTCCAGAGGACTGGAAGGTTGCAAATGTAGTTCAACTATTTAAGGAAGGAGGCAGCAAAAAGAAAATTACAGACCTATTAGTCTGACATCAGTGGTTGGAAAGTTATTGGAGTCAATCCTCAAGGACGAGGTTATGAAATACCTCGAGGTGCATGACAAGATAGGCCGAAGCCAGCATGGTTTCATGAAGGGAAGATCCTGCCTCACCAATCTATTGGAATTTTTTGAAGTAATCTCAAACAAGATTGACAAGGGAGAGGCTGTGGATGTTGTGTATTTGGATTTTCAAAAGGCCTTCGATAAGGTGCCACATATAAGGCTGCTTAATAAGATGAGAGCCCATGGAATTATAGGAAAGATATTGAAATGGGTGGAGCATTGGCTGATAGGCAGAAAGCAAAGGGTGGGAATAAAAGGATCCTATTCTGATTGGTTGCCAGTTACTAGTCGTGTTCCGCAGGGATTGGTGTTGGGGCCGCTTCTTTTTACGATGTATATCGATGATTTGGATTATGCATTAACTGGTTTTGTGGCTAAGTTTGCGGATGACACCAAGATAGGTGGAGGAGCAGGAAATGTGGAGAAACGGAAAGGTTGCAGAGAGACTTAATCAGTTTAGGAGTGGGCAAAGAAATGGCAGATGAGATACAGCATTGACAAATGTACGGTTGTACATTTTGGAAGAAATAATTGGGCAGATTATTATTTAGATGGGAAGAAAATTCAAAAATCGGAAGGGCAAAGGGACTTGGGGGTCCTCGTGCAGGATACCCTAAAGGTTAACCACCAAGTTGGATCGGCGGTAAGGAAGCAAATGCTATGTTGGCATTCATTTCAAGAGGAATAGTGTATAAGAATAAGGAGGTGTTGATGAGGCTCTACGGGGCATTAGTGAGACCTCATTTGGAATACTGTGTGCAGTTTTGGGCCCCCCATCTTAGAAAGGATGTGCTGATGTTGGAAAGAGTTCAGAGAAGATTTACGAGGATGATTCCTGGAATGCAGGGGCTAACATATGAGGAGCATCTGTCGGCTCTTGGATTGTATTCATTAGAGTATTGAAGAATGAGAAGGGATCTCAGAAACATCTCAAATGTTGAAAGGGTTGGACAGAGTTGATGTGGAAAGGTTGTTTCCCTTGGTGGGCGAGTCCAGGACAAGAGGCCATAGTCTTAGAATTAGAGGGTACCCAGTTAAAACAGATGAGAATTTTTTTTAGCCGGAGGGCCATGGATTTATGGAATTCATTGCCACATATGGCTGTGGAGGCCCGATCATTGAGGGTGTTTGAGGAGGAGATTGACAGGTATCTAATTAGTCAGGGTATCAAGGGATATGGGGAAAAAAAACCAGAAATTGGAACTAGATGGGTGAATAGTTTAGCTCATGGGGGAGCTGCAGAGCAGACTTGATGGGCCAAATGGCCTACTTCTGCTCCTTTGTCTTGTGATCTTGTGAGAACCACCTCCCCAGCTGTTGGAACTTACCATAGCTCTTATCCACCCAGCATGTCCCTATTTCACCGGGGGGGAGGCCCGCTAGCTACCCCCACCTGGTTTAGCGGTGTAAAGGGGGTGTGGCCATTGCTGATTGGAGCCACAGGTGAGCTGAGTGTTGAGGGGTCAAAAGGTGAGTGAGCTGCCCCAGACTGGACAGGACAAGCCCATTCACCAGAGGCACTGCTCCTCCCAGGGCACCCCATACATGCCAAACTGCCCTCCTGTACTCCTGAGATCTAGACCACCTACAGAGGGCACTTTAAGGAAATAAAAGAACATCGACTCTGCGTCTGCAAAACCTTCCAAATACAATGTAAGGTTAGCCATGCTGATGGAGTCATATTGAAGGATGAATTCAGCAGTCCAGAATTCAAGATCGTTGAGATCCTAGATGTGCATTTACAGAATTTGGAGACCATTGAGTATCCTCAGTAATCTCTTTACCCAATCCATGTGGCGCACCTAACCCTAAACCAGTCACTGAACAGTCCTTTTCTGTGGGTTAGAAGATAATAGGTCATTCTTGCAAATTGTGAGCCAAAGATGTACATTAAATCAGAAATATCCAATAGGCAATGCCCAGGGCATATGTGACAAATCTACCAGATCACAGCACTGTCTCAATTAATCGCAGAGTAACACTCATTTCCTTTGCTTAAGGGAAAATGCTCCATTTCCCATTCCGGTGTCAGAAGGGGTCAGAATGTGGGGTGGGGTTGATATCAGTGTGTGGAACAGACCGGAGCCTCAGACCTCTGCAGCACTTCAGTATTGTATACAGCTTTGTACCTTTGATCAAGTAGTTTGATCAAACTACGTCACTCACTGTGAAACTTGGGAAGAAGAAATGCAATTGTTAAAATTCCTTCCTTTGGAAAGCACGAGTCAAACTCAGACAGCAATTTATTGTATTGCCAAAGAACGGTTTGTATGACTGAGAAGACCATCATACATAGGAGCAATATTAGGCCATTTGGCCCATGGAGTTCCATGCCCGCCATGACGCTGAACTCTTCTTCTGTCGCCTACGTCTCCGAGCCTACTTCTTTGGCAAGGATTCCCCTCCCACTATTGATGCCCCCTTCTCCTGTTTTCAACCCTCCTCCTCCTGGACACCCCGCCCGGGCCTTCTTACTGCACTTGATCTCTTCATCTCCAACTGTCGCCGAGACATCAACCGTCTCAACTTCACCACTATCTCCTGTTCCAACCTCACTCCCTCTGAACACACTGCCCTCCACTCTCTCTGCGCTAATCCCAACCTCACCGTCAAACCCACTGACAAAGCTGGTGCTGTAGTAGTCTGGCGGATGGACCTCTACCCCACTGAGGCCAAACGGCAGCTCTCTGACACCACCTCTTACTTACCCCCGGAACAGGACCACACCAAAAAAACATCAAACCATTGTCTCCCGCACCATCATCACCCTTAACTTCAGAGACCTTCCATCCTCAGCCGCTAAAATCATTATTCCCACACCCCGTACCACTCCGTTTTACCTCCTCCCCAAGATCCACAAGCCTGACTGTCCCGGCAGACCCATAGCTTCTGCCTGTTCCTGTCCCACCGATCTTGTATCTGCCTACCTGGACTCCATTTTGTCGCCCATAGTTCAGTCCCTCCCCACCTACATCCGGGATACATCCCATGCCCTCATCTCTTCAATAACTTCCAGTTCCCCAGTCCCGACTGCTTCATTATCACTATGGATGTCTAATCCTTATACACCTCCATTCCCCATCAAGGCCTCAAAGCCCTCCGCTACTTTCTGGACAATAGACCTCACCAGTTCCCCACCACCACCCCCCTCTGGTTGACAGAACTGGTTCTCGCACTTAATAACTTCTTTCAGCTCTTCCCACTTTCTTCAGACTAAGGGTGTAGCTATGGGAACTTGCATGGGCCCCAGCTATGCCTGCCTCTTCACTGGTCATGTGGAACAGTGTGTTCCAAACCTATTGGGAAGCAGTACCAAAACTTTTCCTTCAGTACATTGACGACTACATTGGTGCTACTTCCTGCACCTATGCTGAGCTCGTCAATTTCATCAATTTTACTTCAAACTTCCACCCATCCCTCAAATTCACTTGGTCTATCTTAAACACTTCTCTCCCCTTTCTCAGTCTCCATCTCTGGAGACAGACTGTTCACTGACACCTCCAAGCCCACTGACTCTCATAACGACCTCGACTATACCTCTTCCCACCCTGCCACATGCCAAAATGCCATTCCCTATTCCCAGTTCCTCAGTCTCTGCCGCATCTGCTCCCAGGATGAGGCTTTCCGTTCCAGGATATCTAAAAAGTCCTCTTTAAGGATCCTCCAAACTGATGGAATGAATATTGATTTCCCTTTCTGGTAAAATATATTTTCCCTCCACCTTTCTCCCACGATTTACACTTCCCTCCTGTCAGACTCCTTCTGCCCCAGCCCTTTGTTTTCCCTCCCCACCTGGATTCACCCATCACCTTCTAGCTTGTCCTGCTTCCCCTCCCCCACCTTTTTATTCTGCTCTCTTCCTTTCCAGTCCTGAAGAACAGTCTTGACCCAAAACATCAACAGTTTATTCATTTCCCTAGAAACTATTTGCGCTGTGGAACTCCTCCAGCATTCTGTGTGTTGCTTTGGATCTCCAGCACCTGCAGAATCTTATGTTGACAATTATTCTGTTCTCCTTTACCCTTGTACTGGAAATGACATCAAGCAATCCTGAATCTTGAACCCTGTTGCCTGCACTGCACCTTCTCTGCATTATCCCATGGCCAGGTTACTGGGGCTGGTCTCAAATGCCACCATCATTTGGGCAGTATGATGGCATAATGGCTAATACAGTGCCAGTGACACTGGTTCAATTCCTACCACTGACCGTAAGGTACTTTCTCCCCTGATCACGTGGGCTTTCTCTGGGTGCCCCGCTTTCCTACCACATTTCAAAGATGGTGTTCAGGGTAATTGGGTAGTGTGGGCTTTTTGGGCTGGAAGGGCTCATTAATGTGCTGTAGCTCTAAGTAAATAAAAATAGGAAGTTATTTCAGCAATCTGTTACCTTGTTTTAGCTCAATGCACCAAGTAATGATCTGATCTGTATGATCAGTATGCAAGACAAGCTTTTCCCTGTATCTCAATAATTGTGACAAAAGCAAACCAATTCCTTTTATTTCAGAAGTTTACTGATCTCATCGAGTCAAATTCTGATTCAGATTCATTTAATTATTGTTAGTACATCAAAATACCCTGGAGTCCACTCAATAATTGAGCATCTACATCCCTCTAAGTGAATGCAAAAGATAAATGCAAGTTTCTTCATTTGCTATCCTTATCTTGTTTTAAATGGCCAATCCCTGAAACACCGCCACTGAACTAGGTGAGGTGAGGGGTCTGTAGTCTAGTGTAGTTTTGTGTTGTTTTACATAGTTCAGTGTAGTTTTTGTATTGCTTCATGTAGCACCATGGTCCTGAAAAACATCTCATTTTTACTGTGTATTGCACCAGCAGTTATGGTCAAAATGACAATAAAAAGTGACTTGACTTTGGCTTGACTTGACAATATGTTCAGAGAAATATGGACCAATCTAGGCATTGTGGAAAACAAAACAGTTCCTACTGGAGGAGGTAAAAGATGAACTCCGAGAGATGGAAAGTGTTGTAAAGTGCAGGCTCCAACAGGCGGGTTTTGTTTGACCAACATTACTGAATATTTGGAAAGATAAATGAGTGTGCCTGTCAAAGTCCAACCCCACGTCCTGACGTGAGAGGTGGAAATGGGTAAGGGCTCCAGTGAAGCTGGATAGACCGAGCTCCTGTACAATGGATGGTAGTGGTTGCAGAGGTGTTGATGAACTTCAAACACACCTTTGACATCAGAGGACGATGGAGGTGGGAGGGCATCGGTGACCTGTGCTCCACTGGGAGATGAGGGCCCGAGTAAGTGACAGCATAGTCAATGGTATGAGCGTGGCTGCCAGTAATCTGGATTTCCAACAAGTGTTTGATGGGACACTCAGTGATAGGCAAGTAGGAAATGCAGCCAAGGACAAGTAAAAAGGATTTAGGGAGTGGAAGTAGGCAAATAGTCAGTGGGTAGACGTTGCTGGTCTTTTGCCAAGTTTCCAGATAGTACTAAACGGAGATATAGTCAAGGGGCAGAAGATCATTACAGATTAATGTATTTCAAAGTACAAATTTTAAAGTAAATTTATCACAGGGTTGTATCTGGTGACAGTTACAGAATACACGTGGACTAAGATGTTAACTGTCCTGTGCCATCACCAGTGGGATCATCAGTTGATCTGCCACCTGTCTTCAGGAGCTTTGGCCCACTTATGATCAAGACTCCCTCAAGGTGGTGGGCCTTGAGGGAGTCTTGATCATAAGCGGTCCGAAACTCCCGAAGACAGGTGGCAAATCAACTGAATCCCACTGGTGATAGCACAGGACAGTTAACATCCTAGTCCACGTGTATTCTGTAACTCTGTCACCAGATACAACCCTGAGATTCATTTCCTTGCAGGCATACTCAGTAAACACCAGAAACGTAATAGAATCTGTGAATGACTGCACCCAACAGGGTGAACAGTGAGCAAAGGACAGCAAGCTGTGCAAATACAAACAAAAAAAATCAATAATACTAAATAAATAAGCAATGAATATCAAGAACATGAGATGAAGTCTCCCTGAAAGTGAGCTTGTAAAGATTTGGCAGGTCATCTAGAAGAGTATATTGACTGGTTGCACCAATGGCCTTGAATGGAGAATCCTACAGAAAGTCGTGGAAGCTGCCCAGCTCACCACCGGTCAAGCCCTCTCCACCATGGAGTCCATCTACACCAGGTGCTTTTACAGGAAAGCAGCATCTGTCATCAGGGACCCCCAGTATCCAGAATGGATAATGGGTGATGGTCACTGTGTCTTTCATGATTCATATTGTTATTTTATTTCTGTACTATTGTGTTCTATGTTTATTTCTAATTACTATAGAACAGAATATTACAGAACAGTACAGGCCATTCAGCCCATAATGTTGTGCTGACCCTTAAACCCTGCCTCCCATATAAACCCCCCCCCCCCCACCTTAAGTTCCTCCATATACCTGTCTAGTAGTCTCTTAAACTTCACTAGTGTATCTGCCTCCACCACTGACTCAGGCAGTGCATTCCACGCACCAACCACTCTGAGTAAAAAACCTTCCTCTAATATCCCCCTTGAACTTCCCACCCCTTACCTTAAAGCCATGTCCTCTTGTATTGAGCAGTGGTGCCCTGGGGAAAAGGTGCTGGCTGTCCACTATCTATTCCTCTTATTATCTTGTACACCTCTATCATGTCTCCTCTCATCCTCCTTCTCTCCAAAGAGTAAAGCCCTAGCTCCCTTAATCTCTGATCATAATGCATACTCTCTAAACCAGGCAGCATCCTGCTAAATCTCCTCTGTACCCTTTCCAATGCTTCCACATCCTTCCTATAGCGAGGTGACCAGAACTGGACACAGTACTCCAAGTGTGGCCTAACCAGAGTTTTACAGAGCTGCATCATTACATCGCGACTGTTAAACTCTATCCCTCGACTTATGAAAGCTAACACCCCATAAGCTTTCTTAACTACCCTATCTACCTGTGAGGCAATTTTCAGGGATCTGTGGACATGTACCCCCCAGATCCCTCTGCTCCTCCACACTACGAAGTATCCTGCCATTTACTTTGTACTCTGCCTTGGAGTTTGTCCTTCCAAAGTGTACCACCTCACACTTTTCCAGGTTGAACTCCATCTGCCACTTCTCAGCCCACTTCTGCATCCTATCAATGTCTCTCTGCAATCTTTGACAATCCTCTACACTATCTACAACACCACCAACTTTTGTGTCGTCTGCAAACTTGCCAACCCACCCTTCTACCCCCATATCCAGGTCATTAATAAAAATCACGAAAAGTAGAGGTCCCAGAACAGATCCTTGTGGGACACCACTAGTCACAATCCTCCAATCAGAATGTACTCCCTCCACCACCACCACCCTCTGCCTTCTGCAGGCAAGCCAATTCTGAATCCACCTGGCCAAACTTCCCTGGATCCCATGCCTTCTAACTTTCTGAATAAGCCTACCATGTGGAATCTTGTCAAATGCCTTACTAAAATCCATATAGATCACATCCCACTGCACTACTCTCATCTATATGCCTGGTCGCCTGCTCAGAGAACTCTATAAGGCTAGTTAGATATGATCTGCCCTTCACAAAGCCATGTTGATTGTCCCTGATCAGACCATGATTCTCTAAATGCCCAGAGATCCTATCTCTAAAAATCTTTTCCAACAGCTTTCCCACCACAGACGTAAGGCTCACTGGTCTATAATTACCAGGACTATACCTACTACCTTTTTTGAAAAAGGGGACAACATTCGCCTCCCTCCAATCCTCCTGTACCATTCCCGTGGACAACGAGGACATAAAGATCCTAGCCAGAGGCTCTGCAATCTCTTCCCTCATCTCGTGGAGCAGCCTGGGGAATATTCCATCAGGCCCCGGGGACTTATCTGTCCTAATGTATTTTAACAACTCCAACACCTCCTCTCCCTTAATATCAACATGCTCCAGAACATCAACCTCACTCATATTGTCCTCACCATCTTCAAGTTCCCTCTCATTGGTGAATCATTGAGGACCTCGCTCACTTCCACAGCCTCCAGGCACATCTTCCCACCTTCATCTCTAATCGGTTCTACCTTCACTCCTGTCATCCTTCTGTTCTTGGGGTTTTCTTTTACCCTACTCATCAAGGCCTTCTCAGCCCCTTAAGCTCCTTTCTTGCTACCCTATATTCCTCAATAGACCCATCTGATCCTTGCTTCCTAAACCTCGTGTATGCTTCCTTCTCCCACCTGACTAGATTTTCCACCCCACTTGTCACCCATGGTTCCTTCACCCTACCATTCTTCATCTTCCTCACCAGGACAAATTTATCCCTAACATCCCGCAAGAGATTTCTAAACATCAACCACATGTCCATAGTACATTTCCCTGCAAAAACAGCATCCCAATTAATACCTGCAAGTTCTAGCCTTATAGCCTCACAATTTGCCCTTCCCCAATTGAAAATTTTCCTGTCTTCTGATTCTATCCTTTTCCGTGATAATGCTGAAGGCCAGGGAGCGGTGGTCACTGTCCCCCAGATGCTCACCCACAGAGATCTGTGACCTGACCCGGGGACTATCTCACTGCTTACTTGTGGGTTCACAGCTGATGCTGATTCCTCAGTATCGCATTGTTAAACAACTAGCGTTCACCATCAAACTGTCCATTTTATATTGTTTGTACTTTTGATTTAGTAGTTAACTGAACTTGGAGGTGCAAGGAATTTCAATCAACATTGGAACCTGAGCAACACACACACAATGCCCTTTATTCGAAGACTGAAGTACTGTCGTTTTACATGGGCTCTTTGTGCAGTGTAACACGTCGGGGAATAATAAAACCACCTTCAACTGCAACTCCGTCAGAACTGGAGTGAGCTTTTCGTCTGGCTTCAGAAAATGGGAAAAACACTTGCTCAAGGTCAGAATACTAATTATTTGGAAGTTTCAGATTTATTTAGCACATCTACATGGAAACAGACAGTGAAATACCTCATTTGTGTTAACAACCAACACACCTGACGATGTGCAGGGGACCCCTGCAATTGCTGTTACTCAGTCCAGCGGCAACACAGCACGTCCACAACATTCAATAGAACACAAGTAGGAACATCAAAACAAGCCAACAGCAAAACAAACCCATTTCAGGCACACACAAACCTTTACACACTCACATGGACAAACACACACAAGTACACAAGACACACTCAGAAACAGTCACACGCACATACACAAAAATTGACAAATACACACAGCCACATACATACACATACATAGACACAAATGCACACATACAGAGACACACAGATAGAACTATACACATACAGACACACAAAACAGACACAAATATGCATGATTTTTTGTGTTTTATCGCTGGGCATCAGTGAACCATCTGATTGGACTATCAGAGTTCTCTTTGGGAACTAGTTGACTTGATCAGCATTTCTGATTTGCCTATTGTTCACAATTGCACTAAAAAAAACAGATGCATAGGGACCCACACATTCACACACACAAAAACAGACACATGCATACAGACGCACATAGAGATAGTCACACGAACAGACACACACACACACCCCAGGACTCCAACCACAGGAGTTCTGAACTCCAAACTACCTCTAGTCATTGGCCCTGGTCTCTCAAATTTGCATGTGTCAGGCCTCAGTCCTCTGAATTTGGCAGGTGTGGGTGGGGTAATGGACCAGGGGGAAATTTTTTTAAAGACAAAAGTGACTGTTGCAGCATCCTCGTACAGAAAAGTCCAAGGATCTAACACAGATCCATTGGACCATTAAGCACATTGGACATTCAGTCGTTCCGGTGCAGTCTGTCATGTGTACCGTGTGAAGGCAGAGATTCGAGAAGCTGACTCACAGACAATTAGAACTGAGTTATAAATGATAGCCTTGCTACAGGGTCCCCCAGAAATGACAACAAATAAAAATGATGATTGGATACCAATCCACACACTGTGTTAGACGTACTGCTCAGTCCTGATCTATAATGGATTCAAATCCACACATTGTGTTCAACATACTGCAGTCCTGATAATGATGGATTCTTATCCACACAGTGTTAGATGTATTAGCCAGCCCTGATCAATGATGGATTCTTATACATGCACTGTTACACATGTTGCACAGCCCTGATCAATGATGGGTTTTATCCATGCACCATCTTCACCATATTGCCCAGCCTTGTCTGGCTCAAGAATTTAATATCTGCTTTCCTGAATTGCTGCAGTCCAACTCTGAACCTGATAATGGTAATAACTGGGAAGTCCACCAGGCTCCTTCAAAGAGTTCTCCATGTGGATTGCGTGAGTTGTCACCAAAGACTCTTGGGAACTTCTACAGAGGGACCACGGAGACCATTCCAGCTGGTTGCAAAGCCATCTGGTATGGAGGGCCACTCACTGCACAGGATCAGAAAAAGTTGTAAAGGGTTGTAAACTCAGTCAGCTCCATCACAGATATGTAACCCCTGGGCTCGGCCAGCACGTGCTCATCTAGGGGAAGACAACTTCTAGCCCGATCAAACTGAGAAATCTGGTTTGTGTGGATGCTGTGTGATGTGTTGCTTGGTTACAAACCTGCACCACAAAATACCAGACAGTACACCATATGCAATTAAATGACTGAACTTTATAAATCTTAATCTGATTAAAGGGTTAGTAAAGAAAATAAAAAGATAAAGCCTCTTTAGCATTGAGGATATCTTCAAAAGGTGACACTTCAAAAAGGTGGTATCCATCATTAAGGACCCCCGTCACTAGTTATGCCCTCTTCTCATTGCTACCATCGGAGAGGAGATACTCAAGCAATGTTGGTTTATGAGTTTTATTTTGTATTGCCAGTATTTTTAATCAATTAGTAGGTTTAGTAGATTGAAGTTGTGCACCAGGTTAACAAGGTCATAAAGAAAGCAGAGTTATCCCAGGACTTAATTTCAGCGAGATGGTGGATGAAAATAGAGTGGTACGCTAAATCTGAAACTAAAATTGAAGCACTACACATTGTTCTTTTTTCCATGTTATAGAAAGGACAGGAGGCCAGGGAGAACCACACATCCAAGGAGGAACTCTGCAAGTCCAACAGCATCTGTGGAGAGGAATAAGCAGTCTGCATTTCAGGGGGAGACCTTGTCTCAGGACGGTAAAGGAAGGGGGCAGAAACCAGAATAAGGTGGTACAGGGAGCGAAACACGGACAAGCTGGCAGGTGATAGGTGACTCCAGGTGAATGGGAGTGGAAACGGGTTGACGCAAGAGGCTGGAAGGGGATACATGGAAAAGGTGAATGGCTGAAGAGAGAATCTGATAGGAACAGACAGGGACCATGTAATAAAGGGTAGGAGAAGGGGAAGTGATGGACAGGTGAGAAGAGAGGGATGAGGGGAAACCTGAATGGGAAAAGACAGAGCACATTGTCACTAAAGGTAAGTGAGAGGCAGCCAGATTAAATGGGATATCTTCCATGCTGTGAAGTGTGGATTGTTAGTTTTGTTGAGGATCCCTACCATCCATCCCACAATCTCTCTGACTCACGACAGTCAGGAAGGAGGTACAGGAGCATCAGGGCTAGGACTGTTGACTGGGTAACAGCTTCTTCCCTCAGGCTGTGAGACTAATGAATATCCTGCCACCACCGAGGTTTCATCACAGGGACAGCGAGCTGCGACTGTTTACAATTTACATATGCTGCACACTACATGCACTTTAAATTATATTTTATTACCATATTTGTGGTAATATTTTGGTTTATGGGCTATGTATGTTTAGTGGGTGCACCATGGTCTGGAGGAATATTGTTTAGATTGATTGTACAGTCAGATGACAAACTTGAACTACGTAACTTTGTCAAATTTCTGAAGAGTTGCAAGTTTTGTCTGAAGCACAATGCACAGTGGGTAATAGAACAGTACAGCCTAGGAAAAGGCCATTCAGCCCAGAATGTTGTGCTAAACCAGCCTAAAACCAAATCAAAAATACCCAAACACCAATCCTTCCTACCCTACACGATGTCCACATCCCTCCATCTTCCTTACCTCCATGTGCCTATCCAAATGTCTCTTACAGCTTCTAATGTATTTGTCTCTACACCATGTCAGGCAGCGCATTCCAGGCATCCATGGCTCTGAGTGAAAAACTTAGCCCGTGAACCTACCCACTCATTTTCAATGCATGCCCTCTAGTATTAGACATTTCAACCCTAGGAAAGATACTCTGTCCGCTCTATGCCTCTCATCATCTTGTAAACCTCTGTCAGATCTCTCCTCAGGCTCCAGAGTTCCAGAGGAAACAGCTCAAGTTTACTCAGCCTCTGATGATAGCACATGATCTCTAAACCAGGCAGCATCCTGGTAAAACCTTTTCTGCATCCTCTTCAAAGCTTCAACATCCTGTGGGACAGCCAGAACTATAAGCAATACTCCAGATGTGGCCTAACCAGAGTTTTATGAAGTTGTAACATAACCTCCCGACTTTTGAACTCAATGCCTCAACTAATAACAGCGAGCATTCCATAAGCCTTCTTAACCACCTTATTGACCTGTGTAGCCACTTTTAAGGAGCTATGAACTTGGATCACAAGATCTCTCTGCTCAGCAACACTATTAAGGCAGAGGTTGATAGATTCTTGATTGGTCAGGGCATGAAGGGATATAGGGAGAAGTCGGAAAATTGGGGCCAGGAGGAAAATTATGAAATGGCAGAGCAGACTTGCTGGGCCAAATGGCCTAATTCTGCTCCTATTGCTTATGGTCTTATGGGTAAGGATCTTGCCCTTAACAGTATACGACCTCCCTGCATTTGACCTACGAGGTGCAACACCTCACATTTATTTTGGTTAAACTCCATATCTGCAACCGATCTATATCATGCTGTATGTTTTGCCAGTCTTCTACTCTATCCACAACTCCACCAATCTTGGTATCATCCACAAACTTACAAGCACACCCATCTGAAATTTCATTCAGGTTATTTATAAACATCACAAACATCTGGGGTCCTAGCACAGATCCACACAGAACTCCACTATTTACAGACCTCCAGCTTGAATGTCCCTTCAACCACTATGTGCAAGCCAGTTCCAAATCTAAACAGCCAATTTGCCACGGACTACATGTATCTTAATCTTTTGGATTTGACTTCCATGAGGGACTTCATCAAACATCTTACTAAAATGCATGTAGATGCCATCCACCACCCTACATTCATCAATCTCTCATCACCTTGTCAAAAACTCAAGTCAAGTTGGTAAGGTATGACCTGCCACACACAAAGCAATGATGACTCTCCCTAATCAGGCCATGGGTTCCCAAATACTCACATATCCTATCCCTATGAATTTTCTCCAGCAATTTTCCTACAACTGATGTGAGACTCACCAGTCTATAGTTCCCAGATTTTCCCTTGTTTCCTTCTCAAACAGAGATAAGCATTAGCCACTTGCCAGTCCTCCAGGATCATGCCTGTGTCCAGGGAAGACAAAGATACTGGTCAAGGGCCCAGCAATCTCATCTCCCACCTCCTTCAATAACCTGGGGCAAATTCCATCAGATCCCAGGGTTTATCCACCTTAATATTCATTAGGAGGCCCACACCTTCCTCCACCTTGACCTCTAAACTCCCTAATGTATTTGTACACTCAGCACTGATATCCTGGTCCTTTTCCTTGGTAAATACTGAAGCAAAGTATGCACTTCGTATCTCACTAACATTGTCATCCAAGTAAAGGCTCCCCACTTTATCCTTGTGGTCCCACCCTTTCCCTAGTTATCTTGTTGTATGTATAGAATGCCTTGCGATTCACCTTAATTCGACTTGCCAAGGTCTTTTCATGGCCTCTCCTGGCTTTCGTAATTCCCTTTAGTTCTTTCATGGTTTCTTTATATGCCTCATGTGCTTCGTTTGATCCCAGCTTCTGAAGCTTCACATGCTTTTCCTTCTTGACAGAATTGATCCTTCCCTCTGACAGGAACACATCTTTCCTGCACTCTGTACAATTGATTGTTAAACGCCCTCCACATGTCTGATGTGGACTTGCCAAAGAAAAGACGCTCCCAATTAATGCTTCCCAGTTCCTGCCTAATGCCTTCATAATTTTCAATTTAAAGCTCTCCCACAAGGACCATACCTATCCTAATCTATAGTTATCTTGGAGGCCAAGGTCACTGTTGCCTAACTGTTCATCCACTGAAAGATCAGTCACCCAATCAGGCTCGTTACCCATCACCAGGTCCAGTACGGCCCCTCCTCTCATTTCACTGTCCACATACTGATTCAAGTAACCTTCCTGGATGTACTTAAACTCTGCCCCTTCTAAACACAAAATACTCTGCAGACGCTGGGGTCAAAGCAACACTCAACACGCTGGAGGAACTCAGCAGGTCGGGCAGCATCCGTGGAAAAGATCGGTTGACGTTTCAGGCCGGAATCCTTCGTCAGGACTGTAGGGGGGGGGGGGGAAGAAGGGGCAGAGGCCCTATAAAGAAGGTGGGGGGGGGGGGAGGAGGGTGGGAAGGAGAAGGCTGGTGGGTTCCAGGTGAAAAACCAGTAAGGGGAAAGATAAAGGGGTGGGGGAGGGGAAGCAGGGAGGTGATAGGCAGGAAAGGTGAAGGAATAGGGAAAAACACAATCTAAATGCCCCATCTAAACCCTTCACACTAAGAAGGTCCCTGTTTGTATTAGGGAAAGTAAAATCCCCCATAACTTTCTCTTTTTTTTAAAAAATTAAACACATTTCCTTAATCTGATTACCTTTCTGTCCTGGTGGCTATTAGAGAGTCTGTAGTATAATCTCATCTGTGTGATTGCACCCTTCTGTTCCTGAGTTCCACCCAAATGAACTGTGTCTGACCCCTCCATTAGGTCTCCGCTGAGTGGAGCTGTGATATTCTCCCTAGTTAGTTGTGCAACTCCCACCCCACCACTTGTATCTCTTCCTCTATCTTTTCTAAAACTTTGAAAACCTGGTACATTAATTATCCATTCCTGCTCTTCTCTCAACCAAGTTTCAGTAATGGCTACAACATTGGAATTCCATGTACTGATCCAAGTTCATCACTCCTAGCATTAAAATAGACGCCTTCAAACTATCCAACCCATCATATCAAAAAAGTTTTGATTTTGCCTTTCAATACTTTCTCTGACATCTGCCTGCTGGTCAGATCTTTCCCTCACTGACCCGGGGGCTTTGATACCCAGCCTCCTGTAAAATTAAACTCCCCTGGGTAGCACCAGCAAACCTCCCAGCCAGGATAGTGGTTCCCCTCCAGTTCAGGTACAGCCCGTCCTTCTTATACAGATCACCCCTTCCCCAGAAAAAGTTCCGGTGATCCAAGAACTTGAACCCCTGTCCCATCTCAACAGCCACTTGTTCATCCGTGCTGCACCCCATTCCGACCTGCACCCGCCCATGGCACAGGGAGTAATCTGAAGATTACTACCTTGGAGGTCCTTCCCTTCAGACTCTTTCCTAACTCTATATACTCATGCAAGAGGACCTTTTCCCCTTTTCTGCCTGTGACATTGGTGCCAATATGCACCATGAGATCTGGCTGTTCCCCTCCTGTCAGAATGTCCTGCAGCCACTCCGATACATCAATGACCCTAGGGAAAGGCAAAGCACCATCCTGGTGTCTCTTCTGCAGCCACAGAATCTCCTTTCTGTCCCCCTAACTATCGAGTCCCCTATAACTGCTGCACTGCCTGATTTTACCCTTCCTTGTGAAGCATCAGAACTGGTCACAGTGCCACCAGCCTGGCTGCTGCTACCGTGATTTAATAGGTTATCCCTGCAAGCAGTGTCCTCGGAGGTATACTTGTTGCAGAGGATAATGGCCTCAGGGGTACCCTGCACTGACTTCTTAATCACCTTTCCTCTCCTGGTGGTCACCCATCACGGTCTGAAGTCTGTACCATGGGTGTGGCCACCTCTTCAAAAGTCTCATCTGCAATACCTTCGGCCTCCTGAATGATCTTGAATACATATCAGCCCAGCTCCATTTCACTGACCTGGCCAGTCTTGCACTGAAGTTGTGTGCACTTCCCACAGATGTAGTCATCAGGGAAACTATCCAGTATTCTGAATTCCCACATCTGACAGAAGAACCATTCCATCCTGACTATTCTATACCAAAAAAAAAGGTTTGCTGCTACTTAACTGTTCATGCTGAAGCCAGCTAAACCCAAGCCTTACATTCTATCACTGGCACACTCTGACAATGGCCTCTCCACTGGAGCCCACCCTCCAATAGACAATAGGTGCAGGAGTAGGCCATTCAGCCCTCTGAGCCAACACTGCCATTCACTGTGATCATGGCTGATCATCCACTATCAGTATCCAGATCCTGCCTTATCCCCATAACCTTTGATTCCGCTATCTTTAAGAGCTCTAACCATCTCTTTCTTGAAAGCATCCAGAGACTTGGCCTCCACAGCCTTCTGGGGCAGAGCATTCCATATATCCTCCACTCTCTGGGTGAAAAAGTTTTTCCTCAACTCCGTTCTAAATGGCCTACCCCTAATTCTTAAACTGTGGCCTCTGGTTCTGGACTCACCCATCAGCAGGAGCATGCTTCCTGCCTCCAGTGTGTCCAATCCCTTAATAATCTTATATGATTCAATAAGATCCCCTCTCATCCTTCTAAATTCCAGAGTATACAAGCCCAGTCTTTCGACATATTACAGTCCCGCCATCCTGGGAATTAACCTTGTGAACCTACGCTGCACTCCCTCAATAGCAAGAATGTCCTTCCTCAAATTTGGAGACAAAACTGCACAGTACTCCAGGTGTGGTCTCATCAGGGCCCCGTACAGCTGCAGAAGGACCGCTTTGCTCTTATACTCAATTCCCCTTGTTATGAAGGCCAGCATGCCATTAGCTTTCTTCACTGCCTGCTGTACTTGCATGCTTGCTTTCAGTGACTGAATGAGAAACTGACACAGGTCAGTCAGATGACTTTGAGCCTACAAAATTGAAACATCACAGATCAATCTGGTAAAGAATAAGAATGGAGGATTTTGAGAGCATGGGCAGAGCTAAAGGTGGCGCCAGAGTGTGGCTTCTCCCAGCTTATCAGTGAAGCAGTTAAATTCTTCCTGTCCTGATGCCTCTATTTCCCTTTTCAGGGTGGCGAGGGTCCTATCGGGATCTTTGATCTACAGCAGCACTCAATTGCGGCTCAGCACAACTGTGTTCCTGTTTTTGGAGTGTGCTGGTCAGCCATGTCTCAATATCTCCATGTTCAAGCCAAAGACAGGTGTCTTCAGCGCCTAGTGCAGCCCTGTGGATGCAAATTCTCACTGGTGTCACAGACTGAACTGGAACATCAAAGAGTGAGAGTGGAGGTTGAAAGTCTCTGCACTCGGTAATCAATTGATCTGTCTCTGGACTGAGAGGCAGAATGACTTTAACATTAAAACAGTGACCGTTGTCTCCCCTGTCACTGTGGAAGGAGTGATATCCATTTCTCCCTTGTTAGTGACAGAGAGCCTGTGGGATGTTGGAGTGAGTAGTTAGTGTTAATGTACTGTTGGCCATGGTCTCTCTTTGGGGCCTGTACTATTTCCTGCATGGTGGGTGGTGGGAATGCTGATGCTTTATGCGAGAGCCAGCTAGGGGAAGAGGGGGAGGGCTAATACTAGTTCCTGCTGCTTGTGCATGGGAGGGTGTAGGGGGGCTTTGGGGTTCTTTTTTCCTGATATTCATTCTTTGGTGTTTTTCTTTTGTTTTGAGGATGTCTGCAGATAGTAAGAATTTCAGGTTTATATATTGTATAGATTATCTGACATTAAATGGAACTATTGAACAACTCTCCAGAGATGAACCATCACAAATGTGGAGGACCCCCCCATTAGGACGTGAGAAAGGTTTAGCCAGCATGGACTCCCTTTCATTGACTTCTTTGACTGTTCATGGAAACCGAGTAGATGTGAACAGATGTTCAGTTGTGTAAGTTCTTGTGTTGTGAACCAAGTCAGTAAATACAGATCTTGTGTCTAAATGACCATTATTATTGAGTCATCCTTGTTCACTGGGATGGAGCAGTTATGTGGAGAGGCTGGGTAGGCTGTCATATCCCAAATATTAACAACTTTTTAAAATCCACCATTTTCCAAATCAGACTCAAGAAATTCTGCAGATCCTGATGAAGGATTTCAGCCTGAAACTTTGACTGTCCATTCAATTGAGAGGTGGAAAAATGGCAGATGGAGTTTAACCTGGCAAAGGAGAAGCATTGTTCCTTGGTAGGTCAAGTGTAAAGGAATTTACTTTATACTTTGTCACCAATTGATACTAGAACATACAATCATCACAGCGATATTTGATTCTGTGCTTCCCACTCCCTGGATTAAAAATTAGTAAATATTAAACTTAAATTGTAAATCATAAATAGAAAATACAAAAATGGAAAGTAAGGTAGTGCAAAAAAAAACAAAATCGAGAGGCAGGTCCGGATATTTGGAGGGTACGGCCCAGATCCAGGTCAGGATCCATTCAGCAGTCTTATCACAGTTGGAAAGAAACTGTTCCCAAATCTGGCCATACAAGTCTTCAAGCTCCTGAACCTTCTCCCGGAGGGAAGAGGGACGAAAAGTGTGTTGGCTGGGTGGGTCATGTCCTTTATTATCCTGGCAGCACTGCTCCGACAGCGTGCAGTGTAAAGTGAGTCCACAGACGGAAGATCGGTTTGTGTGATGTGCTGCGCCGTGTTCACGATTTAAAGCCCTTAACAGTGCTGATGAGCAGAGGGATCTTGAAGTTCAAGTTCATAGCTCACTGAAAGTGGCTCCACAGGATGATAGGGTGAGTAAGGCAGCTTATTGAATATTTATTGTTATTTATTAGTCGAGACACTGAGTTCAAAAGTCAGGAGGTTATGTTACAGCTTTATAAAACTCTAGATAGGTCGCATCTGGAGTATTGAATACTGTTCTGGTTACTCCATGACAGGAAAGATGTCGAGGCTTTGGAGAGGGTGCAGAAGAGGTTTATGAGAATGTTGCCTGGATTAGAAGGCAAGCACTATAACAAGAGGTTGGACAAACTTGGGCTATCTTCTGGAGCAGCGGAGGCTGAGGGAGATCTGGTAAAGATTTATAAGATTATGAGAGGCATAGACAGAATAGACAGACAATATCTTTTTCCCCCAGGGTTGAAATGTCTAATACCAGAGGACCTGAATTTAAGGTGAGAGGGGGTAATTTCAAAGGAGATGTGAGAGGCAAGTTACCCCCTCCCCCACAGAGTGCTGGGTGCCTGGGGGTGGTGGTAGAGGTAGATACATTACAGACTTTTAATAGACATGAATGTGAGGAGAATGGAGGATATGGAGATTGTGTAGACAGAAGGGATTAGTTTAGCTGGCCATTTGATTACTAATTTAATTTGTTCAGCACAACATTGTGGACCTGTTCCTGTTCTGTATTCTCTGTTTGTTACCCTCCATATTTGCTGCTGGTCCTGCTGAGTTCCTCCAGCATTTTGTGCACAGTGCTCACTATCAGATTCCCAACTATCAGAGTCTGCTGTCAGGCAGCTGGCCTGTATTTGTTCTGGTGCTCCTGTGTCTGAGTGTCTATTCATAACAAGCTGCTAAACATCAGAGGTTTCACAGCATGATCACAGGAGACTCCCCAAGAAGCCCCATCCACAGCAGTTAAAACAGACAACAGATGTGAGGGTAATGAACATTTAGTGCCCCGCCTCCCCCTTCAATTCTCAGTCTCACAACACAACCTAAGTAATGATCATTTAAAAGGTGCGAGAGACATCTGGCTGTGTTTGTGTGACACCACCTTCATCCTCAGTCTGAGACTCCAGGGATGTTCATTCCAATGGTTGTTGCATTGAATCAGGTCAGAAATGCAGTGCAGACAAGACTAGTCAGGCCCACCACTGAGTTCAAAGTTGAACATTCAAAGTACTGTACATTCATTTCACCAGATACAACCCCAAGATTCATTTTCTTGGAGACATTCATCGTAAATACAAGAAACACAATAGAATCAATGAAAGACCACACCCAACAGGGCAGGCAAACAGCCAATGTTCAAAAAACAACAAACTGCAAATACAAAAAAGCAAAATAATAAAAGTAAAAAATGAGTAAGCAATAAATATTGGGAAGATAAGATGAAGATGGACTGGGCTGCAACCATTACCTTTTGTAGGGTTTTCCATTCAAGGCCATTGGTGCTTCTGTTCCACACAAGCCTCATACTTCCTACCCTACCACCACCCTTTCTATTCTCCACCCCCATGTTCATCTTCTTTAAAGCCATCTTGCCCACTCAACAGAGATGCACACATCTCTACCAAGACATACTTACTAACTTAAACCCATCACCCTACTGAGCACAGGCCACTGACAGCAGCCTGCCACAATCCTCTGTTCTGGGCTAGTCTTTCATGCTGTTTCCAGGTACAGCCCATCTTCTTGTTGTATCCTTCCTCTCCCAGGGATGAGGACTCTGGAGCTTCTGTGGGCATTTGTGACTTTAGGTTTTTAATAGGATGGGGTTGCTGGCCCCATGCCCAGCACTCCTCCTTCCACATCTGGGTTTGGAACTGTCCATGGTGAAGTTCCACCATAGTCAGTCATACTTTATTGATCCTGGGGAAAATTGATTTTCATTACAGTTGCACCATAAATAATAGTAATAAAACCATAGTAATAGATTAAATAGTAATATGCAAATTATTTATGCAGGAAATAAGTCCAGGACCAGCCTATTGGCTCAGGGTGTCTGACCCTCCAAGGGAGGAGTTGTAAAGTTTGATGGCCACAGGCAGGAATGACTTCCTATGACACTCAGTGCTGCATCTCGGAGGAATGAGTCTCTGGCTGAATGTACTCCTGTGCCCAACCAGTACATTATGTAGTGGATGGGAGACATTGACCAAGATGGCATGCAACTTAGACAGCATCCTCTCTTCAGACACCACCGTCAGAGAGTCCAGTTCCATCCCCACAACATCACTGGCCTTACCAATGAGTTTGTTGACATACTCAAGACAGAAATAGGAAAGATTAGTTTTATTTGTCACATGTGACCATACAACCATTAGACATTGGAGCATAATCGAGTCTGCTCAGTCATTCCATAATGGTGGATTTAACCCCATTCTCCTTCCTTCTCCCTATAACCCTTGAGGTCCTGACTAATAAAGACCCTATCAATCTCCAGTTTAAATATACCCAATGACTTGGCCTCCACAGCTGTCCGTGGTAAGGAACTCCACAAACTCACCACCCTCTGGATAAAGAAATTCCTCCTCATCTCTGTTCTAAATGGACATCTCTGTTCTGAGGTTGTGCCCTCTGGTTGTGGACACCCCCCACAATAGAAAACATCCTCTCCACATCCGCTTACCTAGGCCTTTCAATATTCAACTGATTACTTCAATTAAAGAAAAAAAAAACATTATTCTAAACTCCAGTGAGAACAGGCCTAGAGCCATCCTACACTCTTCATACATTAACCCTTTCATTCCTGGAATTCTTGTGAACCTCCTTTGAACCTTCTCCAATGTCAACAGAATTTTTTTCTTAGATATGGAGCCCAAAACTACTCACAATACTTCAAGTGTGGCCTGACCAATGTCTTATAAAGCTTCAGCATATCAACACTACTGTGCAAAAGTCTTAGGCAGATATATAGCTATGGTGCTTAAGACCATTGTACAGTACTGTATTTGTCAACAGAGAGCAAGTTTCTAAATTTGGCAGAAGCGAGGGATGTTGGGAACAGTGAGGGTGGAGCACCACAGGAGGGGTGTGGGATAGGTGGGAAAGAAGGAGTGCCAAGAGCAGGATGGGGGGTGGGGGGGCAGTGTGAGGCAGTAGACACACCTAGCTCTCAGACACCAAAGTCTGTTGATTCCAAACAATTGGTGTACTGATTATTACAGAATGTCTCCCTTGTGCTCCTCACTCACCTAGAGAAGGATGCATATATTAGAATGCTGTTCCTGGACTACAGTTCAGCTTTCAACACTATAATTGTTGGGTTTCAGTGGGACTCAAGTGCAGACCAATGAATACTTTTTCACCGGGGTTTGTTAGGGAACACAAAGGCAACAGTCTTTCAAAAACAGAAAGCAGGCACAAATCCAAAATGGCAGGCAGAGGTCTTACCAAGAAAGGCAGTCAGGCAAGGGCAGACAATCCAGAGCACACAGGCAAAAATCAGGTCCAAGTACAGGCAAAATCCAAAACACAGAATCAGGCAAAATCAGTTGGTAGAAGCCACAATGACAGGCTGGAACAACACAGGTCAGAACTGAGACAAACTGGCAGAGAATCCTAGTCAAGGCGGGTTTTAAATGGACAGGGTAATGAGTGAAAATCAGAAACAGGTGGGTGTTAATGAGGAGACAAGCAGGTAATTGGAGGAAATCCAAAAAGGAAAGGGGCTGGGCCAGAACCCACATGGCCAGGTGAAAGAAAACAGAAATTAAAGACTGTCGTAATCCAGAGCTACCAGCAGAGGCCCTTCAACCCAGTGTTCAGGCCAGATCCTTAACAATAATTCCCTCCAGACTGGACAAGAAGCTCAGAGACCTTGGCCTCCTGCAGCTGGATCTTAGACTTCCTATCGGATTGCCAACTGGTAGTAAGGATGGGCTCCCTCACCTCTGAGCCTCAACACAGGTGCCCCCCCAGGGTTGTGTCCTGAGTCCCCTCCTCTACTGCCTTTCCACCCACGACTGTGCTGCCACACACAGCTCCAATCTGCTGATCAAATTTGCAGACGACACGACATTGATCGGCCTTATTTCTAATGGTGATGAGACAGCCTACAGAGGAGAGGTTGACACCCTGACACAGTGGTGCCAAGGTAACAACCTCTCCCTCAATGTCCAAATAATAAAAGAGCTGACTGTGGATTACAGGAGGAACGGAGACAGGCTCGGCCCAATCAATGTCAATGGGTCTGCAGTTGAGAGGGTGAGCGGTTTCTTGCTATACACGTCACCGATGATCTCACCTGGACTGTACACATCGGCTGTGTGGCAAAAAAAGCACAACAGTGCCTCTTTCATCTCAGGAAACTGAAGAAGTTCGGCATGAGTCCCCAAAATCCTAAAGACCTTCTACAAAGGCACCATTAAGAGCATCCTAACTGGCTGTATTACTGCCTAGTACAGGAACTGCATCAACCTTGATTGCTGGGCACTGCTGAGAGGGGTACAGACAGCCCAGCACATCTGTGGATGTGAACTTCCCTCTATTGACGACATTTACAGCAGCAGGTGTGTAGAGAAGGCCTGGAAGATCATCGTGGACACCAGTCACTCCAACAATAAACTGTTTCAGCTGCTTCTGTCTACAGCATTAAAACCAGGACCAACAGGCTACAGGACAGCTTCTCACTACAAGTGATTAGACTTTTTATTCCTTACATTGTGGGACAGACGTAAGATTTAAATAAATTCAATCAAATCCACTGAGAGAGTGTGCGATTATTGATCTGGTACTAGGGAATAACACAGGGCGGGGGACAGAGGTTTGTGTAAGGGAACATTTTACATTAGTGATTACAATGTCATTTGTCTCAAAGTAAGTATGGTCCTTGGGTTGAGATTCTAAACTGGAGAAAGGCCATTTTGATGACATCAGAAAGGATCTGGCAAGTGTGGATTTTCTGGCAGGGATGTACTTTGTAAGAGAGAAGTCCTCAAAAGTGAAATTTTGAGAGTACATAGCTTGGATGTACCTGTCAGAATGAAAGGTAAGGATAACAGGGAACCTTAGTTTTCAAGAGATATTGAGGCACTGGTTAAGTTAAAAAAAAGAGGTGCGTGGTAGCTATAGGCAGATACTTGTGGAGTATAAGAAATGCGAGAGTACTCTTCAGAAAAAAATCAGGAGGGCTAAAAGAAGGCATGAGGTTGCCCTAGCAGACAAGGTGAAAGAGAATCCTAAGGGATTCTGCAGATGTGTTAAAAGCAAAAGGATTGCTAGGAATCAAATGGATCCTCTGGAAGACTAGAATGGTAAACCATTTGTGTAGCCAAACTAGATGGGGGAGATCTTAAATGTATTTTTTGCATCTGTATTTACTCAGGAGACAGACACAGAGTCTATAGAAGTGAGGCAAAGAAGCAGTGGAGTCATGGACCCTGTACAGATTACAGAGGAGGAGGTGTTTGCTGTCTTGAGGCAAATCAGGGTGGATAAATCCCCAGGGCCAGACAAGGTATTCCCTCAGAGCCTGCAGGAGGCAAGTGCAGAAATTTCTAGTGCAATTACAGAGATATTTAAATCATCTTTAGTGACAGGTGAGGTGCCAGAGGATTGGAGGATAGCCAATGCTGTTCCACTGTTTAAGAAAGGCTCTAAAAATAAACCAGGAAATTACAAGCCGGTGATTCTAACATCAGTAGTGGGAAAGTTATTGAAAGGTATTCTGAGGGACCAGATATACCAGATAGACATGGACTAATTAAGGATAGCCAGCATATGGTAGGTCGTGTCTAACCAGCTTTATAGCAATTTTTCGAGGAAGTTACCAGGAAAGTAGACAGAGGAAAAGCAGTGGACATTCTGTACAAGGATTTCAGCATGGCATTTGACAAGGTCCCACATGAAAGGTTTGTGAAGAAGGTTCAATCACTCGGCATTCAGGGTGAGGTCGTAAATTGGATTAGACATTGACTTTGTGGGAGAAGACAGAGAATTGCCTCTAGCTGGAGGCCTATACCTAGTGATGTGCCACAGGGATGGGTGCTGGGTTCATTGTTGTTTGTCATCTATATCAATGATCTGGATGATAATATGGTTAACTGGATCAGCAAATTTGCAGATGACACTGAGATTGGGGGTGTAGTGGACAGCAAGGAAGACTATCAGAGCTTGCAGTGGGATCTGGAAAAATGGGCTATAAAATAGCAGATAGAATTTATTGTAGACAAATGCAGTATTGCACCTCAGAAGGACCACCCAGAGGGTTGTGAGAGTATAAAATGGGTTGACAGCACGTGGTACATGCAAGCTCAATTTCAACATTTTGGAGGTTTGGATAGGTACGTGGATGGGAGGGGTATGGAGGATTATGGTCCGTGTGCAGGTTGATGGGAGTAGGCACTTTAAATGTTTCAGCATGGACTAGATGGGCCAAAGAGCCTGTTTCTGTGGTGTACATTTCTATGATTCTATGACAAACACAATCCAAGGATGTCCTGGAGGGGCTCCCACAAGAGTCGCTACATTTCCGGTACCAATATAGCACGCCCATAACTTACTAAGCCTAGCCCATATGTCTTTAGAACACAGGAGGAAATTGGAATATCTGCAGGAAACCCACACCATCAAGGGGAAAACAAGGCTTTATAAGTCATTGGTCAGATTGCACTCAGAGTATTGCAAGCAGTTTTTGTCTCCTTATCTAAGAAAAGATATGCTGGCATTGAAGAGGGTCTAGTGACGAAAATGATTCTGGAAATGAAAGTGTAACATATGAGGGGTGTACTAATGCTCCGGGTTGTACTCGGTGGAGTTTCGAAGAGTGAGTGGGGATTTCATTCAAACCTATTGAATAATTAAAGGCCAAGATAGAGTGGATGTGAAGAGAATGTTTCCTCTCATGGAAGAATCCCAAACCAGAGAGCACAGCATCAGAGTACATGGATGTTCTTTTAGAACAGAGATGAGGAAGAATTTCTTTAGCCAGAGAAATCTGTGGAGTGCATTGTCACTGTCATTGTCATTGTCTTTTTTGATAGAAAGAAAGTAAAGTCTGACAGTACTATTTCAGTGTCGTAAAGGAAAGTGTAATAAAGTGGTATGAGAGAGGAGTTGGTGAAAGTAAATTGGAAGGAGCTGCTGGCAGGGATGTCAACAGAGGAGTAATGGCATGAGTTTCCGAGAAAAATGAGGAAGGTGCAGTATAGATGTATTCCAAAAACAAATAAATATTCAAATGGCAAAATAGTACAATCGTGGCTGACAAGGGAAGTCAAAGCAAATGTAAAAGCAAAAGAGAGGGCAGACAACAAAGCAAAAATTAGCGGGAAGATAGAGGATTGGAAGGCTTTTAAAAACTTACAGAGAGCAAATAAAAGAATCATTAGGAGGGAAAAGATGATACTGTATATGAAAGCAAGCTAGCAAACAATATCAAAGTGGATAGTTTAAGTTTTTAAAAGTATGTAAAAAATAAAAGAGAGATGAGAGTGGATATAGGACCACTAGAAAATAAGACCATAGAAATAATAACGTAGATGGTAGATGAACTAAATGAGTATTTTGCATCAGTCTTCACTGGAAGACACTAGCAGTGTGCCAGATGTTGTAGCGTGTGAAGGGAGAGAAGTGAGTGCAGATACTATTACAAGGGAGAAGGTGCCACAAAGCAGAAAGACCTAAGGGTACACAAGTCACCTGGGCCAGATGAACTGCATCCTAGGGTTCTGAAAGACATAAAAACATAGAAATATAGAAAATCTACAGCACAATACAAGCTCTTTGGCCCACAATGCCGTGTTGAATATGTACTTATTTCAGAAATTACCTGGGGTTACCCATAGCCCTCTATTTTTCTGAGATCCATATACCTATCCAAGAGTCTCTAAAAAGAATCTATCATATCCGCCTCCACCACTGTCGCCAGCAGCCCATTCCACGCACTCACCACTCCTTACGTAAAAAAATTTACCCCTAACCTCTCCTCTGTACCTACTTCCAAGCACCTTAAAATCGTGCCCTCTCGTGGAAGCCATTTCAGATTTGGGAAAAAGCCTCTCACGATCAATGCCTCTCATCAACTTAAACACCTCTATCAGGTGACATCGCATCCTCTGTTGCTCCAAGGAGAAAAGTCCAAGTTCACACAATCTATTCTCAGAAGGCATGCTCCCTAATCCAGGCAACATCCTTGTAATATTATTTCTGCATTCTTTCAATCTTGTTTACATCATTTCTGTAGGTAGGTGACCAAGACTGCACACAATACTCCAGATTATGCCTCACCAACGTCTTTTTCAATTTGAAATAACATCCCATCGTCTGTATTTAAATACATTGATTTATGAAGGCCAATGTGCTAAAAGCTTTCATTATCAAATGTGGTTACATGTGACAAGAGTAGACCAATTTACCAATTTAACTTATTAAAATGAGCATTTATCTCCAAGCCTTGCTGGGAAATTTCTGGGCGTTCATCTATAACCCTAGCACTTCCTCTTGTTGAGGGAGGTGAGTCTCTGGCCTGTGAAGTTAGATTACGGGCGGGGGGTAGGGGGGGAGAGGGTTTAAAGAGGTTTCTACAGACAGGAGAAGAGGAAAAGTGGGTTAAGGTTACGGCTATGGATCCCACAATGCACCTGGGTTATTGTATAGATGAGAGCTGCACCATTTGCCTCCGTCTTCCACAGTTATGGATGAATACCTGGGTTGCAGGAAAGCTCTCTCTGGTCCACTCTGCAATATTGTCTGCCCATTTTTTCCTCTGTCTGTCCCTTTTTCTTTTCGCTGCACTATTCCCTGAAGAATGGTCTCTGAGAGTCCACTTGATCTTGTTATGTGGCCGTACCATCTCAGGCCCCTCTTCTTTACTGTGAGCAGTAGATCTTCGTCGTGTCTCGAGTTGGGTGATGGTTCGTCGTACTTCATCCTTTGAGACATGGTCTGTATAGGAGGTGCCAAGGAGCCTTCTGAAGCATCTCATTTCTACTGTCTGGATCTTCTTTTGCAGCTCTGCTGACAAAGTCCATTATTCGCAAGCATACAAGAAGATGGCGAGCACAAGTGTATACAGGAGTTCAACTTGGATCTGAGCACAATGTGATTGTCTCAGCGGATTGGTTTTAGTTTATCCAGCATTGTTGTTTGGACTGTTCTTGCAAGGACGTCAGGCTTTGATCCTTCTTGGTTGACGATGGTGCCAAGATACTTGAACCATTTGACAGCCTCTTGTTCTTGTCCACTGACTGTGGTGTTTGTTGTGATTGGCTCCTCACTGTTTCTCATCAGTTTGGTTTTCTCTGTGCTGATCTCCATATCTGGTAGATGTATCATCCAGATGGTTCACGAGGCAGGCCAATTCCTCCTCACTTCCTGCCAGCCCATCAATGTCATCGGTGAACTCGAGGTTGGTTATGATCTGTCCTCCGATGCTGACTGTGCTGATATGTCCTGACAGGGCATCTCTCACTGTTTGCTCCAGGAAACTGTTGGACAGTGTAGGTGAAAGTAGGCAGCCTTGTCAATCTCCTTCTGATGTGTGGAACCACTCTCCAACTGTGCCTTGAGCAAGTACCACACTGCTAGCTTTGGCGTAGAGCTGCTTGATGTCTTGGATCAGCATCTGGCCCATTTTGTATCTCTTCATTGTGGCCCAGACTGCATTGTGCCACACTATCAAATACCTTCTTGAAGATGTCCTGTTGATGTTGGTTGTATTTCTCACACAGTATCGGAGGTTGAATATCTGTTCTGTTGTATTTCTTCCACTTCTGAATCCAGCCTGCTCTTCGGTGATAATTTCTTCTGCCTGTGGTTTCAGTCTGTTCAAGATGACTTTCAACATCACTCTGCTTGCGTGGCTGATAAGACTTATGGTTCTATAATTCTGGCACTGCTGTAAGTTGCCTTTCTTGGGGAGAGTGATGACGAATGATTTTGTCCAGGGTGTTGGCCATTCCCCGATCTGCCAGATTTTGATGCAGATATTGGTGAGGATGTCTATCACTGTCTCTCCTCCATGTTTTATCAGCTCAGCTGGGATGTTGACTGTTTCTACAGATTTCTCATTCCTCAGCAACTTACGGCTGCTTCTACTTCTTCCCGGAGAACTGGAAAGTCATCGTCATTTGATGAGTCCTGGGTTATGAGTACACTGTGGTCTCCTTGGGTCTGATGGTTGTAAAGGTCTGAATAATACTCTGAATATCTTCGTCTTCTGTGAGACAGTATCCATCTTTGGTGCTGACCTGTGACGGTCTCTGTTTAGTGAGGTCCTTCACAATTTGAAATGCCTGTCTGCTGTTGTTCTTGTTCAGGCTATCTTCTACCTCTGAACACTCTCTCTCAATCCATTCTTCCTTGGCTTTGATCATGTTTTTCCTGATCTTGCTGATCTTTTTGTATGCTAGAGATCTAGTTGTTGTGTTCTCAGTTTCCAACAGGCCTCTTCTAGTGTCAAACATTTCTAGGATCTCCTCTGCTATCCAGGGTTAGATTTTCTGGCAGTGTTTTCCAAGTATCTCATTGGCTGTTTCTATCATCACTTCATTGAACTTTGCTGTCAATGTTTCAGCATTTTCGTCAAGCGTCAGGAGTGGTGCAGGTTTTCAGCCAACTATAGCTTTGAAGGATTCAGCGATGGGGGTGTCCTTCAGTCTGTCGAAGTCTGTTCTTCAGCCTGATTTTAAAGTTCATAATCACCAGGTCATGGTCACTACCAATATCAGCACCTGGGAATGTCCTTGTTGTGCCTCTCTTGATCCCAGACCGAAGCCGGTTCTGCGCCAGTATGTAATCGATCTGGCTGTGACGTATTCCATTGGATGCGTGCCGGGTCCAGCACCACAATGCCTTGTGCTCTCTTAGAGTGTTCACAAGCACCATGTTGTTGTAGCCGGCAAACTCAAGTAGGCGTAATCCTCACTCATTGGTTACGACATTACAGGAGGGGCTGCAGAATTCCTTCCAGTCCTTCAGTGTGTTTGTGTCCGCCTTGTCAACGATGCCCTGGAGTTAGGAGTGGAATTCCTCCACTTGCTCATCTTCACAGTCAGTTGATGGTGTGTAGGCCTGTAATTACTGTTGAAAGGTGCTGCTGTAAAGCAGATAGAAATAAGCCTGCTGGTTACTGTGCAGCACCTGAGTACTGAGTTCTTGATAATCTTATGGACAAGAAATCCTACGCCGCTGGCATGTTTGTCAAGTTCTCTACTGTTTACAGTATATGGCCTTCCTCAGTGAGATGGTCACCGAGGTTTTTCCACCTGACCTCACAGAGTCCCACAATGTGCCAGGTAGATCTCTCTAGATATGCAAGCCCCTGCAGTTTCCCTGACTGGGCAAGTGTTCTCACGTTCCATGTGGCTAATGAGATGTAGGTTCTCCCACAGGTACTCTGTTGTGAGGTTTCACCAGTAGCAAACTGAACACCTCCGCCCTGGTGTGCAACGGATGTCACGGTCCTTGGTGACCTGGGCAGTCACCAGTCCGGTATTGAATCTGTTGCTGTGTTCATCATGTTGTGTGTCTTGGCCCAGTGGCGTCTATCCCTCTCCAGGCCAAAGGCGGGTTACTGGCTCTTAAAGCAAGTCACTTTAGACAGATGGAGCTCAACAGCCTTGGTTGGCAGCTCACCTGGGAGAAGGAAACCTCTGAACTCAAACCTCCATCACCTTGCGACTATACCCATTAATGGGGAAGGATAAGGCCGTCCTACGTTGAGTTCAACTCTGACTGGCAACTCCTCTGATGCTGCTGGTGCCAAACTGCATCGGTCTCTGCCGTTCCTTTGGATTCATCATCTTCATGGAGAGAGGGAGAATGTTGCATGGGCAACAGCTTACTCTCCAAATCGTACTGCCTGGGCCCTATCACCCTGACCTTTTCATTCATAGACAGCTAGGAGGCAACATCCATGGCCCACCCCAATCAACAGAGGGCCTCCGAATGAGGTAGGCACATGTTTGATCGATCTGGTAACTGAGAGCCTTGCAGAACTCTGACAGAAGAGGAGACCAAGGCCTACAGCAGATCACATTGAATGGCAGGGCAGGCTTGAGGGGTCAAATGGCCTAGTCCTGCTGCCATTTCCCCTTGTTCTCCTGTCATAGTAATTTGTCACTCTGAAGAGATTGATCAGTGACCTGCATTTACCCGGAGTTGCACAGACCTTGACAGAGAAAACAAGGAGAACTTCTTTCCTAAAGGGTGGAGAGTATCCTAACCAGTGGTATCATAGAAACACCAATGCTCAGGAACAGAAAGCCTGACAGAAATGATGGATACGGTCCAGTCCATCACAGGTAAAGCCCGTCCCAGCACTGAGTACATCTACATGAAATATTGTTGTGGGAAAGCATCATCCTTCATCAAGGACCACCCCCCCACCAACCCCATCCATGCCATGCTGTCTTCACACTGCTGCCATGAGGCAGGAGGTATAGGAACCTCAGGCCCTCACGGTCAGGTTCAGGAACAGTTATTATCCCTCAACCATCAGGCTCTTCAACCAGAGGGGATAACTTCACTCACCTCAGCTCTGAACTGATTCCATAACTCACTTTCAAGGACTCTACAACCCACGTTCTCAGCTTTTTTTTGTTATTTGCCATTTGTCTTCCTTTCCAAATTGGTTGCTTGTCAGTCTTTGTTTGATTTTGTTTTTTGTAAGTTCTTTATTTTTCCTATAAATGGTTGATAGAAATGGATCTCAAAAAATGTTGATAATAAATTTGCTTTGAATTTGAACTTTGAACTTAGAAAGTATTAGTTTTGAACATTGAGGGGATTACTTTTATATGGCAAATGACAATTTTACTGTCTGGTGGCTGTCTCTTTTTAAACTGAATTTAAATCCCCAGATGCTGTCGTGGCATTTAAACCAGCCCTTCAAATATCAATGCAGTAACACAAGCACCATGCTACCACACTGTGATCAAGAAAGGTGAAGTACCTCATGATTTGTAGTTTAATCATGCAGTTTGAAGGGAACATCCATGTAATTGAACAAATCTACAGAGGGCACTGTCACAGAAAGGCAGCATCCATCATCAAAGTTCAAAGTGCATTTACGATCAAAGTATATATACCTTATGCAACCTTGAGGTTTGTCTCCTTACAGGCAGTCATAAAGCAAAGAAACCCAAATGAACCCACTAAAAAAAAGACCAGTGAACACCCAATGTCCAGAGAGAGAGAAAAAAACATGCAACAATAACTGCAAGCAAGCAGCCTTCTGAACTGAGGTTCAGCACAAAGCCGAGGAAACGTTCTGAAGCAGTGAGCTGAACCCGCCCATCCTCTGCTTCGGGCCCTGACAGCCTGACCCTTTCAGTCTGGCCTGTCACCTGAATCAATGCCCAAACATCGGTTCAATCACCTTGATACACTCTCTGCGGCCTGGAGCTTGCTGCCTCCATTCTGCCTGTGCCCAACCTTTCCGAGGTGGCACGGCATCTAAATCGGTCAAAACAAAGAAACCCAACAGAACCTATGTAAAAAAAAGATTGTCAAACACCCCAACGTGCAGAGAAAAAAAAAATGTCCCAACAGTGAAAATAAGCAAATAGCATTCAGAGCAAAAGGGAGCCCATAGACACGAAGTCAGGAGCAGGCCACAGCATCAAGCTCAGTTCAGCCCAGAATCAAATAAACATCATGGAGCACTCAGAAACAGAGCCTGGGGCCGCCATGGCAGGCCACAGCACCAAGCTCAGTTTAGTGCAGAGCCACGTTTACTCGTTGAGCACTCCTGAACCAGCCTCGCTCTCCTCAGCACTGAATTGGCTCTGTGGCTGCGGACTTGCTTTCCGGGACTCTGCAATTCGCATTATCTATTTGTTTTCAATTTTATTATTTGCACGATTTGTGCTTTTTTCGCACATTGGATGTTTGTTGGCCTTGACTGTGTGGTGTTTTTCATGGATTCTGATGTGTTTCTTGGTTTCGTGGCTGTTTGCAAGAAGATGAATCTCAAGGAGGTAGAAACATAGAAACATAGAAAACCTACAGCACAATACAGGCCCTTCGGCCCACAAAGTTGTGCCGAACATGTCCCTACCTTAGAAATTACTAGGCTTACCCACAGCACTCTATTTTTCTAAGCTCCATGTACCTATCTAAATGTCTCTTAAAAGACACTATCGTATCCGCCTCCACCACCGTCGCCAGCAGCCCATTCCACGCACTCACCACTCTGTGTAAAAAACTTACCCCTGACATCTCCTCTGTACCTACTCCCCAGCACCTTAAAACTGTGTCCTCTTGTGGCAGCCATTTCAGCCCTGGGAAAAAGCCTCTGACTATCCACACGATCAATGCCTCTCATCATCTTATACACCTCTATCAGGTCACCTCTCATCCCCCGTTGCTCCAAGGAGAAAAGGCCAAGTTCACTCAACCTATTCTCTTAAGGCATGTTCCCCAATCCAGGCAACATCCTTGTAAATCTCCTCTGCACCCTTTCTATGGTTTCCACGTCCTTCCTGTAGTGAGGTGACCAGAACTGAGCACAGTATCATAGTCTGAGAGCAATTTTACTTTGAAACTTTGAAATTTTGAAAAGCCTCAGCCCCTGCCTGCTGGGTAAGGAGATAATGATTTGGGCAGATACGATCGGCTGTTCTCACAGCCTCTACATACCAGAGTCACAGGGGTTGAGACATGACCTGGTCTTGCTCCCCCCAGGCTCCCAGTTTGATTTTCAACACCATTTGTCTCCTCAGCTGATCAAATGGCAAGGTGCGGACATCAGGGAGGGTGAGAGGAGCCATGTGTGAAGGGGGAAGACTGTGTGCAAACAACAACAAGCAGCAGTGAAAAACATTTCAATGATTTGCACAAATATGTGAAGTGCTTCAAATTGTTTGAGTTAGCAAGAACTTGTCAAAGCATGTCGACAAAAACAACAGCCCCACTGAGCGGTATTTACATCTGAGAGAGCTTTCAGCAGATCTGGGCTGTAGCCCATGGAATTTCCATAAATCAGAGAACCGAAATTATCAGTAAATTAGGAGATGACCCAAATATTTAATCAGTTATACACAGGGTGACTGATGTGACTTTCAATCTCTCCCCACCTCACTGTTCCTGCATGCTGTCAGAGTACCCTCTCTTCATCTGATCTCCCACCAGGGCCTCAATCACAATTGGGTACCTCAGGGAGCAGCAGGGGTGCAATTACAGAGTTAATGTGTGATCATTTGCCGCTCCATGAGGACAACAGCTGACCATGTGTTCAGGGACTGTGGGATATCCACCTCCCGCTTCAGGTGGACAAATACAGACTGGGTTTCCTACGTTCATTCCACCATTCCAGCGAGAACTTCCTCGCTGATCAATAAAGCATGATTTCCCCTTCAACTCAATCAGAATCAGGTTTAAAATCACCGGCATATGTCGTGGAATTTGATAACTTTGTGGCAGCAGTACAATGTAATACATATTAACAGAGAAAATACATGAATTACACTAAGTATATCTATATATATACAAACGTACTTACTGTAATATATTTAAAAGTTAAATTAAGTAAATAGTGCAAAAATATTTTTAAAAAGTAGTGAAGTAGTGTTCTGGGTTCAATGTCCATTCAGAAATCTGGTGGTGGAAGGAAAGAAGTTGTTCCTAAAGCATTGAGTGTGTGTCTTCAGCCTCCTGTACCTCTTTTCTCATGGAAGCAATGAGAAGAAGGCATGAAGCGGGTGATGGGGGTCCGCGATGATGGATGATGAACACTATGGGAGCTGGTGCCCATGATGGAGCTGACTAAGGTTACAAGTCTCTGCGACCTGCTGAGATTCTGTGCCGTAGTGCCCCCTCCCCCACCCCCATTACCAGACGGTGATGCAGCCAGTCAGAATGCTCTCCATGGTGCATCTGTAAGAATTTGAGAGTGTCTGTGGTGACATACCAAACCTCCTCAAACTCCTAATGAAATACAGCCACTGTCATGTCTTTTTGTAGCTGCATTGATACCTCAGGCCCAGGATAGATCCTCAAAGATAGTGAAACTGTTCACTTTTTCCACTTCTGATCGCTCTGTGAGGACTATGTATGTTCCATCGTTCTACCCTTTCTGAAGCCCACAATAGGTTTTTTTGGTCTTACTGATGTTGGGTGCAATGTTGTTACATTGAATAAGAAGAAATTTTCGAATGAATGAAGGACACTACCATGGCAGACAAGTGAAGTCAGAGCCAAAGTAAAAGCGAAAGAGAGGGCATATAAGGAAGCCAAAGCTAGTGGGAAGATATAAGATTGGGAAGTTTTTAAAACCTTGCAAAAGGAAACTAAGAAGGTCATTAGGAAGAAAAAGATGAATTATGAAAGGAAGCTGGTGACTAATATCTAAGAAGATACTGAAAGGTTTTTTAAGTATATAGAGGGTAAAAGAGATTCGAGGGTAGATATAGGACCAATACAAAATGACACTGGAGAGACGCAGAGGTGGCAGAGGAACTGAATGTGTATTTTGCATCAGTCTTCACAGTGGAAAACATCTGCAGTATACCAGACATTCAAGAGTGTCAGGGAAGTGAAGTATGTGCAGTGAAAATTACGACTGAGAAGGTGCTGAGGAAGCTTAATGGTCTGAGGGTGGATAGATCTCCTGGACCTGATGGAATGCACCCCTGGGTTTTGAAGGAAGTAGCTGGAGAGATTGCGGAGGCATTAACAATGATCTTTCAAAAATTGATAGATTCTGCCATTGTACTGGATGACTGGAAAATTGCAAATGTTACTCCGCTATTTAAGAAGGCTGGGAGCAGCAGAAAGGAAACTATAGACCTGTTAGCCTGACATCAGTAGTTGGGAAGTTGTTGGAATCGATTGTTAGGGATGAGATTACAGAGTACCGGGAGGCACATGACAAGATAAGCCAAAACCAGCATGGTTTCCTGAAAGGAAAATCCTGCCTGACAAACCTACTGCAATTCTTTGAGGAAATTACAAGTAGGGTAGACAAAGGAGATGCAGTAGATATGGTGTACTTGGATTTTCAGAAGGCCTTTGACAAAGTGCCACACATGAGGCTGCTTAGCAAGATAAGAGCCCATGGAATTACAGGGAAGTTAATAGCATGCGTGGAGCATTGGATGATTGGTAGAAAACAGAGAGTGTGAATAAAGGGATCCTATTCAGTTACCAGTGGAGTTCCACAGGGGTTGGTTTTGGGATCACCGCTTTTTACGGTGTATGTCAATGATTTGGACGATGGAATTAATGGATTTATTACTAAATTTGCTGATGATGCAAAGATTGGTGGAGAAGTGGGTAGTGTTGAGGAAACAGAGAGCCTGCAGAGAGACTTAGATAGTTTAGGGGAATGGACAAAGAAGTGGTAAATGAAATACAATGTTGGAAAGTGTATGGTCATGCACTTTGGTGGAAGAAATAAACAGACAGACTATTATCTAAATGGGGAGAGAATTCAAAATGCAGAGATGCAAAGGTTACTTGGGACTCCTTGTGCAGGATACCCTAAAGGTTAACCTCCAGGTTGAGTTGGTGGTGAAGAAGGCAAAAACAATGTTGGCATTCATTTCTAGAGGTATAGATTATAAGAGCAGGGATGTAATGTGGAGGCTCTATAAGGCACTCATGGAGTATTGTGTGCAGTTTTGGGCTCTTTATTTTAGAAAGCATATACTGACATTGGAAAGGGTTCAGAGAAGATTTACGAGAATGATTCCAGGAATGATAGGGTTACTATATGAGGCACATCTGGTAGCTCTTGGACTGTATTCCCTGGAGTTCAGGAGAATGGGGGGGAATCTCATTGAAACATTCTGAATGTTAAAAGGTCTGAACAGATTAGGTATGGCAAAGTTATTTCCCATGGTAGGGTAGTCTAGGATAAGAGGGCACAACTTCAGGATTGAAGGATGACCATTTAGAACAGAGATGCAGAAAAATTACTTTAGTCAGGGGGTGGTAAATATGTGGAATTTGTTGCCACAAGCGACTGTGGAGGCCAAGTCATTGGGTGTATTTAAGGCAGGGATAGATAGGTTCTTAATTAGCCAGGGCATCAAAGAGTATGGGGAGAAGGCAGGGGAATGGGGATAATTGGAATAATTGGATCAGCCTATGATTGAGTGGTGGAGCAGACTCAATGGGCTGAATGGCCTACTTCTGCTCCTATATCTTAACACCACTCAACTAGCTGATGCATCTCGCTCCTATATGCCCTCTCCTCGCCATCTGAAATTTTGTCAACAATGGTTAATTTATAGATGGTATTTGAGCTATGCCTAGCTACACCAACGTGGGTATAGAGTGATCAGAGTAGTGGGCTAAACACACATCCCTGTGGTGCACCAGCATTGACTGCCGGCGAGGATGGGATGTTATTTGCGATCCGCACAGATTGTGGTCTTCCGGTGAGGATGTCGAACATCCAGATGCAGAGAGAGGTATGGGGTCCAGGTTTTGGAGGTTTTCGATCAGAACTGTAGGGAAGTAACTCTCAGTAATACCCATGAGGGTGATTGGAACACGAGGGAGATTGAAGAGAATTGCACTAATGGGGGTATCTGAACACGAGGGAGATTGGAACGGGATTATATTCATGGGGATGATCAGAACACGAGACACTGGACCAGGATTGTACTCATGGATATGAGTTGAACACGAGGGAGATTAGAACAGGCTATACTCATGGGTGTGACCTGAAGAGAGATGAGGGTACACTCAGACAGACCAGAATAACTGGCCCAAAGGATCACGTTCTATCATCGACCTTCTCTATGTTACCTAATTATTTCATTCAGGTCACTTGGTTTGGATAAACTTCAGAGTGCAGTCCATCAATCTTTGCAACACTATAAAAGATTAAGGCACTGTTTTTTAAGTTCTTTTAAAATGTGCAGAAAATAAATACTGTGTTTCAAATGAATAAATGGCAGATGTTGAAAATGAGAAACAAAGAGTGCGGAAATGCACAAAGCACTCAGCAGGGCAGATCAGACCCAACCCAGCAAGCAACGTGGATTTAATACTTCCCCCTCTTCACCCTGCTGCATTTTCCATTCGAAATCCCAGAGGTTCATCGGGTCTCTCTTCCACCCATTACAGATATTTTACAGGGCAATCTGTATGTCAGTGATCCTTCCCATCCATCTAACAATCTCTTTGACCCCCTACCACCAGGCAAGAGGTACTGTAGCATTAGGACAAGAGCTGTTAGAATGAGAAACAGCTTCTTCCCTCAGGCTGTAAGATCACTGAACTCCCTGCCTCCACCCAGGCCTCATCACGAGCGAAGTGCTAATAACATTATACTTTTAATCTGTATCAAAGAATATTCACACCTTTTTATTTGTTAATTCAGTTGTGTGTTTATGTGTTGTGTATGTGAGTTATATGTACTGTATTGTGTTGTACATCTTGGTCCAGGGGAACTTTGTTTCATTTGGCGGTATACATGCGTATAGTTGAATGACAATAAAGTGAACTTGGACTTGATCAAGTATTGCTTAAAGTGTTCTGTGCGGTGACTGTACAGAGTAATTCAGAGATGTGCACACACATCATTATGTTTTCACTGGCTAAACATACATCAATGAACACTTTCACTTGTCTTCATGTAAATTCAGCTCAGTTACAGAACTGAAGATGACAGAAGCTCAGAATCAGGTTTTTTATCACCGGCATGTGTCGTGAAATCTGTTAATTTCAATGCAATACATAATATACAAGTTCAATGCAATACATAATATACAAGAAGAAACATAAATTAAAGATAAATAAATCATTCAATTACAGTATACGTATAATGAATAGATTTTAAATCGTGCAAAAACAGAAATAACATATATTAAAAAAGTGAGGTAGTGTCCAAGGGTTCAATGTCCATTTAGGAATCGGATGGCAGAGGGGAAGAAGCTGTTCCTGAATCGCTGAGTGTGTGCCTTTAGGCTTCTGTACCTCCTACCTGATGGTAACAGTGAGAAAAGGGCATGCCCTGGGTGCTGGAGGTTCTTAATAATGGACACTGCCTTTCTGAGACACCGCTCCCTGAAGATGTCCTGGGTATTTTGTAGGCTAGTACCCAAGATGGAGCTGACTAGATTTATGACCCTCTGCAGCTTCTTTCGGTCCTGTGCAGTAGCCCCTCCATACCACCAACCAGACAGTGATACAGTCTGTCAGAATGCTGTCCATGGTACAACTATAGAAGTTGAAGGTAGAGTTACAGAACAAAGTCTGTAGAAAGTGGTCGATACAGTCCATTACAAGCAAAGCCCGCCCCACTATTGAGTACATCTACATCAAAACACTGCCACAGGAAAGCAGCATCCATCATCAGGGACCCCCACCACCCAGGACATGCTCTCTTCTCCTTGATGACATCAGGATGAAGGTACAGGAGCCTCAGGGCTCACACCAGCAGGTTCAGGAACAGTTATTACCTCTGAACCATAAGGTTCTTGAACCAGAGTGGATAACTTCACTTACCCGAACACAGAACTGATTCTGCAACCAATGGACTCGACAAGTCGTATTCTCAGTATTACTTTCTTTTGTATTTGCATAGGTTGTCGCCTTCTGCACATTTTTTTGTGTCAATCTTTGTTTATATACATTTTCTCATAGATTCTTTACTTCTCCTGTAAATACCCGCAAGAAAACAAATCTAAAGGTAGTATGTACTTTGATAATAAATTTACTTTGAACTTTGAACTTCCTTTAGAAGCTAACTCTGAGATGTGAGGACAGGAAGTGATACATTGGCATGTTATCAGTGGAAGAAGTAATTAGCATATTCATGAAAGCACTGTTTGCTTTAGGATTGTATCTTATCAGAAAAGTGTTTTGATTAGGAGTTGAAGCTGGTGGTCTCTAGAGTCCTGGGGTGTGGAGCAGCTGACATCTGCTTGTCAGACAGGAGAGTGTTCACTCAGGGAGCAGTGCCTGAAAACCACCTTGTCCAGTGGTGTAGTTGGGGAGCAGACCGTCAGTAGTGCAGAATTCCATGTGTCAGGGCCATGGTAACAAACAGCTATTCTTTAACCCCCATCCTCATCCCTTCCAAATCCTGTCAGCTGTCCAGTAAGGTCACAGCAAAAGTGTAATCTAATTCCAGTTGTATCTTTCCCCTTCATACTTTATTTATCAATTTTAAATCAAATTTCACTAATCTATCACTTGCAGAAGAGATCTCTGCCCTCTGTGAGCAGAGGCGCTTCCCAAATTTAGTCCGAGGAATGTCACTCCTTATCTCCGTACCTTAATGTGGGTGCATTTCGAGATTCAAGATTGCTTAATGTCATTTCCTGTAAATAAGTGTAACAGAGAACAAAATAGTCATAGTTACTCTGGATCTGATGCTGCACAAAAAAACAAAAATAAAGAGCAATAATATGACAAAAATGTAATAAATATAAATACATAACATAATTTATACACATAGGTTGAGTGTATGTCCATAAAGTGACACTGTGACAGAAGTGTCTGTACATAAGGTGACTGACAGGAAATGATAAAGTCGTGGTGGAGTCAGTGGGTGGAGATGTTGATCAGTCTGACTGCCTTTCCAAAAGGGAACATGATCTGTACAGTGAAAGTCATTCCCATGCCTACAGGTCCACGTGTGCACAAATGCCATGGAAACCTGGCTTGCTGCTGCGTCACAGAGCATCAGAAACACAACCTTCACCAAAAAACATCAATTATACTGGAAAGATCACAGCTGGAACTAAAAATGTCAATTGTAGGACAAGGTAGTCAAAGTTGTCATTCTTCTTCTTCTTCAGTTGTCCATCGAAATCCAATGACGATGTCCACTCCTTTAACAGTGAGATCTTTGATGACTATACAGTCCTATCCTGGACCCACAAGCTCTATTGCAGGTGGGACATGTATAAGTGGTAGTGGTGGCTACCATGGCTGCATTTCTCCTGGCTCCCTTCTGCTGTCTTCTGGTTGTTCTTTCCATCTCCAGAATATGAACCCCGTCCCTACACAGCTGTCACCAAGTGGTACGGTCAGCAGCAACCTCCTCCAGGCCCTCGAGTCTGATCTTGCACTTCTTTAAAAGAAGTGTCACAGTGCTACTGTACACAGGCAGTGATCAGGTTTGAGCTCGCTGGTTCCAGAACTGAATGGGTGAAGGAAAGTAGCCATTCCTGAACCTGGTGACCTGAGACTTCAGGCTTCTGTATCTCCTGCCTGATGGTAATCAGAATCAAGTTTATTATCACCGGCATGTGACGTGAAATTTGTTAACTTAGCAGCAGCAGTTCAATGCGATACACAATCTAGCAGAGAGAGAAAAATAAATAAAATAATCTAAAACATGACAATAAATAAACAAGTAAATCAATTACATATATTGAATAGATTATTAAAAATGTGCAAAAACTGAAATACTGTCTATTAAAAAAGTGAGGTAGTGTTCAAAGCTTCAAGAAGAACTGTCCAAAACTGCAAGAAGAGGAGTATGGCTGGGTTGGTGGACATCTCCGATGATAGATGTTGTCGCCCTAAGGTAGCACCTATTCTACCCTACCTGTTCATATCCAGAGTGGGGAGGGATGTGCCCGGATATGGACCCAAAGCAAAAAGTTTGTCCATTGTATCGTGTGTGTGTGTGTGTGTGTGTGTGTGTGTGTGTGTGTGTGTGTGTGTGTGTGTGTCTCTGTACGATGTGTGAGTGTACATGTACGTGTGTGTATGCACGTGTATGTGCGTGTGTATATGTGAGTGTGTGTGTGTGTGTCTGTACAATGTGCGTGTGTACGTGTGTGTGTGTGTACGTGTGTGTGTACGTGTGTATGTGTATGTATGTGCGTGTGTGTGTGTCTGTATGTATGTAAGGTGTGTGTGTGTGTGTGTGTGTGTGTGTGTGTGTGTGTGTGTATGTGACATAAATGACAACAATGCTACAGTTTTCTTGACAGTAGATGTCACTGAAAGATTTCAACTGAGGATACAACTGGCTATGAACAGGTAGGCTACACATGACTATGTATAGTTGGGGTACAACTGACCATGTGAAGGTGGGGTACACCTGACTATGTACAGGTAGGGTATTTGACTGCATGTGGGGTACACCAGAATGTGTAGACGTGTGCACACCTGACCATGTAGAGGTGGTACACACCTGAAAATGTAGAGATCGGGTACATCTGACAATGTAGAGGTGGAATACACTGGACCATGTAGAGGTGGTATACAGCTGACCGTGTAGAGGCAATATACACCTGACCATTTTGCTGTACTTCCCCCAGTGAAAACGGTCCTTGGAGCATCGCAAAGCAAACATTTACTACATGTGCGAATTTCTATGTCTGTGTTATCTGCTACTGTACCTACAGTACAGCCCACATTGCTCCAATCTCACATTTCGTTTCTCCACAGGGACCATCTTATTCCACTCTATCTCAGTTTTGAGGCTGTCTGTTTATCGTGTCTATTGCACCGAGGTTTTCTCAGCTCAAACAAGAGAAAATCTGTAGATGCTGGAGGAACTCAGCAGGCCATGCAGCATCTAGGAAAAGAGTACAGTCGATATTTCGGGTGAGACCCTACAGCAGGACTCTCTGGTTGTATCTGTTCACTTCCTAGACAGTCTGTCTGAAGTAATAGTTACCCTCCTGAACTTGCAGCGTAGTATATTCAAACAGTCATTTCTTTGGTGGTTACGGTAAGATCAGTGCCTCATATATGGAGTTTCACACTTGTAACTCAGACCCAAAATAATTCAAATTACTATTAATTCTTTGTAGATGTTCTCAATAAGATAGTTGTCTTCTGGCACACCAGAAAATAGTTTTCAGATGCTGGAATTCTTGAACAACACACTTCTGAAATGTTGACCATAAGACCATGAGACATGGGAGCAGAATTAGGCCATTCAGCCCATTGAGTCTGCTCCACCATTCCATCATGGCTGATTTATTTTCCCTCTCAACCCTGTTCTCCTGTCTTCTCTCTGTAACCTTTGATGCTAATACTAATCAAGAACCTCCACTTTACAGTAAATATACCTAATGACTTGACCTCCACAGCCAACAGTGGCGGTGAATTCCACGGATTCACCATTTTCTGGCAAAAGAAATTCCTCTTCATCTCTGTTCTAAAAGGATGTCCCTCTATCCTGAGGCTGTGCCCTCTAGTCCTAGACTCCTCACCACAGGAAACCATGATGCCGCCTGACCTGCTGAATTCCTACGGAATTTTGTGTGTGTGTGCGTGTGTGTGTCTGTATGTGTGACTGTTTCTGTGTGTGTGTGTGTGTGTGTGTTCTGAGTATTTATAATCCAGTTTGCTGATAATATTCAACCCACTGACATGAAGATTGGTGGTGGCTCGGGTAGTTTAGAAGGTTGCTATAGGTTACAACAGGGCTGGGCTGAGAAATGAAGTGGCAGGTGGAGTTCAACGTGGAAAAGTGGAAGTGATTCACTGTGGAAGGTCAAATTTGAAGGCAGAATACAGGGTTCTTGGCAGTGTGTAGGAGCAGTGGGGTCTTGGGGTCCACATCCGTAGATCCCTCAGAGTTGCAGTGCAAGTTGATAGGGTGTTGAGAAGGCAGATGGTGTGTTGGCCTTCGGTAGTCAGAGGATTGAGTCAAGAGCCACAGGTAATGTTGCAGCTGTGTTAAACACGGGTTGGACCACACTTGGAATACAGTACTGCATTCAGTTCCAGTCACCTTATTACAGGAAGGATGTGGAAGCTTTACAGGAAGCTCAGTGGAGATTCACCAGGATGCTGCCTAGGTTTGAGATCATGTCTGATGAGGATAGGTTGAGTGAGCAGAGCTTTTCTCTTTGGAGTGAAGGAGGGTGAGAGGTGTATGTGATGATAAGAGGCATAGGTGGAGTGGATAGGCAGAGACTATTTCCTGTGTGGAAATGGCTAATACAAAGTGGGCATAATTTTAAGGTAATTGGAGATTTTCAGGGGGAAGTCTTTTACACAGAGATTGGTGGGTGTGTGAAATGCCCTAGTGGGGTTGGTGGTGTAGGCAGGGACATTAGGGACATTGAAGAACATGTTAGATAGGCACATGGATGGTAAATATTGGAGGGCTATGTGGAAGGGGGGTGGTTAAGTTGACCTTAGACTAGGTTGAAAGGTCAGCACAACATCGTAGACCAAAGAACCTCCCCTGTGCAGTAATGTTCTATGTTCTATGCCCCATGTTTAACCATGGCAGTTCTGCAACAAATAACCTCATTTCCTGCAGTCTGAAGTAGTGGACTGTGGCAAAGGCAGCCAAGTCCTAGCTTTCTGTGCCGTGACAGCATTGGTGACGGTTGTGGGACTCACACTATTCTCACATTGAATATCAATTCACTTTTTTGATGAATCGGCTGCTGTGCCAAGTTACAAACTGAAGCTGCTGAGATGCCTGAAGATGCCTGCTGTGATTTTATTGAGGAGCAAAATCTCCCAGCACCAGAGAGCGGGGGTGGCTGTACTCCACAACTACGTCACTCAATATAATCAGTAGGAATCTGTTCAATCAGCTTCCCCGGCCCAGTGAAGCATATGGCCAGCCTGACTCATTGAAAGAACCGTTGATCACTCACTGCCTCTGCATGCAAGGACGGGCACAATTTAAAAAAGGGAGTGAGGGAGAAAGAGGCAGAAACCTCTGCCTGAGGTATGACTGGCTCCTCAAAAAAGTTGGAGAATCTTGCCCTGACACAATTCAGAACGGGGAAAACATGAGGTGTTCGGTTGAGCCACCTTCTCATCTTTAAACTTAGGCGAGTGAAGATCATCTCTAGATCAAGGTCAAAGGCAAGCCTGAGTTTACTGTCCTCTGCACAAATCCACATGTGCACAGGTGCAACGAAAAACTGACTTGCAGCTGCATCACTGGCACAAATCATCAGATAAGCAGCATTCACAAGGAAACAGTAAATTAAACATAAGTTACGTATTTTTTTACAAGAATGAACACAATTAGAACAAAATTAAACTGTCCATTTTAGGTCAAAGTGGTCACAGTGTTGCTAAACTGTTGTGATTAAGATTGTGCCACCCTTGGTTCAGAACTGAATGTTCAGGTAGCTGTTCCTGAACCTAGTCATAGTCATAGAAAAATACAGCTCAGGAACAGGCCCTTCAGCCCATCTAGTCCATGCCAAGCGATTTAAACTGCCTGCTCCCATCAACCTGCACCAGATCCATAGCCTTCCACGCACCCTACCATCCATGTACTTATCCAAACTTCTCTCAAACATTGCATACACCACTTCTGCTGGCAGCTCATTCCACACTCTCTCGACCCTCTGTGTGATGAAGTTTCCCCTCATGTTCCCCTTAAACTTTTAACCTTTCACCCTTAACCCATGACCTCTGGTTGTGGTCCCACCGAAATTCAGTGGAAAAAAGCCTGCTAGCGTTGACCCTATCAATACCCCCCATAATTTTGTATACCTGTGTCAA